>NW_027526385.1:188281230-188764267 GCF_048455015.1 Haemaphysalis longicornis | reverse complement strand
TCTGTCCCTTCCCGTACACTTTCGCTGCGCTCTTCATGCGGACAATACCGACGCCGGCTTGTTCACTTATTTTTCGGAATGGTGACACTGTACTGTTAGTGTATACGTATGCCCCAAGCAGGCGATAATAAGCGAAGCGTTTTTTGGCGTTTATGGTTCAATATTCTCGCGTGAGCCTTCATCACATCTCGTCGCCCAAAACTTCTCGTACTCAGGCGCTCTAAAGTAGCGAGGTCTTTAAAACCCAGGAGCACGGAGTGCCCAGGAGCGCGCTATCGCTCCTGGAGGAACGGTGGCGATCGCGCCCAGCGCGTACGTGAGCCGCTCGCGAGCAATTATTTAGCGACGCTCTCGCGAAAGGCCGTAGCATCGTTGCTCCCTCCCAACTCATCCGATAAGGCGCCATGCGGATTACGCTGCTACGAGAGCAGAGCTCGCGAGGAGTGACGAAACACGCGGGAAGGCGCCGGTGTGTATAACACGGCGAATGAGATGAAGATAGCCGCGTAGGGACACATGCATACGTGCCCGCTTTACAAAACGCCTCCCGCGCGAAGAGGCGCGTTTCGAAAGAACGGGAGGTAAAGTGACGCTGACAAACGAAGAAGAAAGCACGCCCGTAAGCCGGCTGGCGCAATCAAGAGAGGCCCACCGGGCGGGGCGGGAAATTGGCGTAAACGTGGAAGCGATAAGCGAGGCCTCTTCCACTCTGGCTGCACGTGTTGGAATGAGAGAATGTAGCGCGCGTTGGTCTAATGGTAATCGATGACCGGGCTGTTGTGTGTGACGTGTTGAGCTGGGGCGGCATTCTCGTTTGTCCGTTTTGCATCCCTTTTATTGTGACGTACTTCCAGCTGTAGGCAGGCCTTGGGTTGACTTTCGCGCAACTGTACTTGTAAACCCATTTTAAACGACTAAGCCTGTTTTAAACTATCTTTTATGTGTTTATTGTTCCGCCAGCGCACCAGCAACAATGTGGCGAAAAATCGTCTGCTCCGAGAAGCCGCGGCTCATAGCTCCGCCGTGCTTGCATCATGTCACGTCACATCCGAGTGTTCTCTTTTAGCTAATGAGGGCTTGCTCAACGGACACTTTTGAAACAGACACGAAACAGACAAAACATGAGAATACCGCCCCTGGAGCGAAATTTAACTTCGCTGCGCCCGTCCACACGAGAGGCTGCTAGCGGGCGTTCTCATTTTTAGCTAGCTGTACGCACTGCAAGTGTTTGGGTTGGAGCGGACCAACCGCGCTCCGCTACGGCCACAACGTATACAAAGGACGGATTCGAACGGGAACAGCGGCGGAGATTGGCCGAGACAAGCGCGAGTCCGCTGCTGTTTCTCCCACGACCGTTTCTTGCTCGCCTTGTTCCAGAGCCTCACGAGGGGAACAAAAAGACAGCGCCAAGGAGCCCCTAGATCTCCCCCCCCCCCCCCCCCCCCCCTGACAAATTGCTGTCGTCGCGTCGCGGCAATTGCGCCACGAATCTCCGCCGACAACGTGTTCCCGAATGGCTGCCGGGCCCTGCAGAAGCGGACGACGGCCCGGGGTGGCAGAGGCGATGACGGCTCCGACGAGAACAAATGGCCATCGGACGCGAAGGGAGCGTGTATGGGATGAAAGCGGCCGTGCAGGATGCGGGAAGGGCGCGCTCGAGGGATGTGGACTACGCGCGCTTTCGCCGCCATTTTGTCATTGCCTGCTCGCGCCCGCCGAGGTCCACGCGTGGGTGGGTGCCTTGTAGCGTTGAAGTGTTCATGCGCTACAAAATAAGCGTGAGCAAAAAATTAGCAGTGGCTGAGCTCGGTTATGCCAGGATATACGTAGCGCGAGCCAAGGTTCAGCTGGTTATTCTTAGCTTTGGTGGTTGTCTAGGATTAGCTGATTATCATGCTTACTGCTGCTAAAACGATTTCCAATCCAATAGAATCCAATTCAGTCGCGGCGGCGGCGGCTCCGGCACGTCAGCTGTGCTACAGTGTACTAGCTGTGCGCCGTGAGACGACACTGCTCCTCGCGCATGCCCAGCACGGCTCTCCAGGAGCCGCGCGAAACTGCTCAACCTCGGCCAGCGTAGCTCACACTACAAAAAAGAAACAACACTTACGCGGCCACCTAAGCTTCCTCTTGCGATGTCAGAATGCGTGAGCACCACTTCTCGTCGAGTTGCGAATTGTCGAATCGGCTTTGAGCACCTGGCGGCTGCTGTTATGGTCATTGGCCAACAAAGCCGAAAGGGGCGTCACAGCCAATAGGAACTTTAGGTGGAGGTTTCCGGGTGCACAAGCAGCCAATGGGAATTTTGCTTGCGGGTTCCGGTTATGGGGGTCTGGGCAGGCAATTTCTTTTCGCCAGGTGACGCGCGAGTGCTGCTCACGCATTAAAAAAATAGCTGAATCACCTTGGCTACTACGAGAAATAAGGGGCGTTCTCCCTGAAGATGCATGCAGCAGACGCAGCAGCAGTGCGTATTCATTTTGGAAAAAATAAGGGTACACACGTATGCAATGCCGTTTTGTTGGCTTTGTGTGCCCAGATGAACAGTGGAGAACAGCTTGTATACATCGAGTGCGACAAGAGGCTGTGCCTGGACGCACGCGGCCTCCGTCGCTCACCCTAGGGTGCAATGGTGAACAGAGCCACAAAAGGCTTGTTTTGACGAACGCGTTTCCAGCGGTCATTTTGCGAGTTCGTACAGCAGCGACACGACGGCTGGTCTTCGGACCGAGACATAGGAATGGAATCTCGATCGTCACCCGAGTACACGCTCTCTCTGCTCTGACCGGTAGCCTTGCCCCGCGTCTTTATTTCAAAGCTCGTTTGGTAAAATTTCTTTCGTCAGAAGCATCCCTGGAACCATTTTAGCAGAAAACCTGCAGAGCAGACGTTGATCAACTATGCCTTACGTCTGTCCCGAAATTGTGGCGCCTTCACGGCTATAGCTCAATCGAATTAGTCTTAACCGACGTGGTGAATGACTGGTACTAGGTATCCTTAATGGGCAAGTAAGTTTCAATGCCTAGCATTATTAGGCAAGTACTAAAAGGTGTGATGTCTACGTCGGCGTGCGAATGCCCAGATTGGCCTTGTACGAGGGGAGAAAACAGTGGTACGAAGCAACGCTTCCAGGATGAAAAATACGCATCCCCAACATGGAAGGGCGTCATTTTCTTGACGACCAGGAACGCGTGTACTCCTTATACCCCCCTGGGCGGCCAAGTTGCTTAGAGAAATGCCAAGGCCTATCATCTCCTGCTTTGTTTCGTTTTGCTTCTAATAGCCTAAAATGGTTAGCAAAAAATAGCTCGCGAAATAGGCTTGAACGTAGTGTTTTTTTTTTAACACGTATGGGCGTTCAAGAAGCTGAAGGCTCGCCTTTCCCAAAGCCAGTGTTACAGGTGAAAAAACAGTGTGGATGACCAAGGAAGTCCTGGGAATAGCCACGGCGGCGACACGACTAACGTTCGCAACCGGGCTGTAATATTTATGTGCCTGTTTGCTTGACATCATAGATCATTTGGAGATTCTCCAAAGTAACACAACATACAGCGGGCGAATTGTACCGCAGTGCTTTTACTCACCGGCATTCTTGCCGCTGTTCTCAACAACAATTATCCGGAGATTTTCCGAAATCAAGAATAAATAAATACTCGCCCGCTGACCAGCGACGCTCATCATGCGCACTACAGACCGTTTGATTTTGCAAGACCATGAATTTTCACAACATTAACGAAGCACTCTGCTGAGCAATGCTGCGGCCACAAAAGTACCGTCTTGTTTCCAGGTTGCTGATCGATGCACGCGTTTTGTAACTAACTTTTTCTAAGTCGGTTAGTTCTCTAGCTCCTGCAGCTACAAATTATCTAACGCAGGCCTTGCATTATCGCCTCTGCAATCAGTTTAAACGGGAATCTTTGCGGAGAGACGGTGACAACAGGCTCGGCTGCCGAAACAACGCGCAACGCGCCGCTTGGAATTCTTCGCGATTCGTCTTTTTTTCTCGCTCGACTATAATCCGGTATCAAAGCAAGTTACTTTCTACGAAGCAAAAAGAAATCCCTACGAACTTTCGAATTCCCCGATAATTAAGAAAATAAAATGACGCCCCAGTGGGAATGTTGAAAAGTTCAATGCTTTCCTGCGTCCAAGTGACGCAATCCAACGGTGACAGAAGAACCTCCTGAACAATATTTAAGTTCACGAAGTTTTTTTTTGTAGGAAGCGCCCAATTGCATGAGCAAGTGTCGGTGACGCAAATTCTCGACGCAGAAACCGATGAACGGTACAACCGGCCGTTCGATTTCCTTGATACCCATTGAATTATCGAAAATTTGTACTGAAGTTCGCTACATTAAAGGGGTCCTGAAATGCCTTCCGCCGATGCACGGATGTACATGTAACCAAATAAAGCAATGTATTAGCAATCTCCTCTGCAAGAATTTTGTTAAAGCGATGAGTATTAGCTGAGAAATCGTAAATCAAAAACTGCGAATTATCGTCGCGCCGTATTTCCTCCTCCTTTCAACTGTTCCTTCGCTGTTGGCCTCCCCTCCCATGATGCTCCGGTCCTCAGCGGTGACGTACTTCCGCTATTGCGCTCCCACAGACTGCCGTCTGCTACGGGCCAGCTCTTTCGGCTTTTTCATCTCTGTAAACACCATGGACACAGGCTGGAAAAGCGAACGAATGACCTGGCCGCATGTGTGCGGCCTGGCCTTGCCCTTTCGCGGTGTACGTAGGTGCAGTTGGTATCGGCGGCGAACTCGCAGCCGCGTGGGGAGAATCGTGCGCTCGTTCCCTTTGGTGCACCGCGCACTGTTTATCCAAAAAGCGCGGTCTCAGATGTGGCCCCGCTGGTGCCGGGTGTTATTTTGCGGTGGTTGTAATTCCTACTACCGGCGGCATGTGAAAAAAGACATTTTCAACCGACACAGAACCCGTGCGGCGTGCACAAAACGCGCCGGATCGGATCGCTTTATCAGCGGCGATGAACGTGAAGGCGAAGAGCAAACCAACGCTGCACTCGATCAGCGAGAACCCGTGTTCTGACAAGCTGCACCCGTGTGTTGCATTCAACACTCACGGGAAAGCGTTTGTTTGCACTTGTTTGGATAGTCGTAAAATGTCCAAACACTCCGGCACTCCGCTAGCAGATCAGCCGGCGAGACATTTCGGAAAACATTTGACAGATGGCGCCGTATGCATTAGTGTGTCGCTACGCAAAACTGATGAGACGCTCTACTAAAACTCCCATCGCGGTGTCACGTAGCGGGACGCAAAAATTTAGCGTTTAGCCTATGCAAAGGCCACAAACGCTGTACTAAAACCCTATTAGCAGCAAAATAGCGTGCGTATGTGAAAACGCTTGCGTTTACAAAGCTGCACGCCGAGCGCGTACGTTTCAAACCTAGTGACATCGTTTAAATACACTGGCAAGCACAGTGTAACGTAGTTAGATATCAACCGTATGCTCAGGCGACAAGCAAGAGCTTGTTTTATGTGGGGCGGAGATTGCGCATAAAGGCCCCTTCGCACTTGCGACGAAAGCGAGTGAGAGCGGCAGGAATTCCGTCGCTTTGTCGCGCGACGATCGTTTTTGTCGAATGGTCGGGACAAATTTTGGTTGCGCGACAGAATTCCCGTCGCTTTCGCTCGCTTTCGTCGCAAGCGGGAATGGAAAGTTCTGCCGCTGCCGTCTGCTACGCAGCTCGGATGTAACCGCGCGATCTGCTCGGGCCGGATGAACGCGCACACTCCCGCACGGCAGCGCCCCAAGCGGCAGACGGCCGCGTACATCGCTCCCGGCGCCCGCCTGGAGCCCGCCCTCGGCACACTAGCCAGTATATTTCAGGCACTATAATGGAGGAAAGATTTTTTGCTTCCGATGAACCTAGTTCTTTGCCCCTGTGTTTTTAAATACGTGAAGTGGTTAGCACGTCGTCCTCACGCAGCTCTGTATCGTCGTAGCATCGCTGATTGTCCGAACGAAGCTTGCAGCTAAGCCAATGCAGCGACCGAAGCTGTGTGTGTGTGTGTGTGCATCGCCTCCTGTGTGTTGTGGACGCGTTCGTTTCGCGATGAAATGCGACATTGTACTTCTGCGGGTGGATAGTGCTTCCCATGGTCTGGATTATCTTTCTCGAACGACGTACCACTCAACCTCGCATGGGGTATGTGCAGTGTGCCTGGCTAAAAGCCTTCTCGCTTGCGCGCCAGAGTTGTGACTTGCTGCTCGTCCCCGCAAACCGGGTGTGAGGTGAGTGCCGAATTTACGACGGGCAGGAGGAGGCAACTCATCGTCTGTCAATCGCGGTTCAGACTTGCAACGCATGTTGTGACGTTGCGTTCGTTCGAAACGCATCTCTGGATTGTTTTGAAGTTGAATAAAATGTACGCGTCAAACCCGGGCATTCGGCTCAGGGCGTTCTCTGCGATTGCACCAAAGAAGTGCCACGGGACTTTCTTTATGGTACGTACTCACGTAAGATAAAATCCACGTCGTGTTATGGCCGTGTTGCATTCAATACAAACGGTTAAGCGTTTGTTTACACTTGTTTCGTTTGTCGTAAAATGTCAAAGCACTCCGGCACTCCGCTGGCAGATCAGCCGGCGAGCCGACGCTGAGCAGACGACTCATCTCTTTGCCGGAAGTGCGTGAAAAAGCCACCCAATAGCAGGATGTCTAGCTCATGACGAACATCTGGGAATCGATGATGTAGACATGTGAAGATGGCGGCGTCCAAAAACACGAAGGAAAGGGTGAGAAAAAAGCGACAAACTTTGCAACAAAAGTGTGAGCTTTCCGCTGCGCGTAAAAGAGTAATACTTGGCACAGGTGACGTTGGCGACCCAATCTAGCGATTGCGCTAGTTCATTTAGTGTGCTCAAAATGCCTTTCAGGGCCCCTTTAAAATCAGCGTGCGACTTTCCTGGACGACGCGTGGCGTGCGAGCGCTTTGCGGCCGAACTTCGGTTTTCTTGATTTTTACGTAACACCTAATAATATACCTCTAAAGCTTTTCAACAGGAAATACCAGTCAGGAAGTTTTTGTAATAATCCCCAGATATACTAATAATATCTTATACTAGATATAATATATATACTAATATACTAATACTAGATATACTAATAGATATATAATATATATACTAATAATATTAATATCTAATATAGTAATAATAACCCCAGATATACTTCCTCACTCCAACAACCTTTGAATGAACGATGCTCTAAGAGCAGACCGTTCACAATCTAATGGTACTGTCGTGTTTTCTGTGCCCATTATTTACCGCTATGATGACACGCGAAAACTTCGGATGTAATAAACAGCACGCACGATTTTGAAGGAATCCCAACTTTCCCGGCCGTTCATTACCCGCCTAGCGGCACAGGCAGCGGTGAGACACGCAGCACACGACTGCGAAGGCGGCGACACCTTGTGGGAGCATCTAAAGGTAGCAGCGCCACACGTTGTCTTTTGCCGGATAGATGGCGCTATGGTCTGTAGCCCTGTGCAGGGAGCACCGTGGAATGGAGCGATGAGTTTGATGTCTACTACGCGCGCCATAAATCTACCTCCCCTGGGTAGGACTGCACCCCCCCCCCTTACCTTACCCGACACCCCCCAGAAAACTAGCAGCGGCTTACTTTTATTTTTTTCCCACATTTTTTGTGTTTAAAGGAGGAGGAGGAGGAGGAAAAACTTTTTTCAACTGAAGAGTTGGTAGGTGGGTAGGGTCCTTAGTAAAGGACTCTGATGTTCTACCTGCAGTCTTCACCTTTCCGGTCAGCCATCACTGCCTATTCGGGTCAGATCTGGCAAGTTCACTCTCCCGCTACTCGTAGGTAGGACTGGGAATTGGTTTCAAGCCTGGGTTATGCTGGCACTTCCAGACCATGTGATAAGGAGTAGCGCAAATAAGTGTGGCTTGATTGTGCACTGAGCTATGAAAGTGTTTCTCAAAGTTATATCCCTGGCCATTTCATCTGCGAGAATAAAAATTGCGTGTTTTCGCTTTTGTTTGCGTCAATATTTCCACTGAAGCAAAACGGAGAGACGAGCCACTCGGTGAGCATCCATGAGTAACTGACACATGGACGAGAAAGGAAAACGAGACACCTCATGAGCGACACCAGCTCATGGTGGAGAGGCTATGGAAGAGATCGCATACACATCAGAGTGATCTTATGTCCTCTCAGATTCATGGGCAGTTCGGCAGGCGTACAGATAAGTAGGTATCACATGCACGTATTTATGTATGCATTTTCCAAGTGACGTCCATCTTACGATTATGAAACATCTCTTTTGAAAAGACTGCGTACATATTAGTGCGGTGTCTTGTCATCTTAGAGGTGTGGACAGTCAAGACCATAGAAAATTAGATATCACCCGTGTGTATCCCGCAAGTCTACGACTTGTGGGATATGCACTTACTTAGTGTCCCATAAATATGTACGGTAGAACCACGTTGATGCATTATCAGTTCATACAATTTCCCAGTTACAGTGCTCTGAATTGTGAACACTGAAAATTCCCAAATAGTACGTTTTTTTACTGGATAGCACGCATCATTGAGGCTCTACTGTATCTTGTAATGCGAACAAGTGACATCTCCTGGAGAAATCGCGCGATCGTTGGTGCGATAGAAGCTGAAAGAGAAAGGAAAAAGTGCTTGCAGGGGCCCGACTCACATTGGTGGTGAGCTGCGACGTGAGTGTGGCCACCTTCTCGTTGGCCTGGTCCAGCTGCTTGCGCAGTTTCCGTATCTCGTGCGCCTGTTTCTCCTCCGTCTGTACGTAACGTGGTGGTGGAAGGCAGCCAGGGTGACGAGCAGGAACGGGTAAGAACGGGATGCGGAGGAGAGAGAGAGAGGGAAGAAAAAAGAAATGCGCGGCATATGAGGACACCATAGTTGAACGTACTGCGACAAACGTAATCATAATGGTTGATATGTGGCGTGCGTTTTTGGCATGGTATTTACTCAGTGGTGGTGATGACACGGCAAACAGAACGACACGATGACAAAACGGCACTGCTGTTTTAGAAAGTTTGCAAGAACTTTTAGGCATAGAAAATTCTTTCCGTTTATGTTCTTCTTGTGGTTTTCTGTTTTATAAGTCTTCTTCCATTTCTTTGTGAAATTTCTTGAAAAGAACTGCCATCTAGCATAGGCTGTGTTGAAGCTGTGAAAAAATCTGCTAAAGTATTTTTATAATAGCTGCTTGTCATAATTTCCCTCAACTTGTTCATTTTCAATGTGCAACAGTTTTTGCATTGCCCCCTAATAGCACACGTGCATATGCCTAGTAGCTGCACTCAGCATCTAGTCAAATAAAATCACATTGCTGACTCTGCGAACATCTTCCAGTAATTCCCATTTGAACACACTCAGTGCCTTGGCTCAGAAAGTTTGTCGCCTTGTTCTAATAGCCCTAGCAGGTATGAACACAGCATCCATGAACTCCATAAGTTTATGCAGCACAGCAGGCAATTCATATCATCACAAATGAACATCAAAAACTGTCATCCACATGCAATATGTAACTTCAGGAACAACTCAGAATACAGAAATACGGATTCATTGTAAATAAAGCGGTCTATCTTGCACGACCCGATTGAAAGGTGTCACATTTCCGCAAATGCCGCACTTTTAACCACTTGGAGTCTTTTTTACTCAGGATCTGATAATGCAGAGTTTACAATTAGTTCATTTTTGTGTTTATTAACCAACGATATTTGCTCAAACAGGTTTACTTGCCATTTATTTGATGTTTTCTTTCATTTAATTCCTTGCACTATGCACTTGAAAAAAATTATTATGACAAGTGACACAAAGCCTTCACTGCAATGGCCTGTTTGTATGTAACAGATAGATCTTGTGTTGTGCACGACAACCAAGAACAGCAAAAGTGACTGCAGTGTGTTTCACTTGATCTAATCCAGTGGCGTTGTGTTTTCATGCAGTAGTTTCTGTCTATATGCAATTGTTCTTTTCACTGAAGTGGCCTAGTTTATTCAACTTGTATATTGAAGCAACATCGTACAGCAATGTAGTAATTTGTGCAGTGGTTACAGCTTATCAGTGGAGATCTAGACTCAATAATTATCAGCACTGAGGTAACACGACCAATTTAGCCAACTTTATTTAACCAGTTATTTGTGCCTCAAATATCCTTGCATACAATGAAAGCTGTATGGAAGGACTTGGATGTAGCTACAACAAGGTGCATCAAAAGGACATCTGCCCCAATGTCATTACAATGCAGTGTCCTTAAACTGACACAGAAGTCACATGGTTTGTCTTTACTGCAATTTAACAAAAAATAACTGCATTTCTAAGGCAATACGGCAGCTCATGAGACAGGACAAAACTAGAGGTGTGGCAATCAGTGTGTTAGTACGTCCTCGGTTATTTTTACAGAAAAAGTGTGCACTGATTTGAGTCTTACGCTGCATAAGGTTGATGCTTTTCATTTGAGTCGCGTAATTTTTGTTTGTTCATATTATCAGTACACAATTATGAATTCATCCCTTTACGCAAATCGAATCGTGGCCAAGTGCCTTAATTGTTGCTTTGTCAATAATATCGTTGAAGTTCCAGGATGCCGGCCACCTTCATATTTAACTTTTTCTAATTCACTTCGTGGAGATGCGTAAATTTTTTTTGCACCACAAGCCTCAGGTCACAATGACTGACGTTCTGGAAGAAGACAATGAGCATTTCAGTAAACAGAAACTCTTGTGTCGGGAATGATCAGTGGGAAACCCTAGTGGACAGAAAGTATGCCCTTTAGTATACAGCCCCCCATTGGCTGCAACCTCTTCAGCTATGTAGCCTTGCCTGATTTAGCCTTGCTGCAGTGGACGATCGGAAGCTTTCAGTTTAGCCTTGCAGTACCTTCTGCAGGGCACACACACCCACCAGGCTACTAAAACCAGATCCAGATTCAGAGTTCACACTCCGAAGGTACGCATTGATTGTGAAACATGCCACTGTACATAGCTGCAATGTTATTTAGGCCAGCTTGAAAAGAGTTTAACATGCACCAAAGACTCATGCATCCAAGGTGTTTTTGTAGTTTACACTATTGTAATGCAGCATCTTTGACTGGTAATCAATTCCGAAACCAAGGGACACATGATTGCACTGAGATCGAGGTGAAAAGCAGAAACACCCGTGTGCACAAGATTTCGGTGCACGTTACAGATCCCCAGGTGGTCAAAATTAATCCGGAGCCCTCAAACGCCACGTTTTCTTTTTTCTTCAAGTAGAAATCAACTTGCTCAGCAGCAAGTTTTGTTAAACTGTAGCTGACGGTCGGTGCACCGGCTCGACGTTTTCATAGGCACGCTCAAAAAACTTTCCAAACTCTTCAAACAAATTATTATTTGAAATAATTTTTCTTAAGACCATTATTCAGATTAGCTGCAAAAATGTCAGTGTTTACACCACAATCAGGAGCTCTACTTTCGAGATGTTCATAAGGCTAGGTAGCTGTTATGTAACAAGTACAAAACCCCACTGCAAACTTTACGTATGTGACAACAAGAATAAATCAGGCTGAATTAGCATAGAAAACCAGGCTAGTTGGTACAAACTCACCTTCACAGTGCACAAATATGGGACAAAGGAGAGGATAACACTGTTTTGGTTCAGCACTTGTCCAGTGTTGTCCTCCCCTTTGTCCCGTTATTTGTGCGCTATGGAGAGAAATCAGGCTGAGTACTTTATTTCCAAGATCCCGTTAAGGCTGA
Source organism: Haemaphysalis longicornis (assembly GCF_048455015.1). Classification (NCBI taxonomy): domain Eukaryota; kingdom Metazoa; phylum Arthropoda; class Arachnida; order Ixodida; family Ixodidae; genus Haemaphysalis; species Haemaphysalis longicornis. The sequence goes on along the minus strand of NW_027526385.1, from coordinate 188,752,508 downwards.
CAGACACCTTGAAGGGGGACAGCTAAAGATTATCATGAAGCAGCAGGGGATGTTCCTCATAAAATCTGCGCTGCTTTTAAACTTATGTGGGCACAACAATACACGTGGCCATACAATATACCAATAGGTGTTATTCATTGAAAAGTTTAGCTGTCAATTTCTTGGCTTGGAAACTGTGGAAACGGTCACAGACATGGCCGATGCGCCACGGACATGGCGCGGTTTGTGCCACTGCGCCCGCACGTTGAAGAAAAAAAAAACACTGGCATGCATCGTCTGCTCCGTTTCAACCTGAATCTCATCGGTGGTGTCAACGGAGATGTTATTAATTGCACTCACATTGGATTCGAGGCATTGCTTTGCGTTCGGTAGGGTAGAGTATAGAACATACAACACAAATCATCTGCTCAGCACGGACGAGTACCGCCATCCCACGGAGCCTGACGTAACCAGTGACGGCACACTCACATGGTTGCCTGAATGCGTGCCTCGCCAGTGAATACAAGCTATACGTCGAAATATAGGGTGAAAATTTTTGCCAAAAAATTTGGCGAAAGTCAGCTCTCCACCTATATGCCGCCCATTGGCGTGTTAGTTGTCATCTGGTGACCAGGTAGCCCACCAGACCCATTCAGACCCCTAAGGCGCCATCGCTACCGGAATCAATCGGACGCACTGCCATCTTTTTTTTCTTCTCTCCATAGAGGAAGACAGAGACAAACGATTTCATGTGGCCCGAAAAGAGTAAGAAGGCAGTGCCACTGGCGAAGCATGAGGCCTGGTTATAAAAAGTAAAATCAGTAAAATAAAAGAAGTTGTGCACCTAGTTTTTTTTTCTTTTCTGAGCCGCAAGGTAAAAGGGTTGACCTATACTCCGGCTCGATCTATATTCCTACCTGTATGGTAACAGCTAATCATTCTGCACAAAAAAATAATTAAAATCGATTTCATTTAAGGTAATAGATAAACCTTGCATGTACTAAATCATTGATAGATTTTGATGAAATGATAAAAGTAAATAATTGAATATTTAAAATATAGAGCGACAAACATAGCTGGAAAACATTAAAATAATAATTAAGGCTTTAGCGGCTAATGCTGGTGACGTTGTAGGCCTGTTTCTTGTGCTGGGAACTTTTTCAGAGAGTGGCAGGGTGTACTGAAAGGTGGATTCCCTGCATTAAACCTCACTCCTACCTTTCTCTCTCTCGCTTGCGGTGTGGTTGAGTAAATTTATTACTGGTCTGCGTCGAAATTTTTAACCAAGGTAGTGTGGAATGTAAATCACCACCCAGTGAGATTCTGATTGAGACGCTGTGCAACAGTGTACTTGACGGTGAACTGATCGTTGAATGCACCCAGGATTTTCAGGTTGCATTAACCTCCATCAGCCAAGACTTCAATTCACAAGGAGTTGTGGCAAATATGGTAAAACTAGGGAGGCTTCAATTTGCGCAAACCCTGATTTGCATTACGGATGCTATGGCAGAACTTTGATGCCTTGTACGTTAGGTGGCTTTCTAGGAGTGCAAACACACCAAGAGCCTAACCAGGCGTGAAAGACAAATGCACTGAGCTACCACCCAATTGTTGGCAGTGCACAAGGCAAGAAGAAAAGGCCAGGGGTGTGCGAGGTGAAAAGCTTGGTTTGCATTTATAAGGTGCTGTATCTTATCATTGCGGTTCTGAATGCTTGAAGATGCACGCACACTGAGTGTGGCATTTGTCAAACACTATCTGTTTCTTGCAGCAGGAGTGCTCACGTGGACAATTTTTAAAGAGATAAAATGGGAACACAGATGTCATGTTTTAGACTGCCTAGTTTATACCTTGAGCCCTCACGACTGACGAACACGAATTGTGCAAGGCAGAGCTAACTGGTACAGATAAGTGGATGCTTTCTCATTCAACTACATCATGAGGATTGCTTGGGTGTCCTCATAATTTTTCTGCCTATAACCTGATGTACGAGCCACCCCAAGTTGTACAAAATCCTAATACCACATTTTAAAACTAACTTGAATAAATGGCAATGGCCTAGCAGACAAAGCAGCCTTCTTTCCTTTAAAAAAAAGGCAATTCACCACGATTTCCTTCTCTCAGACAGGATTCACAGCAGCACTTCAGTGCATTGCTTGTAAGCCTGCTTTCAAGGAGCAATACACTGTGTAGTGTAAGAAACCCTGTGCCGAACTGATCATCCACTTCAGTGCAATCATGATTGATTGATTGATTGTGTGGCTTAATGCGCCGACGCAACGCAGGCGATGAGGCGTGCCATAGTGGAGGGCTCCGGATTAATTTTGACCCCCTGGGGATCTTTAACGTGCACCGAAATCTCGTGTAGACGGGCGTTTTTGCTTTTCGCCTCCATCTCAGTGCAATCATGTGTCCCTTGGTTTCGGAATTGATTACCAGTCAAAGATGCTGCATTACAATAGTGTAAACTACAAAAACACCTTAGATGCATGAGTCTTTGGTGCATGTTAAACTCCTTTCAAGCTGGCCTAAATAAAATTGCAGCGATGTACAGTGGCATGTTTCACAATCAATGCGTAGCTTCGGAGTGTGAACTCTGAATCTGGATCTGGTTTTAGTTGCCTGGCGGGTGTGTGTGCCCTGCAGAAGGTACTGCAAGGCTAAACTGAAAGCTTCCGATCGTCCACTGCAGCAAGGCTAAATCATGCAAGGCTTCATAGCTGAAGAGGTTGCAGCCAACGGGGGGCTGTATACTAAAGGACATACTTTCTGTCCACTAGGGTTTCCCACTGATCATTCCCGACACGAGAGTTTCTGTTTACTGAAATGCTCACAGTCTTCTTCCAGAACGTCAGTAAGTGTGACCTGAGGCTTGTGGTGCAAAAAAATTCACGCATCTCCACGGAGTGAATCATGATGAGTGGGCGAAGCACTGGTGATCGTTCTTACCTTCAATCACCTGTGACAGTGCTTACTGCTGCTAAAACGATTTCCGATCCAATCTAATCCAATTTAATTCAATCCAATCCAATGGGGCTCGCACATGCGCAGCACGGCTCTCCAGGAGCACTCTCCCTCCCTCTCTCTAACCTTTTTGTGAACCTATTATTTTGCTCTTGTTAACCTTTTGTGAACCTTTTGTTCACGGATGTTTCGATTTACACGGTGCTGTGCCGTGAGCACGGACGCTGGATGCCGGACAAGCCTTGGCCTTAACGTGCTTTGCCCCTAAAATGTGATACATAGTTTGTGCAACTTTTCTTGCCTTCGCCTTTCTCCCAAACACAGCATAGACAACCGTGTGATGGGTGGGAAGCTCTAGAGCACTAGGCACCAACTGCAGAGTGAACCCCTGGACCACCCACTGCGATTTGGAATGCCTCATGTGTTGAAACAGTGCATCACCACCAGTGGCACATTGGCACCTTTCCCAACAGACACACTGTAGTTCCACTGGTTTCCTGTGACAAAGTGCTCCATACCACCAGCAACCATGCAGATTCGGTCATACATACACGCTCGCTCTGCAGGCTATACTAGCACAGTTGATGTGTGTGTGTGTCGACCATGCACCGTGATAGCACCAAACCTGTGCTGTGCTTCTGGGTCATTACATGGCTTGATTAAGCAGTTTTCAAAGCAATGCAAGGCTTGACATTGGTGTCAGAATACAGCGACAGTGCAAATGCCCACTTGATTAGGCCATATGGAAGTAGAATTAAGCAAGACGGTATTTGTGGCAGGACATGTGCGTGCAGTTAGTGGGGAGCAGGTGTAGAAAAAAAAAATTTGTCTTGTATATCCACACATACTTCGATTTAGGCATAAATATTCGTGTGCTTGCGGTGTCTGAGCCCTCGTAATCCCTGGCCAACATTGACCGTATCAAAAACTTCAAGACTGACGTCAAGAACTGAACTCGAGCAAGGAAACTAAAGGTTTGCGTGGGAAATGGCATGGGCAGATCAGTAGATGCTACAACTTTACAAGAATTCATAAAAAATCAATCATCAGCTTACCGTCGAGTAGAGCGATGAGTTGGTGGAGACCAGTGAGAGCGAGGAGCCGTGGGCTGTGTGAAGAGAGATTGAGAGGTTAAAAAAAAAGCATGCTCAGTGCAAGCCCCATGTGCAGTGACGTAAAAGGCATGTACCCATTTAAAAACTAGCTATAGGTGTGCGCGAGATGAAACCGATAGATTTATGTAACACGCTATACGCCTTCGCGCTTCAATCACACGACTCGTGGTCCATGGCATTAGGCATAGTGCCAGCGAACAAGGCTACAAATTATGTACAGTAGACCAAACAGCAGCAAGGAGTGGCAAGTGATGACAAACGGAGGTCATCGGTTGGAAGCAGCACCACTTTGCCAGGTTCTAAATGATGCTTCTGGTGATTAAAAGGAAGCTGAAAGCATTGTCAAGAGCGAGGAGGGGGCCTCGGCTTAAGAATCCTGCAAGCCGGATGCGTAGCGTGAATGCAAGTGGAGTGTCGACACCTTGCACGAAGTCTATCATCAACAGGATGGAGCAAGCAAATGCAAGCAGCGAGAATGTCCAGCTGTAAACAATGAACCTTTCACGGCAGCAAGTCTCGCGATTCTGAATCGTTTCCCCAAGAGCACAGTTGGAGTCGCTTGTTTGTTGTACGAATGACTCTGGTGGGCTGATTCATGCAGTTGCTCCAGCCATGTGCTTCTTCAAACTCATGCTTCCGGTTGGTCTTAGGGATAATTTCTGTGAAACAAGGATGACCCTATCAATAGAGCTGAAACGAAGTTTAAACTGGCTGCATAGGTTTTTTGTTTTCGTCAGGGACAACTGAGAAGCATTTTTTACAAAGTGCTCAAGCACGGGACATTGAGCGTGCGCTTGGGTTCATTTTCAGCTCCTTCACAGCTGCCTATCTAGCCACATAAGAACACAGCTCAGTTAAAAACCTTTGATGGCACTCAACATATCAGTCAATAGCTCGAGGACAAAAAAATGCTTGCAACAATGACTGGTGTCAACAAAATAGCGAGCAACTAGTAGCTGCTGAAGAGACTTCAAGGTTACTTTTATTACGATTAACTCCTTATCTAGAGGTTCACAGTTAAATGTGATGTTACCCCCAGTTGCAGCAAAGTCACGAGTTAACTTGAATAAGTAAACATTAAACAAGTGCGTATGTTCGAAAATTCGGATTCTTCAAAAGTAGTGCTTGCTATTTGAGTCGACGTACAGCGTAGTGACGTACAGCGTAGTTTTCCAGTTTGAAGTATTTGATATTTCGAGCATTAAATGTTTATGAACAAAAAAATAAGAGAGGTCTTTGCCGCACGACACACCAACTTTTTATACTGGGGTACACGCTAAGAACGGTAATAGCTCATGTAGTGTGTCGCTCCACCGAAGCAACGGACCCAGATGTCAACTCGTGCTCGCGCTTTGAAACAAGATTGCACTGAATGCGCGACATCGTCTTTTTTTTTTTGACACCTAGTTTTTTTTTTGTCGTCGCTGTAGGAATTTATAAGCAGATAAAGTGCGAGAAGTCACGAAAATGACTCGTGTCACCTTGAAAATACTCGCAGTAAGGCACCGTTCGCGCCACGGAGAGTAACAGCTATCTGCAGTGATGAGGCACTGTGTCAACTTCAGTTGTTGTTCGTAAGTTGTCCTCGAGTATAGCTTCACCGCACAACATAGTACTTTGAGTTGTCTTTCGCGTACAATACTTGAGCTGTGCAAGAAAGAAGCCCTGGGTGGAACGAGTTTATGCTAACTCTGGTGCATGTTAGCTCAAGTGTAACACTACTTGCAAAAAATTTATAAGCCTGAAGGGAGATGTACACTTCCTCTATTTACCGTACGTATGGAACTTAAAAATCTTCAGGCGATGTATGTCAAATTTTTCTTCTGTATCTTTGTCATCTCGTCTTAACCTCCTTGCATTTTTATTTTTTTCAAACCATTTTCGATTCCAACACTGGTACATTAAGGTGTGTGTAGATGTTTTAGAAACTCTATTCACACTACAGCAGTGAAATCTGGATATTCAGTTTGACTCGCAGTGACTTTTTTATGCGCATTATACTCACGGTCTCTCTACCTTTAACATTCGCACACCTCGAACAAATATTACTCAGCAAACTGTAGAAATGTCCCCCCCCCCCTACGACAGGCTCCAGAATTGAAGCGATTATGTGCTATTGCAAGGAGCCCACCGTATTTTTTGCTGTTGCATTACTTTTGTTTTATCGTTGTTATTTTTTGTGCAGCACTTTTGTTTCATGTTTTATGTGCATCTTTCTTATTTTAACTGCACTTTCTTATTTGAACTTCCTTATTTAACCTTGTTTTAACTTTATTTCAACTTTATTTTTTAACTTTAAATTTTCACTTAACTTTCTTATTTTAACTTGCTACCAACACCAGTTCCACTGCATCTCTATGACATCATGCTGTAAAATGGGCCGATACCTTTTTTTACAACAGCGCATCAGATAATATCGAAACACAGCACTTAAATTCCAGCAGAAGGCACTCACTATCGTCGTCCTTGTTGCCGGCCATCTTGGACATGATACCGCCCACGGCGTAGTGTGACATGGTCATAGAGTTGCGCGGGCCGTGCTGTCCCCCTCCGCTACCGTGCATGGGTGATGACAGGTACATATACCGGGAAGCAGCGGCCTGCGATGTGCAAATACAACACATCACATCAGACACACTGCTCTTGCCCAAGGTGGGTTGTTCGCAAAGGATGTCGTCAAACAATATGTTTTAAAAAGAAAGCTTTCTCAGTGGGACCGATGGCGTCTTGTAAAAAAACTAATGCATTAAACTAATGCAAAAAAAGAAAAAAAGAATGCAAAATGCAAAAACTAATGCACTTCCAAAAGATAATGCATTTCCTCATAGACCCGTTGGTCGACCAAAAAGCTATAACGAGATCTTTGGACACACGGTGCATGTGTGAAACCGGGCTTCCACTGTGTCAGAATGGTTACTTGAAAATCGTGATAAAAGGCCAGCTCTATAGATAAGACAATACATGCATCGATCATGTTCATGTATAAAAAGTACAATAGTGCCCTTTAGCTCGTTAACCATGTATCGGTATGCTTTTAGATAGTTCAAATATGCGGTTACTTAGTGCGCGAAAAGTCATCACGTGGGTTTGTTTTTTATCTGCAGTTTGGGTCTTTGAAGGTTTGACAAGCGATTCGGCATACTTTCAAGGGCAGGGTGGAAGCAGGGGTTTAATCAGAATTTCGATTTTGGGGGGGTGTCGGTGGGATGTTTGGGGGAGGGGGATGTATAAATTCCTAGGCAGGGTGCTTGTGGAATCTTTTTTGGGGGGTGTCGAAGTTCTTTAGGGGGGGGGGGTGTTGCGGGGGGTGTTAGGGGGGGTGTATAAATCCCTGGGTGGAAGCACTTTTAGTGAAGGTTCTGTCACACTTTTGGTACACTTTTGATGTCAGAAAGCTTTCATGCTTTTTCTCAACTTTCTTTGGGAAGGGTTGGTACATATTTATTATTAAAGTAAGTAAAATAGAAGAGATTCGTCAAAGTTACTTTGGCTACCTTCCTGAACAAGTGCTAAACAGAGTGTGAATGCATAGCTTTTGTACATCGCTAAAGTAACCACGAAAACAGCCCACTATGACAATGCTGGAAAAGTGTCAAATCAAGATAACTTCCTCCAGTAGTTTAGCATGAGTTGATTACACAGAAAACAGCTTCATCTTGACATCAGTGACTGTTTCGATTTGACAAGTCCTTGTGTATATATGAGTGCAAACTTGTCATTGTGTTCCAATTCCATGCAACCAGGTTTGCAGTATGTCATACAAAAAACAATAATAAGAAAAATGGAAAGGTATGTGAAAGGAAGTGAGGCGAGGTGATCAGGCACGTGAAAAGAACCGTTCATTGCAGTCAGCCAGCGGAGGAGCCAGGCATACGAGTGTCATTTTGGGTTGCCTCAGGCGCTTGCCGCCCACAGCCACATGCCGATGGTGTCAATAATTGTCATTGTAATGGCAACGCAATGGTGTACGATTGGTCACATATCTGTGCAATGCAACTTTCAGGCAAAAAAAATGAAATCAATACGTGTTGAAAGCAGAAAATACCTCTATGTGCAATTTTTGGCCACATATCTGTGCAATGCAATTTCCAGGCAAAAGAAATGAAATTAATACATGCTGCAAGGCTTGGGAGTGGGCTAGTTGGTGTTTTAACATCTTGAAGTGCAGAGGTGCGCTACCTGACACGAAACGTAGAACAGGGTGAATAACCTGTTCTTGTCTGTTTTTGTGTTATTCACCCTGTTCTACGTTTCAAATCAGGCAGCGCACCTCTGCACTTCAAGATAATACATGCTGAAAGCAGAAAATATCTTTATGTGCAATAGTAGATGGTGGGAGAAGTCAAGAGCATGTTAAAAGCCTTGGGTCAGAAGCTGTTAATCAAGTCTTCATTGTGCTTTGAGAGAAGTCTCCTAGTGGCACCGGCAGTCAACCATTCAGATGAGCTAATCAAACTTGTACATTTCAAACTAACATGGTGCACTTTTTGTATACACCAAAGCAAATGCACCCAATAAAGGATAAGGACAGGGCAATACACAGCAGCACCATGCTAGTGTCTTGTTTGCGTCCATTTCTTCATGCTATTCTAGTGTTCTTCGCTGAAGTGATCCACAACTTTTGGCTACGCACCCACTGTGGTGCTTAGCTTGGAGCTGGGAATTGGATTTATGACCACAGTTGCTGTTTTGGGGGGAAAAGCAAAAAAATCTAAACGTAAATGTTTTAAATCCCACTAACATGAGGGGAGTAACTGTTCAGTACTACTTTTGTTTGTCACTAAACATGCCTATGTGGTAAAGAGCACAACAGAGACAAGGTGCAGAATTTGGGGCACTTCTAAAACGACCTGAATGCCTTGCATGCACTTTGCCTGTTTTTGAAGACTTCGATCAGCCAGGAGATTCAATACTCATAACAGCATTTTTTCACATATAAATGTTGTCACTGTGAGGTGATGTTCTGGACAAAATTAAAGTTGCTCTAATCCTGCATGAACACAACACCTTATCACCTGGGGAGAAGAGACCGCGCATGGTATGGTTAAACAGTTACTTTATTTGTGCTGGGTTAGGTGATCATGTGTTTGCAATATATCAGAGAATTGACAAACACTCTGACTGTACCAACCATGCAGTAATGTGCAAAAGCAGCGAACATTCCTGCTTTATAGTGTAGCCCAATACGCACAGTGGATGTGTGCTACTCTGTGGGCATGCAACATTTTTATAGGCATTAGAGTATGCACACAACATGCAAAGGGGGCACATATTTCTCGTGGTCGACCCTCTCAGGGCTTGTGCTTCAAGTGAGTGTTTGACTGGCTAATTGATTGCCTTGTCACCGAGCTTTTATTTAAGCGGTACTCACCTGATCACATTCCTATGGGCCCCACCACTTCATGACCCACGGGTTTAAAAAGCATTGTATACCAATACGAAAAGGCTTACAAATGCATAGACAGTTCCTAACAACCTAGTTTGGTTCTTTCAGAAATAAGTCGCTTCAATGTTGAAATGAAAAATAAACAAGAAACACAGATTGGTTTATCTAGTTTTCACTAGATGGCACTATCTGTCTAGCAAGTGATAATTTTCTGTATTTATTTCAGTACAGAAGTCAAATATTTCTAAAATAAGCGAAATAGGCCGTTGTGAACGTTTATATGCATTTGGAAAACATTTTGTATTCATGCTCGATGGGTGTTAAGCCCGTGGGTCATGAAGTATAAAGTCCCATAGGAATGATTACAGGTGAGTCCCTCTTAAAGCATTGGCCAATCCCACAAGCATGCGGGTATGCGCAATCGTGTTGGTGTACATGTACCACTGCTAGAACAATAGCACCACCGGTTTGATATGTACGTAACAATTGGGTTGGAGGTGTATGGCGTGAAATTGTACCTGCAGCTCAACGTCAATGAGTGCCATTTATAATGGGTACCAGTTCAGGGCTCTAGGCCGCGAAACATGATTATGCCTAACACCGTATGTTTAGGCTTAACGTTAGGTAACCTTCAAGTTGACCCATGATATGCTCGGCAACGTCACAGTCATTGTACGTCGAGTGGCGGGGGGCCGCTGACGGCGTTCACCTCAGAGCGTGGCGTTAAGCCTAACGTCGGGCCGTCACATGCCAAGGGAACCCCTGCCTTTAATGCGCATCTACCTTAGCGCAAGCGTGTTATAATTGGCAAATACAGGAGGCTACGTGACAGGGGCTTTATGAATTTCTCGGCAAAACCAGCAGACGTAGAGCGATAGTGCTTTCGCGCCATCTATTTTAAACAGCGCCCCCTGTTCGTGCTTTTCCTATTGAATCTTCAGCACAGTGCACCCTTCCCACTGCATGCGGGAGTGCGATGTGCACGAGGCAAGTGTCATGGGATATACCTGTCGCCCCTGGGGCGACGGGGGGCAGGAAGGGGTTCGGACAGGGAAATCCGGGGCGGGGCTCGGGCAGCAGCCCTCATCAGGCGGGGAGGAGGGCATGGGGTCGCAGCCGCCGCTGGCCGACCGCAGCGACTCCGAGCGCCCGATGCGGCCGGGACAGGTGGCCGTTCCGGACACGATGATGTCGGCCAGGTGACGGCGACGGCGGGACAACATGGGCGCCACCGCGCCTCCCGCGGACAACATCACAGAGGACCACTATACTCAGGAAGGGGGTAGACAGGTGGCCGGGCAGGGTTTTTAGGGCAGGGAAAATGCGAGAGGGAGACAGGCAGACAACAGGAAGGGGTTAGTTCAAGCAATGGCACACGGGTGCGTGTGGGGCTGAGTACAGAAAGACACCAAAAGGTACCGGGACCGAGGCTTCTGTGTAGATATATGCGGGACGTTACGTGAAATATCCGATTAGAAAGAACAAGTGTATGTGTTGCTAACCCGACAATCTCGTATCTCAAACGCCCAACTATGACCAAGCGTTCGCATGATGTTCTAAACAGCCGCATTATTCATAAACAGTTAACTGGGAACACGGTCAGGACAGCTGTTCACCGCATGCACATTAAAATATCGAAGGTCTCGGGGTAGAACGCTGGCTTTGTTATAAGCGGAACTGCGTTAAAAGCAGACATGGTATTTGCTCGTCGTGCACTGCATTACGGTCCACGAAAAACTCGGAGTAAGGGGAGGATTCCAACAAAACGACTTTAATTGTGAAGAGTGCGCACAATTCCTAGCAACTGTAAAGTAGCGCACATCTTGCAACAAGGAAAATGAAAACGAATGCGCATGTGATGGCGCAATGGACTGGCGTACCTGTCCGTGGGCGCTGGAGGCCGTGGAGGAGAGGGACTCCATGCTGTCGGCCTCGGCGATGCTGGAGCCTCCTCCGAAGGTCCTCCCGACCGGCGCCGAGGCCACGGACGCCGAGCACGAGGTCGGGCTGTGCCGGAGCCAGGCGTACGGACTCGAGTGGTCGAGCGTCATGTAGTTGTCGCTCTCCGACCCCTTGGCCGAGGGCACCGACAGGCGGGGCCGGTCCCTCATGGGAGCCGTGCCGTGCTGCGAGGTGGCGTCAGCTAAGATTAACGCCTTTCTTGCGTCCGAGTGCACAAATGATCTGTGACTGACCATAAGGACAAGAAGACGCCGGCGATCAATTCCTCTGGGCAGCTACGCCCCCTTACCTCCTCGTCGCACCAACACGCGGGGGTTGCAACGCTCACTTGCTGCACTCTCCACCACACTACCTGGTGGCAAAGTGCGCGTGGCGTCCTGAAGACATCCCGTTATTAGTCCAAATGACTACAGCCCGATATAAGTAGAGGCGTATAAACGTTAAGCGACGCGTCTGCGGTAAGTGCTTTTATAGAAGAAAGGTCCCCAGCATGTCCCAATTGTCCCGAACCACGCTACTTCAGAACATTGTAGTTTTTTCTCCTGCCTTATTGCAGTGCCGTTCAACATCTTCCCCACCCTTCTCCTTCAACGTGGTGGACTCTGCTAGCCTCGGAGCAGCTGACGGGCCAGTTGGCGTTGGTGAACCTGACTTGGAACATTCTCGACGCCTAATGTTGCGTCCGAATAAAGTTTTCCCCTCGTCCTCCTCCTCCTTATTAATATAGTGAGAAATTCAAGGTTCTATGCATCTGTGTAGAGCATTTAAAGACTCTGTGGGTTAAATGGGTATACACAGATCAAAATTTATCAGGAAGGGGCTGGCACAGAGGAACAGGGGTGTTCAATGAATTATTTCATATACGTAGCACTAAACATAGATCCCTGATGATTTCCACATGTGTTGACCCATAAAACCCACACACATATTAATAGCCCACGTACGAGGACGCGGGTTCGGTTCCCGGCCGCAGCGGCCGCTTTTCTGATGGAGGCAAAAAGCAAAAACGCTGGTGTGTTGAGATTTCGGCACACTTTATCAAGATCCCCAGCTGGTCAAAATTAATCCGGAGCCCTCCACTACGGCGCGCCTCATCGCCTGAGTTGCCTCGGCGTGTTGAACCCCAATAACCAATCAATCAATGGCCCGCGTGTTTTCTTGTTGCATCGCAATGCTACTAATTGACCTGAACTAAGCGCTGGTTGTTGAGCCGCTGCACATATCTAATCTCAGGCTCTGAAGTCTACCATGTTGATATCAATTTTTAAAAAGCCACAAGGAAGAAATGCAGCTATCTGTGCACTTGATATTTGTTCAGGAACTCAGAGCCGTCACTGAAGCAAATCGGGCAGCACTGACTCTCCTACTACTCACACACTTGCCTGGAAGCCCGAGAGGAAGACGTAGTCCGAGTTGGAGGCGTACGACGGCGGCGACCCGTTGAGCATGGTTCGCGTCCCGTAGATGCGTTCCCTCATGTTCCCCAGTGCTGGGGAGCCGCCGGCGCCGAATGCGGCCTGCGTGCAGGTCTGCAGCGTGAGCAAAATGTCCCGCGTTGGCAAATATCATTACAACGCGATCTGGAGAGTAGACAATTCGCATGGCAAACATTATTACAATGTAAAATTGCACCTTGAGGTCGGTGTATTTGCATTATCGTGTTTTTTTTTTTACACAACAGAACGTATTTTGTGAATCGTCATCACCATCCTCCTATGCCCATTTCAGGACGAAGCCCTCTCCCATAGACTTCTAATTATGCCTGTCCAGCGCCGCACGAGTCCATTTTCCCCCCAAATTATCTTACTTCGTCCCTTATAATCTGCGTTCAGTTAATAATCAGTTAATAATCTGCATTCATTTCTAGTGCATTCGGGGAGCCGCAGTTCAGTGAAGTGAGAGAGAGAGAGAGAGAGAGAGAGAGCGATCTTTAATGATGTCGGGCGATGTTAGCTGGGCTAAAATGCCTAACTTGCTACGCCAGTTGATGACGTGATGAAGATGATGGCGATGATGTTCAAGAAGTTGATGCGTACATATACGGCGAGTTATTCACAGCGACTGGTCTAGACCTGTGTGTTGCAGGTACTCTATCAGAGCTTTGGTAGCCCGTAAAGCACGTGAGAAAGCTCACGCTTGCCACACAGAAAACAATTCCGCTACCAAGTTTCTTTCCAAATGCGCACATAACCGACCGAAACTTGAGGATTTGTGCAAAGCACAATTGGAAGAAGGCTCTAGTCATCGTCAAGCAACAAAAGACGGGAACGAGATGACAAAACGCAGACGTAAAAGCACAGGAAACGGTCCTTGTGTGTAGCAGAAACTTGTCCGTAAAGCCATAGGGACAAATTAAAAGCTAAGAGTACGGCAAGGAAGCTGTGGTGAGGACACGGAACGGGGGATAGAGATGGTGAGAAGCGTACAGAAGCAGAGAGAAGCACATAATTCGGCGAAGGGATGAAATCTAGCACTTCGAGTTCGGTTAACTCAGGAAACGAGCTGTAGGAAGTCATTCGGAAGAAATTCGGCGGAAAAACAATGGGTCACCATGACCATTAATCACCCCTGTACAACACGACATAGACTTTTGAGCTGTTAATCACAGAGTGGGTGCCCGCCTATGCACAGCGTAACAGTTCATAATAGTCACTGTTTTATCTTCGGAAGCTGACCTTGCGCTATCGTACGCTCCAGCGCATATGTATACACATATCAATAAGCCCGTGACTTTCGTAAGCTGCCACCCTGTAAGTCGGCTGCCACCCGTTTCTTTGCTGTTTACACTTTGATATCTGTATGCGTCCTCAGCCGTGTCAAAGGGTGAATGGCTATAGTAACTGATTAGCGGTCACGTCTGTTTTTAGCACTCTGCCGTAACAAACATTACGACAGACAGACTTCGTAGTCTGCTTTCGGGACCGAGCCAATGTGCGACATCCCCACGACTAGGTTTTCCTGCTTCATTAATTCGATACACAAAATACCTTTCCCTGTCGCCTATAGTTTTCCTTGCTGTATGATGGCGAAAGCCACGCTGTTGTAATCCAGAAAAAAAAAATCTTCAACGGCAACGATTAACTCATCACAACAATCCTCAAACAGCTCCGAATTTTGTGTCGTGCATCTGACAATGCACGATTTATTATTTTCTTGCAAAAGCTGCGCACCGACACCAAGAAATAGCAATGCAGTGAAAGAATTCGCTCTCCACACGTCCATCACTGAATTCAAAGCGTGTTGTGCCGAAGTGACTGTAATGACAGTTTGACTCAACATTTTTCCGTTATCTATGTTCTGGAAGATTGAGAGATAAGACATTACTACCTACAATTTTTTTGCGCTGTGCAATACTGCTTCATTCGTTAGGATGTTTACTAAACCCGATTAAAAGGCACAGAAGGCTACCTGGATGTACTGCTTGGCATGTTTTCCCGAAGACCTGCCCAGGGAGCAATACTCCGAGTCCGAGTGGGCCGACACGAACATGTCGTTGACACCTCCTCCAGTCTGCGTGCTTCCGGACACCTTGGCCTTGCGCTCCAGGGAAGACCGGCTGCTTCCGCGCGGAAGTTCGCCCGTCCTCGTCAGGCTTGAAGTCCGGCTGTGGTCGAGTTCCGACGAGCCGTCCTTCTTGCTCTGCGAGCTACTGCCACTCCGACAGCTTCCGGACGAGGCGGTGCTGGAAGGGCGCTTTCCGGTCACCATGCACCCCGATGGTCCCGACGCGGGGACGTTGGGCGAACGGCCCGAAAGCTTCCGATTGGTCACCACGACGGCCGCCGAGGCGTACTCGATGCCGGAAGACCTGACGGGCGTTCCACCTGCAGCGCCTGCGGAAGACGTTCGCATCTTGTCCAGAGCCAAGTCGCTTCCGATCATGGCAGTGTCAGCTGAGAAGGACCTCATCTTCGTCTCTCCGGCCCCAGACGAAGAGGAGCCGATCCTGGACTTGGCGGCCTTGGAGTGCACGACGTCGTGCCGATTGCTGTCCGTGGACTTGCTCGGCTTGCCCGACGCCTGTCCGGCGCTTCTCTTGCTTTCCTTGGACTTCAACGACTCCGTAGAATTTGTCCTGGACTGCTGGTGCTGGATCTCTTGTTGCTGCACGTACTTCTTCCAGTTGGCCGTCGAAGACTGAAGATGAGGAGACGCGGCACCACCTTGCTGGAGTAGCGCGCTGGAGTCCGTCTGCATGGAACTGTCCGTCTTCTTGACGTTGGCGTTACGGCTTCGCATGGACGTGGTGGTGGGAAGAAGGCCACCAGCACCGCCTCCTACGATGGCCCCAGAAGCGGACGCGGGCGAGTGGTGGTGCTGTTCGGCCTTTCGGGATGCGGATGACCTGTCTGGCATGCCCTTGTTGCACGAGGCCGAGGTGGCTGCAGGCGCCATGCCCGGGTGGTGCGGACGGCGCTTGAGGCATCCGTAGGGGTCCGAGCTCAGCGACGAGTCCGTCAGGTTGTCATTGGTGCTGAGCTCGGCAAAGGTGTCGCTCAGACCGCTGCTGATAGAGCTGCTGTCGTCGAAACTGCGAGTGCAAGAAAGTATGGAGAAACATTGACTGATTACTTAAATGGGGTATTAAACAGGAACGAAATGCAATGAGCAGACCTAAGAGGGAAACCCTTTAACATATCTCGTGTTTTGCAGAGGATCGGTGCCGAACGAATGTGGTCATAGATTGGCGACACACAGGATGATTTTTGTCGGCTTGTTCACTGAGAGAAAGGTTACATTGCCACCTTTGCAGCATCGTAAGGGTTTGAAAAATGCTAGCCCTAATTCGTGTTGCTGCTCGCAAGCTGTCAGTTTCAACACTGATGCAATAACAGAGCAGAAGTAAGCTTACAGCGAGCTTGTGAATTTCTGCGAAATGAAACGGGATCGCATGGACCCCTGGCCATACGAGCCTGCGGGGCAACCATAAGCGACACATGCCTTGGCTTGATATCATCCACACCGGGCAGTTCTCTCTGAGTACATCGCGCTGCTTTAGGACTAAACAACGAACAGTACCAAGCACACACAAGAAGATGGGTGAAACGTCCTGTGCGTATTCAGACAACAAAGCGTCGCAACACTTTTCTCGACAACATTGCCCGCAATTAGGTCCTTACTATCGTGTAGTAGTTGCATACATGGACACAGCAGTGCGGCCCTAGACGTGCAGCGTATGGTGGTCTAGAGGGCCCATCTTACCAGCAATAACCAGGATACATATATAGTCTAGACTGAGGCACCTCTTACAAGAGAGCGCCCAGATATTACGTATGCTGTTCCAGTAAAGTGCAATCAATCAATCAATCAATCAATCAATCAATCAATCAATCAATCAATCAATCAATCAATCAATCAATCAATCAATCAATCAATCAATCAATCAATCAATCAATCAATCAATCAATCAACAAACAAATAAATAAATCAGTCATTCAATCAAATTATTGATTAATTAATTATGCCAGGCACCAAAATGCGACAAAACCTTCACAAAGACCACTTTTGTATACGACAAGAGCTACGAATACAGCTACACAGTGCATCCTTACAGTCACGTTTGTAGTAGCTATAGGGAGTCGGTGAAGAAAGTACTCACGGCGTAGCATGCACACTTAAATGGAGTTTAGAAATACAAATTTCCAGACCTTTTGCGGTTTATAGCATAGAGAAATCGTCGAGGCAATTTGCGAGAAACAATCAGCAGCTTTGTGCATCCGCTCGCGCTAATAAAGTTCTTACAGGCGAGGAACGAGTAAAAAATGTTTTTGTTCTGCTGCGGCATTCACGAAGCTATCGATTTACTTGGATTCCTATCCAAACCGTGCGAGTAGGCAGACCCCTAAAGGGGTGAAGATTAAGCAAGCCGACCGATTTTTCGGACCTTCAGGGAACGGAAAATAGTGTCCGAAAAATCCATGTGCCGTTACTCCTATAGGACAACTCGCAGTTCCTAGGGAAAGTCCGAAATATCCAGAAAGACCGAATTTCTGGAGTCCGAGAAAACGGTCGGCTACTGTACAATGGCAGAAAAGCGTCAAGGATATCCGACAGATACGGAAGACGTTCGCAAGTTCATTTGTGCATCAACTAAAAGCAGCGCGTTAAACACGCCGCCTATATACTCAGTGACATTTCAACGCTACTGGACAACGAAATGTGTTGCAGAGGCGACGTTGGATTTTTCATTACTGAAAAAAATTGCCTCCACATTTCCCGACTGTGCTTGCAGGAATCAGCACCTGAATTTCAGGTACGGAACGTATGACCGCGGAAATAAAGAACGGCGCTCATTGACGTTTGTCCCCCAAGAAATCACCTGAATTTAATAATTGCACACCGCGTGCCTACCTCGTGCTCGTATTCTCCTGGGCCAAGAACATTTTTCACCCATTGCGTCATCGTGATTATAAGGCACGCCACCTATTCGCCCAAGAGTTGGAAAAAGAGAAATGTTGGCTTGCGGTCATTTCGACATCCTCGTATAAGTAAAGTGCAAACGGTAGGGAAAATAAAATTAAAAAAAGCAGCATAATAGCAATCATAAAGTTCAAAGCCTGGAAGTATTTATTTTTCAGCCACACCAAGAACGTATAATGCGATTTTAACAATTGCGAAAGATTATACGTCATTATAAACGAATTGGCGTGAAAAATTGCCAGCCTCGATGCCTCGTCGAAAGGTCAAACCACCACGCTGTGTGGCGACAGACCTCGTTACTTTTTTTTTGGCAAGGACAAGAAAGAAAAAAATATGAACAGGCAGTGCTGCTAAAAGACATATGACCTGTCTACCGGTGGAGAGAGCATGGTCGGGCAGGAACCCAGAAAAATGATAATTCTATGGCCGCACAAAAATAGCGATTCCATTTTTTATCCGGGTGCTAACGCCGTGGCGCGTTGCTATAGAAAACAAACATAAAAAACAAATCGAGTTTATTTTTTATTCTTTTTTTGTTGAAGAGAAACGCCTCTACGTGACGGCACAGCAAGATCTTTTGCGCATGCTCATATGAGTAGTTGATGCTTGTAAAAAAATTGGGAAAGCAAACGCGCATGCAAGAATAATGCAATGATATAGAAGAAAGCGTCGGTTGTGAACCAGCGACAAAAAAAGCATCGTGCCCCAACAGTACCATTAGGTACCGTATATCAAACGGACTTGGAGGAGTCAAGAGTTCGTGCTCGCCAGCGAACCGAACCTTTCTGAGGCGGCTGAAACTAAATAATAAGGCTACGGAAGTCAAATCGATTTCATGAAACGTAGTTAAACTTTACAATGAACCACGTTGTATCACACCAATCACGATATCAACTACCACAAGCTGACAGTTTAGGTATTACAATTATTACTGTTAACTATACAATGGAACGAATTTACCGTTGCTTTAAAACGAGTTCGTAGATATCGATGTGCTGTTGGAAGGGAAAAAATGGTAACCTGAACACAAAAATTCTGATTTTTTTTTCGTGCCCGCCGCAGTGGCTCAGTGGCTAAGGCGTTGTGCTGCTCCGCCCATGGACGCGGGTGCGATCCCGGCCGCGGTGGTCGCTTTAAAGATGGAGGCGAAAAGTGAAAACAGCCGCGTGTGGAGGTTTCGGCGCACCTTAAAGATCCCCAAGCGGTCAAAATTAATCCCGAGCACTCCACTACGGCGCGCCTCATAACCAAGGTGTAGCATAGGCGCGTTAAACACCATAAGTTTTCTTTTAAGTGCAGAGCACTTTAGTGCTCGCCTTGTCGTAGCTCGCTCGTTGGATCCAAGTAGAGCCACACGGCGTTCCGTCGTAGCGGCTGTCGTCGCGGCGGAACCCGGAGGCTACGAAAGCTAAGCGGTTTATATAGTCATAGGCGTTCGAAACTCGTGAACCGCAGGCGCTTGCCATATCATCTCCCCGTTGTTTAGCGCAAAGAAAACTGTAGGTAGATTTGAGGCAAAATATACGTAATTAACAGCCATCGCCCGCGTTCATTTAGTTAGGAACGCTCCTTGGGTTGATTTTTTTTACGATAGTAAGCGAAAAAAAGTGGCAGTGCAACGCCGGCACGTGCGGGAGGAAAAGCAAGCACAAAAAAAATCACGCCATATCCACGGAATGAATGATGATAAGTGGGGCGAAGCTCGAGAGGGGGAGATCATCGGTAACCGTAACTCTCCCGTGAAAGTTCACCCGTTACATCATTAAGAAAGACGTAAGACTGTGTGCGTACATTGTACAAATCAACTTTTATTTTCGGAGTCAATGCTCCCAGGCCCAGACCTGGTGAAAGACCCCGCGCCATCGAGGACTACCCCGCACCTGCACTACAATTTGTCACGTAGGATGGGACACAACGGTAAAGCAAGAACTTTTATTTAGGGCGAACTTGTGCCCGAACAAGACGAGAGGAAACGAGCGAAGATCCTTGCGTCTCGTTCGATCTCCGAGAACGACTGCCTGCGTTCGTGGCGTGATCTCTTGCGTGATCTCCCCCTCGCAGTGCACGTGCGCTCGCGCCTCCGTTGGCGAACACAGACAAGCTCGCGCTCCCGGTGCCGAGTTTGCGCTGCGGGTTGCAGCCGGTTCTTGCGCGTGCAACGCGGCCCACTTTGCGACATCTCCGAAAGCATGCGGCGGTCACGTACCACGAGACACAAGGGATGGACAGACCCATGACTTAAGGAGCTTCGCCCCCAAAAAGAACAGAACCCCCGCTGACGCAGTTTCAGGCAGGCGGCGCGCGAGCACTGCGAAGGCGGGAAATTTGAATTGCATCGGTTGGTAGTAGTGAGCGGATAACGGCGGTACAGCCAATTATGGCGAATCACTGATCTGCAGTTCCGTCAGCTTTCACACTGAGTGGAACGGCTTTAATTTTCATAATTTCTCTCATGCCGTTATCAAAAGGCATTTACGACGACGAACCCACTTCTGGCATGAAAAAGCACGTACCAAACGGAAGTGCACACAACTCAAAACAATCCGGCTACATGGCGCTGTGTGTTCGTTATCGGACATGCATTAAACACGTCTACATTCCATTTGCTGCTGACTGAACATTTCGTGAAGTGGAACGTTACTGTTGCAATACGAGAAGACAACGGCGTGTTCTTGACGAGGTGATCTATACTCGGTGACAACTGAAGAACGGCACCGATGATTTCTGATGATTTCTATTGATTTCCCCTTTGTATCGGGGCGATGACATGTCATCTTACCAAAAAGGACTAATATACCAACGTTTTACACTATTGGTTTAATACTAGCGCTGCTTAGGGCAGGCACAAAAGCTTATAAGGCACAAAATACTTTTTTTTTTCTGTTACAGGTGGTAACTGGAAAGCAGGTGCTTACAGGTGGTAACCGGAAGTTGCCGCTGTGCCTTATCACCGTTGCCGGATGTTTCTCCGCGCGGCGCAAGTAGGGCGTTACTGGGAATATTTTGAGCATGGCGTGAGCCGTTCCCGTGATTTTTTGGACTTAATGTGCTTATAAACGACTCCAGTGACGACAATCAAACTGCATGAGGCAAGGCAGATGATATCACGCATTCATAGCAAACCCTTTTCAAAACGCGTGCGCACTGACGTCACGGGTCCGACGCTTTGGCGGAGTGATACACTACATGAGGTGGTGCCGTTCTTGAGGATAAGGTGATAGAAACCAAACAAATACCAGAGGACTGGTTAGAAAGTAGGATGAATTTAATATATAAAGGCAGAGGAGACAAAGCCAGTATTGATTCATACAGACCACTCACAGTAACGTCAGTGGTGTATAGATTCGTAATGCAGGCGATAAAATCAGAAATTCAAGCATGGATGGAAGAAAATGAAATACTTGGGGAACTGCAGAATGGATTTAGACAAGACAGGCGACTGGATGACAATCTGTTCGTGATAACACAATGCATTGAAATTGCGAAAGCACAGAATAGACCACTATGGATTACGTTCTTGGACATTAAAGGGGCATATGACAACGTAAACAGAGAACGGCTGTGGAGAATGTTGAAACTCCAGGGATTAGATGACGAGTTAGTACAGTTCCTTATAGCAATCTATAAAGACAATAGAGTGCACCTTACTTGGGAAGGACAGAAATGCGCCCAGCAGGTCAACATCCATCGGGGACTGAAACAGGGATGCCCTTTGAGCCCAATACTGTTCATGCTTTACATGGCAGGGTTAGAAAAGAAACTGGAGGAAAGTCAAGTAGGGTTTAGCCTAACCCATATGCGGCAAGGCGAAGTGGTACAACAGCATATTCCGGGAATGTTATTCGCAGACGACATTGTTCTTTTAGCTGATAACCAAACCGATATGCAGCGGCTAATAAATATTTGCGGCCAGGAAGCCACTGACCTCGGATCAAATTTCAGTTCAGAAAAATCAGGAATAATGGTTTCCAATGACGCTACCACCGACGTAGTGTCTATCCAGCAAGGCGAATTACCTAGAGTGAAGGAATATAAATATTTGGGAGTGTGGATAAACGATGGGGATAACTACTTAAGTACTCACGAGGAGCAACTTAAGGTTAAGGGAAAGCGAAACGCAGCTATAATGAAGCATAGAGCTCTGTGGGGGTATAACAAATATGAAGTAGTAAGATGAATGTGGAAAGGAGTAATGGTTCCGGGTCTCACGTTTGCGAATGCTGTACTCTGCTTAAAATCAGACGTTCTATCAGGCCTTGAAGTAAACCAGAG
The DNA here is from genome assembly GCF_048455015.1 of Haemaphysalis longicornis. Classification (NCBI taxonomy): domain Eukaryota; kingdom Metazoa; phylum Arthropoda; class Arachnida; order Ixodida; family Ixodidae; genus Haemaphysalis; species Haemaphysalis longicornis. The sequence continues at coordinate 188,730,410 of NW_027526385.1, read as the reverse complement.
AACGGTAGGACGTTTGGCCTTAGGCGCGCATGGAAAAACAACTAACGAAGCAGTTCAGGGAGACATGGGCTGGGCGTCGTTTGAAGTTAGAGAAGCTCAGAGTAAAATATGCTTTGAGATGAGGTTGAGGGCAATGGATCAACGAAGGTGGGCAGCTAAGGTTTTTAGGTACCTATACTTGAAAAGTGTGGACACGCAGTGGTTAAGAAAGACTAGAAGGCTAACGATGAAATACGGAAAGAACAGTGGGGAATCCAAAACAGCCAAGGTAACCAAAAAAGAGGCAAGGCAGATTGAAACGAATAAATGGAAGGAAAAAATGGAAGCTAAAACGTCGTTAGAGATGTACAGGGCTGAGAAGATGAACATCAGAAAGGAAAATTTCTACGATAATTCCCAGGGCAGTGCTTTGCTTTTTGAGGCTAGAGCAGGTTGCCTGCGAACTAAGAGTTTTGTGGGGAAGTATTCACAAAATGATGGGGTATGCGTGGTCTGCGGAAAAGAAACAGAAACTATGCGGCACATCGTGTTAGAATGTGAGAGTATCCATCCAAATCTACATGAAGGGAATATTGGGCTTTCAGAACCCCTAGGATTTAAGGGTATCACAGAGGAAGTTAACTTCAAGGCTGTCGAGGGGACGAAAAGAAGATTAGAATGCTGGTGGACGAAAAGCAGAGAGGTTAATATTGCCTAGGACAGTTACCACCTGTAACAGAAAAAAAAAGTATTTTGTGCCTAATAAGCTTTTTGTGCCTGCCCTAAGCAGCGCTAGTATTGAACCAAAAGTGTAAAACATATGTATATTAGTCCTTTTTGGTAAGATGACATGTCATCACCTCGATACAAAGGGGAAACCAATAGAAATCATCATCATCATCGGCGCCGCTCTTAAGTTGTCACCGAGTATAGCAGTTCACGTATTGTTTAATCCACCATACGCTGAAGTAGCTACGGAATCTATAGCGACGAACGTAAGCAGAGCACAAAGCACTGCAACGTACAGGAGACCTGGTAAGGCTAAGGCAGACGGTGCAACACAATGGACATTTTACAGTGCCGGCCCACCTAGCGGCCGCTATGTGCCCTAAAGGCGTGTGCCTTAAAGATCCCGTAGTCAAGTGCACCATACATCTTTGCCGCTTCACCCCTCGCTATTCCCCTACGGTCCTTTCACGTGAAGGGCACGGACGCAAGTTCTCTGCGTGGTATACGAAACAGGCCCGAACGTGGGGGTTCCTTGAAAAGTCGCTCCTCGGGCGAATTCAGCCTCCCTTTCGTATAACCGTTCTTAAAGACGATAGTCTTTCGTGGGCTACTTGAGCCCAGAAATTTTGGACTGTCTGTATGTCTGTCTGTCTGCCTGTCACTCGATTCAGCCACCCGGCCAAAGTGAAACAAAATCTCCGCAATGGTTTTATGTACTCACAGCCAAATCTATACGTCCAAGTCCGGTGTCAATGTTCATAGTTGTCAACATTATTGAGCAAGAACAAGATGTTACGCAAGCATAAGGCAGAACATCAATACATAAGTGATATTTATAGTGTTCCTTCATAAAAAAAAATCACAGATGCTTGCGAAATGAAATACTACACCCACTGCAGAAAAAAAAATTCACTCTGTCGCCCGCGCCACTATAGCTTCTGTCGGCATTTTAAGAAATCAAGCTGCAACAGTTAACCCAACGAAAGGTCCCACTAGATCGGTTCCACGTTCTCCTTGGAACGCATGTGGTGGAGGGCAACGTGGTTCTGTAAACGTTGAAGCAGGGCGCCTCGATTCACGCGCGTCTCCACCGTACGGCAGCGCTGGCATCGAAGCACCTGCCCTGGAGCAGGGGAACGCGGTAAATTTAAACAGGCTTGAGCAAACTTTTAACGTGTTTACTGTGGAAACAGCGCGACGCAAGAGGAACAACATGAGAAGTGAGCGGGGAAGCGAAGGGAGGCATTTACTTGGCAAATGTCGACAAAGACTATCGTCTTTTGTCGACATTTGCAACGAAAGGAGCAGATACGCGGCCAATTTTCTCCTTTGTTTTTTTTCGGAGCGCGGAAGCCCATCCGACGGGGCCTGTTGTTCTCAGCACAATATTGAAGTAAACAGGCTTAAGCTGCAGTGTGCGAAACGCCTTTCCCGTTATTTTTCTATTGTTTCCTTTACTCCTTGGCCAGCAGCTATGTTCCCGCAGCGTGGTCCGGCTCAAATGCGTTTGCCCCTTTTTTTCGTAAGCATTGTTTTGTGTGCGTGCACGTACGAATTCACCGCGAGCTGGCGAAAAAGCGAGGATAAAAAAAAAAGTAGCGCTCCTAGAAACCAGTCGTACAACCACCGAAGTGGCACGCTAAGAAAGCTCCCGTTTGTTTACACTGCCCGAGGCGTCTGCCGAGAATTGCGAACCCGCAGCGCGGCGGTGCTGGGTACGAGAGGGGCGCATGCGCAGGATGCTGCTGGAAAACGGTCGAGACGGGCAGCCACCGCCCTGGGGGTTCCCGACCATCTGTTATTGCCTTAGGTACAGGCCATGGAAAACACCGCTTCGATCTTCAACAGTTCGCTCAAATCTGCTTGGTCTCTAAGGTATACTTGTTTCAGTCATGAACCATTTTCAACTAGCCCGGCTTTCCACTTTGCTTGTTTCATTCCTTTGGTGCCGTACTGATATTAGCACGGTTCATACGCTTCAAAATTGCATGTGCAAGATCAAGATCAAATATCTGCCAGATTCAATACCTAGTGACTAGATATAGATGCAAAATTAGCTGATTATAGTAAAATTTGGACATGCCGGATTGGAAGGGGATCAGAAAATAGTTTTATATAATGAACGTTTCCGCATAACCAGTGACACAGTGTACGCAGCAGTATAATTCAATGAGATATACCGTTCGATATGGGCAACAATTTGAATTATCGAAGTCCGGTCAATGCACATTCGGCTGCACTATGAATCACTAAAACAACAACAACAACGAAAAATAATTACGATACCTATTACCTGGTTGCCATAAGTGTCGCATCACCGTAAGGCAGAAAAAATACGACAACGCAGCACCTCATGACACATTTGCCAAGAAAATTTGTCACTTTAACGCGTGTACACTGGGACCAATAACCCAACTTAGCTAGGCGACGAGTGCGAGTGGGAAGGATTCTAGTGCTGCGGAAAGATATATACCACAAAATGTGCTTGTTTGGATGGGCTTTCTCAATTTCTTGTCCCGCTGACCCCGGTCGGTGTTTCAAAGCACTCACATACAGCTATGAAATCGCCGGATGCTCGCATAGAACCAGAAGCGAATGGAAAGTTACTCATTGACGGAAAAAAAAAAAAAAACATTTTAAGCTGACGAAAATTCTTACTCACAATGAAAGATGAACTTCGTGAGGCCAATTTCATGTTTGACATCGATTGCTGGTTAACGTTTAGTCCAACTACGAATTCTTGAGTACGTACTTTGTCGAAGATCCCAATGTTTGGATGATTTCGCCTGTATTTTTTAATTAATTTCTTGCGTAATAATATTGTTTTCTTATCATTCATAATTGATCATGATTTCTGATTTCAATGTACCGTACAGAACGACTACGTTCAATTTTGACTGTCGTTTTTATTATACTTCGGTCTCAGACTTTTTTAATAATTGGCACTTGCAGGAAGATCAACATACCTGAAACTGAGTAATTTTTCTCAATAAGGATTTGAGCTGGTTTTTTTTTTTTTTTGCCGAAAGACGAGGTGTGCATATATTACTGACTGCCTTAACAGCAAGAAGGCATATATTACTGACTGCAGACGAGAAATTACTCATGCATAATAACCCCTTTAAAGCCTGTCTAGCGCTGCATTGGCAATGCTTGATTTAACTGATCGAATTAAAGGTAAATAACCCAGCCCACTTGAACTGCACGAAAAAATCCTCCAAGTTAGGCATTAAACGGCTCTGCGTGACCAGTAAAAAGCTGATGAAGTTACGGGAAGCTTCAAAAGTTAGTTAGCAAGTTAACAAAAAGAAAAAAGAAAGGTTTCAATCGAGCACAATACTTCAACGCCAGAGTAATTACGGCTCCTAAAGGTCCGTGGTAAGTGTTTTTATCTCCCAGGAAAAAAAAAACCTAACTGCCAGTGATTGCAGCTTAAGCCCTCAGAAAAGATGGGGACCCCTAGCATTTTCTATAGCCTCGATTTTTCACTCCAGAATACCGCCATCGTCGGACTTACTCGCTCGAAGAAATTAATATAGTATTACGCGTAATTGCAATGTACCCACCCATATCCGCTTGGTTAAGTGGTATAGATGGGGAAGGCGTTGCCGGTTCTCGCTTATCATTTATGCTCTTGCCAAAAGCGACCGCTTGATGGCATACGTATTTACGTTCGACAACAAACGGGAATGCAATGTGACGTTGTTGTTTACAAGCAGCCTTTAATTAGACGTGCGTATAGTATAGCACAGACGAAATTCAGAACATCGAAGGGTTTCCAGAAATCGTTCCAGCCCGTAGTTTAGCTGCTGTCTTTCTTCATTTTACCACTTACGGCGGGTAAGCCGTGAAGAAAGGCGTTTGGTCTTGCGCAATAATACAGTCAAACAAACTTTAGCTAAGGGACGGACGATCACGCAGTTTGCTGCGAAGGTCAATGACAACTGAAGTTGAAGTGACTGATTCGATGAAGTCGACCGATTGATTGGCCTGTTGTCCAGGCATTGATAGCAGGCGCTGTAAGGGATAAATAAAAACGTGGCCAGGTGAATAAGTAAGTAAAAAATTCACGCATCTCCACGAAGTGAATCATGACGAGTGGGCGAAGCACTGGGGGTAGTTCTAACCGTAAATAACCCGTGAGAGTGCTTACTGCTGCTAAAACAATTTCCAATCCACTCCACTCCAGTCCAACCCAATCCAATCCAATGAAATTCAATTCAATTTAATCCAATCTAATCCAATTCATTTCAAACCAATCCAATCCAGTCCAATCCAATACTCCTTGCGCGTGCGTAGCACGGCTCTCTCTCTCTCTCTCTCTCTCTCTCTCTCTCTCTCTCTCTCTCTCTCTCACATACCTTTTGTGAATATTTTATTTTGTTCTTGTTAACCTTTTGTGAACCTTTTGTTCATACACACATACATACATACATACATACATACATACATACATACATACATACATACATACATACATACATACATACATACATACATACATACATACATACATACATACATACATACATACATTTAATCCAATCCAATCGATTTACACGGTGTTTCGATTTACACGGTGCTGTGCTGTGAGCACGGACGCCGGACAAGCCTCGGTCTTAAGGTGCTTCGCCCCTAAAACGATATCCTAAAGATCGTAGAGTCGAATGGTTTCCCTGCGTCACCCGCAGACCATGCGTGCCACGGCCGCTGGGGTGGAGAGAAAACTTCCCCGCCGGGAGTTCTTAGTGGGAAACACAACAAAAAATGAGGGCAGAAACAAATAGGCGACAAAGCGTCGACATGCGCTGAGCGCATCGCAGCATTTCCGGCAACAAACCGATGAAACTTGTTAGCGTCTATATAAAAACAATGTCAATCGACGCAAGACGCTGCAGGGGAGGATTCACTCCGTGTTACGACACAAGCGTTGCATCGACGAGCTGGGCGGAGGAATAACCAGTGACACCAAATAAGGTTACTCCATACGACCAACGATACTGCAACTCCACAAATTCATTGCGTTCTATTTTTTTTTCTTCACATATTCTTTTTATCCCCGCCTACACATGAACTTTTCTCTACCGGGCTCAGTTATTCGCTACTCATACTCGTGCGTGCAGTTAGTGAATCAAATTGTGCTGAACAAAATCACTAAAGTGAAGATAAACATGCCCCTTTCCATCAAACGGTGACGACGGTAGCGCCACGCAAGAGGAACAACATGAGAGGTGAGCGGGAAAGCGAAGGGAGGCATTTACTTGGCAAAAGTCGATAAAGACTATCGTCTTTTGACGACATTTGCAACAAAAGGAGCAGATACGCGGCCAATTTTTTCTTTCATTCACTTCGGTGTTTTAGCGTTACAAACGCCATCAGTGAGAACACTACAGCTTCGCTTTAAAAAGCAAGCAACAGTAAACAATGAGGAAACACGGACAGACGTTGGGGAAAACTCACCGAATAGAAAAAACACCGTCGGGGAGCGCTGCTACTCCCGCTACGTGGGTGGCATGTATGCCCGCAGGTGTAGCCCTTGCATCGCCGCCAACAAACCGGCGTTATTGCACGTGGCCTGTTGCCATTTGTTGCGTTCAGTGAGACTGAAGGTGAGCGTCGAAGTCAAACCGCCTGCTGGACCGCCCCTCAAAAGGAGTCCCCTTGTTGAGGTTCTCCGCAGCGGTTGCGCTTTCGGCGCCGCACAAACTCCAAAACAGTTATCTTTAAATCTTCTCCGCGCAAATACAGAGCCTCTCCAAGATAACAATGACCCAATCACCGGAACGTTGCGCGTTTCCTGCATCTATACACCGATTAGATCGACCGCAACTGCAGCTTCTCCAGTGGTGCACCCAACTAAAGAGGTAATGTATCCGCCTCGACCCTGTGGGAAAGCACACGGAGAGATTACGGCGTTCTTTATCTATCTCCAGTGTCCATAGAGACAGAAAGTAGATTCCTGACTTCCGTGAACGACGAGCAGCGCTTATCTGCTTATCGCAAGCAGACATGGCAACGGTGTTTGTATCTCGAGTTGCGACGATGAGGGTCGTCGAGATAAAAATTCACCCCGACGGCAAGGGCTCAATAAAGGATATCGGTAATCTAAACCCACGTTTACTTTTTCCGCGGCGCTTGCCAAAGCCGCGTTTCAGTGTCAGCGCGTTAACTCACGATTGAAGGCAAAGATATGACATGGGTAGAGAAGACAGTGACATGTCTGCAGATGTCTGGCATTGATAAGCCGCCAGCCGTCTCCACAACCAACCCATAGAGATCGGAGTGGTCGATTGCATGTAGCTTATCGGCGCCGTATAAGTGTGTACTGGCGCAACGGGCTGACTCAAAGATGTAGATCGCCAAGCCACGGTAGCCCGCATGAGTTTTTGGTTGTTAATGTCACTGTTGTTGTGACGTAGTAGAGCGCAGCTTTGTATTTCTCCCTGATAACGCCCGGCAATACACCCAACAGGGAAGCCAACTTTACACAAGCGCCCCAAGAAAAACAAAATGCTTCGCGTGGTAGGAATCGAACTCTCGTCCCTCGCGTTATTAAGCCGACGTTTATCCGAATGCGCCTTTCCGACACGGTTGAAGCAGTTTGGGTTTTAAAGAAAACGTTCCTTCGCCTCACTGATGTCGACCACGCAGGAAATATGGTTGTAACGCGAAGCTTTCTCTGGTCGAAAGCCAGCGTCTTCAAAGTTGAAAGTCGAAGTCCAAAACCCAAATTGTTAAGCCCAAAACGCATTGCAAGAAAGCGAGCATCACACATTGGGTTTCAACAAAGACGCACAAAGCGCTGGCGGACTTTATCCCTGGCCAATCAATCCCTTCGACTGGGTACATTCCGGACACTTCAAGGCCACCACCACCACTATCATCATCGTCATCGTCGTCGTCGTCGTCGTCATTTTCACTAGAGCACGTGAAAAGACGGCTTTGGCGCATGCCGTTTCGGCGTTAGGCGCATGTGCACACTGTCGTTGCATTGCGATCACCATGTCAACATCAGTGCATCGCCGGCTGCAGTCATGGGCAGACGACAACGAACGAATCCCTTACGAGAATGGGCGTGGTTCACGGTGGAAGAAAGCTTAGCGTTCCAACCATCGTTGTCGTTAGACGAAGAAGCTTTGATGTTTTGTAATGTTAAAGTAAACGCATAAACACACTTTCTTAATGGCATAAAAGGAAGTAAGTTCAGTTGCCTATGTGCAGCCTATGATAGTTCGTATTTACGCTGTCAAACTCGTTCTATAAATACTCTGACGTGTTTGATTCCTCGGTGCGCTTACACCGATGCTTTTTTTTTTTTCATTTTTAGGGTCTCGGGCTGTCGGCGTCTCATGTCGTCGTCGTCCCGTGTAGTCACGGTACTAAAACACCGGGACACACGTTTTCCAACGCCTCGCGCTAGAACGCTTCGTGCTTCAAAGACAGGAGACTTGAAGCAAAGCTGTATACCTCTACCGTCCGACGGGTTCATCTCCGTGGGCGAAAACGCGAAGGTACCAAGAATAAAGTTGTACACTGCACGCTCCGCTCCTCTCCAGTTTTCGCGTTACTGGAAATGGCCAGGTCATTTTTTTTTTTCGCAGCGATGGCTCACCACCGTTTATTGTTTATGATTTACTCGACGCGGCACGGGGACAGAAAGAGAGAGGGGGAGAGAAACTTTATAAGAGTCTTACGCCGCGTTATCCGCCGGAGTTCCTAAGATGCATAGTTGGCGTTGCGCGCCGGGAAAGCCTTCACTAGCTGCCAGAACAAGATGCGACGGGTTTCGGCGCATGGCAACGCAGGGCCTCGCGGCAGGTGTGCCCAAGGTCCCTTCAAAGGATATACCAGCGTGCAGAAGTGCGGTAGATTGCCACAGTCGGCCGAAGACTTGCCGGCGTTGTTAAGTCACTTCAGCAGGGTTTATTTATTTATCTATTTACTTATTTTTTTTATTTTTATTTATTTATTTATTTATTTATTTATTTATTTATTTATTTATTTATTTATTTATTTATTTATTTATTTATTTATTTATTTATTTATTTATTTATTTATTTACGGGAACACAAAGACAGGCGGCATTGTAGAGGTGCCTGAGTTTCAAATGAGCCAGCAAGCACTAACAATCAATTGTGTCGATCAAGCAGCCACCCGAATTTAGCAAAAAACGAACAAACAAACAAAGCAAGAAATCGAGAACACCTAAGCACTTCTTCGGAGTTGGGACTGAGATATCCATTTGACTGTCGCCAGATGGGCCTTGGATTTTAGCGCTGCCAGTACTGTTTCCGAGCTTCGTAACTAAATTGGTGCGGGTTATTAAGTGCGAATGCACTTCTTAAGCGACCCTGAATCACGCGTCCACCGCCGTCCGTCCGTCCGCACCACATACCCACTTAGGGCGATTGGCCCAGAAGAGTTCGTAATTTCATTAGCACATACCCACTTAGGGCGATTGGCCAAGTAATCTGAATCACGCGTCCACCGCCGTCCGTCCGCCCGCACCACATACCCACTTAGAGCGATTGGCCAAGAAGAGTTCCTAATTTCTTTAGCACATACCCACTTAGGGCGATTGGCCAGGAATCGGGCGTGAGAAGGGCTAATGCACCTGCTTAAAGGAGTACTGACACGAAATTGCAAAGCTGAGATCCGCTCTAGCAATCAAGTACAACGACAACACAAATAGGTGTCTGTGAATAAATGCATCTTTCTTTCTTTGTAGTTGTGTGTGTGTGTGTGATCTCTCTTTCGCGAACATTACCGAACCGCGCAAATTCAACTCCTGCATTCGTACTTTCACATTCTTCCCCTCGGGGAAATGCGGGGAAATTTTTTTTAGAGTTTAGGCGCTAGCTTGTTGGGTGTATACCGGAATCGTTTGGCCAATACTGCGGATAATGCCTGACCAGCTGAATACTGTAGCGTTAGCCGGCGAAACCCGCGCTGAGCATGCATGCACTTGGTGCACTCTCCACTCTCCTCGTGTATCTGCACATGTCCAGGCGTTCCCTAGCAGCGCAGTACCTTTCTTGTGTGTCATTGCTCTGACGCCCGTGCTATGTAACGCGGCGTAGTCACGTGGGTTTCGGAGCCGTTTCGCTGCTACAGACGTCGCCAACGCCTGGTTTCTTGTGAATAATCCTTTCGCATTAAAAATATTTTGGAAGGCTCCAGGCGACTATCACAGCGAGTTACAGATGGCTTGGATGTCGTTTCGTTTAGAGTGATTTATACACGCTTATCAATTATTCATGGCTATTTGAGTGATTTAAATTGATTGGAATAGAGGTAAAGCGGTAGCTCGTAAAATGGTCGGAACGCCAGTAAGCCCTGCCAGGTAAGGCGGAGTGTTGAAAGAATCAGCGAACAAATTAATTTTGTTAAGAATGACTTGTATGGCCCGCCCTAAATGTCGTACGACACTTCGAACGCCGTCTTGCATTTACTTCAATTTTAGCCGGCTGTATGCTCCGAAGTATATCAGCGGACTGTATTTACTGAAGTACGAGTAAGCCCCGCATTTGTACAATGCCCACAAAGAAGAAACTGCCAAATGTGTTCGGATGCGCGACCAAAAAGGAAATACCGCCGGTTTCTCCTACCCGGCTGTCGTAAGACAAAAAGACAAGACGAGCGTGACAATCGTATGGCGCAAACGCATACATTGCATGACAGAAGAAAGTTCTTTGCCCTACAATCTAATTTGGCGCGATGTGCTACGCCCAAAAAGACGGCAGACGTCAGTTTTTCGGCTGGCTTCCGCGATCACAAAAAACGTCAACACGCGGTATAACTGCTTTAGCTGTCAAATAAATCCCGTTCTTGACGTCACCGCCGACGCAATGAAAAAAAAAAAAAAAAAAAAAAGAAAACACCTACGGCTGACAATGGAAAGAAAACGTGATAAAGAAAGCGCGCATCACCACGAATAATTCACTTTAAATATGAAAATAGACTTCATGCTTCACTAGGCGGGGCGCTGATTTTGCGCCGTAAAGTGCAAAGAAATCATCAAAGAAGGGGACAGGCAAAGAACTGCAAGCGTGCGGTGTGTCTTATGTCAGCCCTAAGAGACAAGTTGAAGGCGGTGGTTTATTAGGTTACGATTCCTTCGCAGACGACAGCGACGTAACGAGTAGCAGACGACGCGAGCTAGAAGCAGACGGCGAGTAGGTTAGCGACGTCAAAGGGGGAATAAACGTCAGGCCTCGAAAGCTTTTATAGGCGCGTTGAGTGCGCGCGCCCGCTAAGCCTATTCAAAGCCGAATAAAGAGGAAGCGGGGTGATAGGATCGGAGTGTTGTGAATAAGGAAAAACGACGAATGCCTATTACGATCATCTGCAGCCGAGGAAAGGGGAGCGCTTTATTGGATTCCGCCCCCGCGGGACGAACTCGCAGCAGACGACAGCAGACGATGCGAGGAGATAGCAGAAGATAAAAAAACTAGAAGAGGGCAGACGACCGAATGAAAGCGGAATGCCAGACAGCAGACGACGTAAAGGAAGGGACCGCGAGCTTTATAAAGAGGGAAGACGCCCGGGCAGGAAAACGAAATCAATGCCAGTGGGAGTGATGAACAAAAAAAGAAAAAAAGGAGCAGCCAACGTGGAAGAAGACGCCGTCAAATGTCGGCGAGCAAATCCAATCGCTGGGCCAGCGTTTTCCTGGAAACAGAGGCCAGGGAACCCAACTTGGTTAGGCCAATCAGATTCTCGAGATGTTTGCGCCCTGCCCCGGGTGATCAACAGAATGCTACGCGCGTACCTCATTCTGTCAGCGGAGTCCCCTAGATAACAGCCCATGTGAGCTTGTTGCGTAGGCTAAGGGGACCTGCGTACACGACGGCCAATGCAGACGGGGACCGGGCGCTCTGACGCAAGATTGACCCTGTCCAGCTAGATTGCGTACACGAGTAGCAAACAGACGGCGCAATTGCGCAATGTAGCGGCATCCCGCGGCAGTAACAGAAGTGTACTTGTGACGTCAAAACGAATGGCCTCCTGTGATTGGACACCAAGCGACGCCAGTGGCGTGTGGGACGCTTAACAATGAGCTCCCGAGTGAGTGAGTTAGTCTGATCTTCTATGGCTAAAGTCAAGGTCATCTGCGTTACTATATAAATAAACGTTTATTAGAAAAAGGGTGAATTTTTTCCCCTGTTTTATAGAAAGCGATAATGTTGGCGGCGGAGATTAATCCGAACAAAGTCGAGCTAATGATTCCTACCTTTATTTCTTTTCCCGCCATTTATTTCCGTAAGAAGCTTGCGAAGCGTAAAGAAACAACGTTAGGCGCATGTCAGCAAAGGAAAATACCTAGCTCGTCGTTTTCCGGATTATATAAACACTTCAGAGAGCAATTAATAAAAGAAGGCACAAAACCTGCCCACTACTCGGACCACAAAGCAGTGTAATATCGGTGATATGAAGTTCGAGCTTGCCGACGCAGCCCTATACTTCCCACGTGACAACCACTGAACAAATAAACCCAATCCAATGACATCCCTGAAGAAACCTATAGGCGTGGCGAGTGATGTAACGGCTAAGTAGGGAGAAGATTATTCTCCATCACGGATTCGTAATGGTTTTTTTCCCATTTTGTTGTGATGTAACGGCTATAGGGAGAAAGTAGTCTCCACCGCGAATTTCTGATGGCTTTTTTTTTTACTGCCTTGCTGTCCGTGTTTGCCTCGCTTCCACCCTTTCCGCACAAGACCTACAATAAAAACATGACCAGCCAGAGAACACCCTCAATCGTATTGAACTCAGCGTTCCTTTCGGCTTGCTGGGTGGTAAACACCGATGTTAACGTCTAGAAATGTGGACATCACCGGCCGGAAAGACGCAGCCCGTGTAGCACGAACAACCTCACAAGTGTAAATGTCTGGGAGTGAGTTATAGTCAGGAGGTTGCCATTCCGGGTAACCTGCAAAAGCGTTTGCAACCTAGCTTTGAGGATTATTCGCAATCACTCTTGCATACTGTTTGGTGTGATTAATCCGTACATAGTGCATAGTTCCTGAATGGTGTCCTTTCCAACAGCTCCGCTGGCCATCAGCTTTTGTAGGACGGGATGGGCCCTCAATTTTAACAGCACAGCTGTTTAGGCTCTTCGTTGCGCCGTCCATGAGCAGAAACACGCGAGCGTGCGTCTCGTGTCGAGCGCCCGGCATCGTCCAACTCCACCTTCGAGAACCCTCTTCGTTCGTGGCCGCGTGGTCTTCTCTTCGGCAATACACACCGAATACGCGAAGCCGGCTGCCGCCGGTTCTAGCGCTTGCTGCCGCGGTCGTTTTTTTTGTGAGAGATGTCAAAGGCTGAGGACAAAACAATCCGGGCCTGCCAGTCACGGAGAACTTTCAGCGGCAAGTTCGGAAACTCGTGCCAGGTGCAGCAGCCGGGTCTGATTGATTGATTGATTGTAGGGTGTAACGCACCGACGCAACGCCGGCGATGAGGCGCGCCGCAGTGGAGGGCTCCGGATTAATTTTGTCCACCTGGGGATCTTTAACGTGCGCCGAAATCTCGTACACATGGACGTTTTTTGCGTTTCGCCTCCATCAGAAAAGCGGCCGCCGCAGCCGGGAATCGAACCCGCGACCTCGGACTCAGCAGCGGAACGCCTTAGCCACTGAGCCTTCGCGGCCGGTCTCAGCCGGGCCTCCGACGAAGGGAGAGGGGCCGCGAGCTGTGCTGTTTCTCCAGCCTTGGACCACTAGTGGGGGCTGTGCCAATTTTTTTGACAGCAGAAAAACTGCAGGGATACTTCCCATGCCTGTGAATTATTTTAGCGGCCAGTGGCGATTAAATGCGTTTCATAATTAATCATTAGAACGAGCGTTGGGACAATGCCTCAACTATAGCGCTAAGTTGAGCGAGTTGGTTGCTAACTAAAGAATTCATCGTACTAGCGAACGTTCATCGCTATGAATTCACTGTATGAGCGAACTAGTGTGTTTCGTCTCCTTTTCAGCTTTGTCCCTGAGTTATCGTTTGCTAGTCCGATGAATTCCTTAATCTTTCAAAGCCATTCGCTGAACCAAGTTTTCATGGTTTTGAACCAGGCGACGATTGCTATGCCGGGTTCCTCGCCAGGCGACCATGCGAAGGAACGAATATGCTCATAGTGTCCTAATTTATGCTTTCAGGACGTCTGCCTCGACCGAGATGGGTCAGTTCTGCGATAAGACACGATTTACGTCAACGACAAAAAAAAAAAAAAAAAAAAAAACCAATCGGAGAAATTGAGACGAATTTTGCTTGCCTGTCACGTCGGCCCTCAGGTCGGAAATAGTTCGCGCGCCACGCGGGTCTTTGTTCCAGCTTTCCCTTTAAATTCCTAGCATCGACATTTAATTTAATTTCGCTCGTAATTAAGCAACAAAACTTCAGCACGCATATATTCACTGTTGGACGGAATCCTCGTCAATCGAATTCCAGATTAAATTTGTCACCGTCAACCCGCCCGCAAATGAAGTAAAACGAATCCCTGCACCGAACGACCGTTTCCAATACGACAGGCCGTCGTAACCGCGGAATAAAATACCACGTGTAAAGGAAACAAGTACGCTCAACATACCAGAGCATGCAGCGAAAAAAGCAAAGCTTCCTTTTTATTTGTTGCTGTGTGCACACCGTACAACTGACAGCGTGCTGCGTCATCCCCGCGAGTCCCATCCCGTCCAGCCTCAGCTGAGCTCATTAGTCTAAACCATCCGCGCATCAATTAAAACGATTCGAGGCTCCTGATTGTTACCCAGACAACAGACCCGCCAGCTACGGCGCGGTGCGGGCGAGCACGCAGTTCTGTTCGCAGGATGAACAACCGCTGAAAGGAGGAACGCGAAGCCTTCATCGAAAATTCCCTTCGCTTTTATCCTTATCAAGGGAGGTTAAAAAGGGACGCCGTTACCCATCCTCGCTCTCCCTAACGGCGGCCGCGGGACGTTATGCAACGCGCGCGGGACGCATTGTATACCGTACAGTGGTGCTTCAGCGGTCGTTATGTGGCCGGCGTTTTACGACCGCGCGGCTGCGAAGGCTCATTTCAGTTGATGTAGCGGCCCCGAGCAGCGAAAAGCGGCGCGCATCACCGAAAACAGCGCGAAAGGGGAGCGGGCCACAGCCCGCAACTAAAATGGGCTGTGCAGCCGCAACGGCGCGCCACTCGCGTTAAGCAGTTACCCCCCTCCCTATCAAGTATACAACACTGCCGTTGGGGCGCTGCTGTGAAGAGAACTGGTGTGACGCGAGATGGGATATGCTTACGTTCCCGCACGAATGTTGGAGAGTTTTAAGGCGAGAAACTTACGCGTCCCGTTACGAGAAAACGGGGCTGGCCACGGCGGCTGCGTTACCGAAAAAATGGTCGTACAAAATTGGACACGTATATGCTCGCTTAGCTGCAAATATCGGCGAAACACGGCAGTCTTGTGTTGCCACTGCCACGCAAACGCCTCTCTTCTCCCCCCGTCCTTCTCTCACGCCCCTTCTTTTTGTCTCGCCTCTTCCCCGATAAGCACGGTGGAGATTTGCTAAAATCAATTGGATTTTTCCGGCTTCCAGTGACTGCATGCCATCTATTAGAACCTTTGGTTACTATTGCACTCGGAATGCCGCCAGAAGGCCTCGGCACGGGCGCGAGATTTTTATGCATTTTTGGGTGAAAATATTGTTTTTTGAAGGTGTATTTTTAACACGAAAGTGTTTTATTCCGGGATACAAAAACATTTGAGTGACGTCATATCCACAAGCGGCCTGTAAAGGGTGCACCCCAGCACACAGGGTGTTCTTGCGGGGAAGCAACCTTTAGTACTTAAGAGTACGTTATACTTGCGGTTGTTTGTTTTCGGGTTTTATATTTTATCAGGAAAGTGTTTTATGCCGCGATACCCCAAGATTTCACTGACGTGATACCCGTCACGGAAATGACGCCAATACACCTTTTCCGAAGCGACCCGCCAGCAGGACGTCGCTCGCGAATCGCACCCACAACACAGCCGCCGTCCGGTAAATCATGGTCAGCTGCAGATTTCGCTGCACATTTCACTTTTGTGTTTTACTGATTCCCATGACAGGGGAATCAACCTCAGTATTTTTATTCTCTATCGCAAATACCAACCACGTGTTCAATTTAAATTAAAAGAACGCTATTAAAAGAGGGCTTGCGCTAGCGCCGTTGCCCCAGCGCACGTTCTAATCGCATGCGCTGGGCATCGTAATTCGCCAGCTTCGCAAATATCACCACCCCGTTTGGTCGTTCTGGAGCGTTGCGGTGAAGCGCATCTGAAACTTGGCCATAACGATCTTCTTAGAGTGT
This sequence comes from Haemaphysalis longicornis, assembly GCF_048455015.1. Classification (NCBI taxonomy): domain Eukaryota; kingdom Metazoa; phylum Arthropoda; class Arachnida; order Ixodida; family Ixodidae; genus Haemaphysalis; species Haemaphysalis longicornis. The sequence continues at coordinate 188,714,377 of NW_027526385.1, read as the reverse complement.
AGCCCGAGACCGTCAAAAACGACATTATCGAAAAGCGGGAACCTCCATGCGCCCATAACTGCTTATTGCTAAATATACCTTTAAGGCATCGAAAGTGGAATGGTGTGACTAACCTATAATGTTTTTGCACGCGCGTGCGACTCTTCTCCAGTTTTCGCTGTCTACACGGCTTTGTTTAACCTAACGATGCAAGCGTTCCGATAAGCTGTGAAGTTAATTTTCGTACAAATAATCGGGTAGGAAACATTAACGGCTGGACGCACTCTCAGCGAAAACATAAACGAATTCGCAATGCGGCACTGCTGCGTTGCTTTTTTTGTTGTTGTTGTCGTTGTTACGCACGTATCGTTACGCACGCACAGCGCTAATATTGCCGGTCGTTTACCCGCGTTCAGCGAAGTCAACGGCAGTGCACGCGAACTTCCCGCTTTCCCCACAGCGCGAAGCAGCCTCCTCCTCCTCGCTCTCCTCGAACGGGAAAAACCACGATGACGCAGAGATTCCCGATTTTTGCGAATGACAACAAAACAGAACCTAACGGCGCGCCAGCAATAAAAACAACGAAGAGTGGATCAGAAGCCTCGCGGCGAGTGCGGGAGGGATACTAAGCATCGATCCATAGCCAGCACAACCGCGAAGTTGGACGCGGGCAAAACTTTCGCCCTGCAAGAAAAAGCTCGCTGTATATGACGGTGCGCGCGCTCAATAAAGCAGGCGCCGCGGCGCCGCCAAAATCTGGCTCTCGCCGAGATAGGAGCGAGGAAAAAGCCGCAGGCAACCCTTACGACACCCTCCCCTCCCCCTCTCCTACTCCCGATTATGTCTACTGTCATCTCTCCAGTCGGTGACCCGAACGGGAAGCCGGTGGAGGGATGATATCACTCGCGCACGCACTCTGCTTTCGTCCGCTGTATATGAATTTCGCTTCTTCTTCGTTTTTCTTTTCTTCCCTGAGTGTCTTCTGCCAGAGAAATTCGGAGACGCCGCCGCCGCCGACGCTTAGCAATGAATGTTAAAGAACGGGAGACGTCGGGGATAAAGGGGTGCGTTCTTCCGGGACGGAACTAGGTCGCGAAGGGGACGCAGGAAGCTGAGGAATGAATGGCCCCTCCGACCCTTAAAAAGAAAGATCTATCAACGTAGACGGTTGCGCATATTTGGGAGACATTTCGAAATCTGTGTTGTCCATGGAGGCACAAAAGAACGGCGCATGTACACTGGCGGAGGTTATACGGCGACGACACTCCCTTCCTGGTATTGAGACATACCGCGGCCACAAAGGAACGCCCGCGACAACGCGTCTTTCCGTGACAGAAGGCACACTTGCTTGTCTGGCTTCCAGTAGAGCGTTTTCTGGCGCAATCTCATTGGCGGAAGTGTGCGCACTACAATGTTTCAATGCTATTTGCGCGTTACTTTTCTCACATTTATTTCCTCCCTGTCTGCAACGAATTACTTTCCTTTTTTTTTTTTTCAGCTGAGCCGAGGTGCGGCATTTCCAGTACTTGCACAGACAAAGCAAGAACTACCCGCAATAGGTTCTGTAGCTTTCACAAAAAAAGGATATACCGCGCCCAAACAAACAAAACTTCTCCGTCGAAGATTCGGGTCAAACTGCAAAACGATTTACACCCTGAAGGGAGCAAATTCCTGTCTTTAAATCTCACCCTTACACACTAGCAAAAACACAAAAACAAAGAAAAAATACCCTTGAAGAGTGTTTTGTCGTGTATAAAACCCTTAGAGCATGGCAAAAACCCAAGAAAACACATTTCTAAAGCGTGTTTCACCGTTAATTACAATCTTTCAAGGTTTCTTCGTGTTTTTTTTTTTTTTTGAGAGGTTGTAAGGGTGGTAGTTACAGACGAATACGGTGGAAATAATTTTACAGTGCAGGCCTGCTGCGCAGCGAGCTCGCAGCACTCACACGAAATGTGCGTGCTGGTTCCTTTGCGCGGTGTTTCCTTTGCTGAACCGTGAAACCGAGATAGGCTGCAGCAAAACTTCGGCCTCCAGCGGTGAAGCGCTTCTTACCTTAATTTAGAAGCGCCGACAAGAAGAGACAAACAAACAAAACTGTAAACGCAGGCGACGTGGCGGCCGCGCAAACAAAACCTTCATTGCTAACTTAACCTTTCCCGACTAAAACTACCGCACTGTAGCGTTTCTTGGTTGTCGATCTCTCGCTGCACACAACTAAACCGCGCCATGCAAAAGAAGAAAACGCAGCAGCGAGCATCGAAGGACGCGCACGCGCGGTGCGACCTCTTGACACCAGAAATGCAACGTTGGACGCCGCGGTGATGCGTTTTCCAACCACTCACATTCCCTTAGTTACTTCGTCGCCGCTTTTATATCTCTATACGAGCATAGGAAACGCTGTTCGCAGCTAAGGAACGCTGAAATGTTCGCCGAAACTAACTCTTGATGGACAAATACTAATAAAATGTGCACCTCATACTCTTAAAAAAAATCCCGGGCCAAAACATAGAGAGGCGCGAAGCATGCAGTGAATAAGTGTATTCTTGGCGCCTTGTCGTCTTTGTCCACGGAGATGAAACCGCTGGGGTGTAGAGGTGTACAGCTTTGCTGTAAAAGTGTCGTGCCTTTGAAGCACGAAGCGCTCCAGCGCGAGGTGTGAACGAGTGTCCCGGTGTTCTTTTAGTACGCGCTACGTTCTAGCGCGAGGCGTAAACGAGTTTCCCGGTGTTTTAGTACCGTGACTACATGAGACGACGATTACGACGGCGACGACAAGAGACACCAACAGCCCCAGCCCCACCCCTAAGGAATTTCGCCCCTAAAAGTGCTTTCGAAAGACAATCCAACCATTGCCCAAATTTCTACTCCTGGAAGATGTCTACGTCGACTCAAAAGCAAACAAAAGAAGGAAGGAGCGTCAACACGAACGCGCCAAGCCGGAATGCCAGCTACACATCTCGCCGAAAAGCTTACCCACCGAGCTCCTTCCTCAAAAGAAAAAGAACAAACGGGCGAGAGCGAGCACGCACGACAAACACGCGGCAACAAATGTCGCGAGTGTGTACCCAGCCCGGCCCTCCTCCTCGAGACGTCTGCAGAGCGCGTCAAAAGAGCGACCAAGGGGTCGACGACAGGGACCAGCGAGTCTGGATCGCATTACAATATTCAGTGAGAGCGGCTGCCGTTCATGCATTAGTAATGCGGCGAAACGCACACACGCACGACGCCGAGTTCCGCCCTCCTCCTCCTCCTCCTCCTCCTCCGACGACGACGACGAGGGCAAAATGGGACGCTTTTTGTCAGTGCTGTAACGGGATGCCTTTGCATGCTCAGCCCAGGCAGAGTGCGTGAAATGGGAGTGAGGCCGATACACGGATGGATGGGTGGGCAGATGATGCTGCTCCTTGGCTTTTGGAGACGCACAAGGGCGGAGAAGGATATATCGTGTGACTGGGATTGATGTCGATCGCGATGCCAAGCCGAGGCCGGGAGGGCGAGACGAGTGTTATTTTTTCGGGCCTCTAGTCTTCGTCTTGCCACCTCGCGGCGGTTCTGAGAAGCGCGGGAAGCCGACGAACGCCCTGAAGCGTTAATAAACAGCTGAGTGTGATATGTAAATAGCGTGTCGGTCGGCCGGTATGAGAGATAAGACAAAAACCATGCACCCCTGGTAACACGACCTGAATGAAGGACGCTCTTACAAGTACGCCGCCAGCCGTGATGTCTACGGACATTATGGAAGCGTTACTTATTAGTGGTCGACGAGAACGCGCTCGAAGTACGCGGGTCATTGTGCGGGGAGGCCTCGCGTGCGTGTAGTTGTCGTTTATTGGTTCCAGAAAAAAACGTATTGCGCAAATACCGTGCGTTAAATTTCCGCATTGCAATTCAGTTTATTGGCCGCTATCGTGTTTGCGGCTCCGAACGCCTTTAAATTAATATGTGGGTGCAGCAGGGCACAAATGGCACGGATGCAGCATCAAAAAATATCAGGTGCCAAAAAAAAAAAAAAAAGCAGCAGAAAATCTCGTAACCGTCTGCATCGCCAGGACAACGTATCTGAGCAATGACAACGAAATGTTGGCAATACCACAAAGAGCTTTCTGAGAGAGTTGTGGTGTCTGTAGGCTCCATGCTCCTTTGTAAAGAACGCTGCTAAGCTGAACCTCATCCTCGGACAAAATCGTACGCGAACGTCAAAACAAGCATCGTTAAGGCCGCCGTCGTGAACATAGAGTTTCTTACAATATAATTTGTATGAAGGCCGTGTCTAGAGTGCCGTCAGACGGTATTATAAGCACTCCACCATATCGACGTCCACCGGTGTTTTCTAACAAAATTGCCGCGGCTGGCACTACATCGCTCTAGATAACGCAAAGCAAGCAAACCGAACCTAAACATAGCATAGCATGACCTAACGCACACAAGGAAAGCATTCAAAACACCCAAACTACCCTAAGCCATAAAAATTATACTTTTTAAGGTAAAGACGAAAAAAAAAACAAGGCAAAATCCGGTCTCGAACCACCGTCTTTGGGATCAAGAAGCTAAGACGGATCCCCTAAACTACAACGACAGGCGCTTCGGCCGGTGCTAGCTTAGTCTTAAAATATTCGAATGTCGTCGGACGGCACTCTAGCCATGCCTGCAGCCATCAGCTAGAGTGCCGTCGGACGGCACTCTAGACACTATGTTGTATGAAACACTATGGTCGCGAAAGACGCAGGAGATTGGCCAAGGGCACAAACTTACACCATCTTAACCCTAGCCGTCGTCTTTTCCGTTCGTTCCCGATACGACTACTCCGACACAGCTGTTTCCTACCCTGAAGTCACTTCGTCATGAGCGGGGCTAGATGTCGCCCCTGCGGGACACTTAAAGGGGCCATGAAGAGAAAACCCAACTTTGTTGTATTTGAAAGAACTAGACTTTGGTAGCTCAATCAGCCCCATTCCAGTCTCGAAAGACGTTTCTTAACCGAGAAAAAAAAACGCAACAAATATTGACCAACTTTCAAATTCCGCGCCTTATTAGTGTCGTAATATAGGCAGGACGGACGTGTTCTGGATGGGAGCTAAAAACATTAATTATCAGTGCGTTAACTGCGCGGTAGTACTCGAGTGATGCGATCAAACGGAACAAGGGGCCCCACTACAGTCGCCAAGTCGTGCGTCTTAGCGATGTTTTAGGAGGGCGGCCGCCAGTCGCACAAGCAAGATTCCGTGACGTCATAGAGACATCGCCGGAAAGTTCTGAAAAGTCGCCTCAGCTTCTACGTTTTCTTTAACATCTAGATTATTTCGTTGACGTTGGCGATAAAATTGTTGTTGTTACCGGGACAAAATAGCGTTTTTAATAAATCGAACTTGTATTTTGTCTCATGTTGAATTCCAATGGCAGATCCGGAGCGGTCACCGTGCTTCACCGCGGAGCGCGCCGACTCTGCGAAGAGCGGGCACTCCGAAGCTGCCTTTGGAACGCAGCCGCTCCCGCCGGAGCAAAGTGCCGAACCGTGACCGGAACAGGAAATCCCCAGCATCCTTTGCGTCGCGCAGACTGCAGGTGATCATGGCTGAAGCGAAACCTGCGGCTCGTTCCTCGACTCACCCGATCAACTACGACGATCGCTGAGCTGAATTTGTAGATTCCGCGCGTAGTTCGCAAGAAATGGATAAAGCAGGCAATCGTGAAGCGTTTTCTTCCTTCGGAAACAGTCCGCGCCTGCCAGCTCGGAACACTCAGCTGCTCGAACCGGCGCTGACCACGGTAGCAACCGCTTGTCGCTGCTCTTCCGAATCAATCACACCGCTAAAAAGGAGTTCCACATGCGAGAACGTAGATGTTAGTGTGATGAAAAACTGTGCTAGGGATTGTTGTCAGGACTTATTTTAAAAGCGGCGATCAGATATCTGCCGCGATGCTAAGCCTACTCTGACCGGCGCGGACGTCCGGCGATCCGACCGATCGCCGCGGCGTTGGCGGCGTGCCTCTCGCTGCGCGCCTGGAGGAGGCAGAGGAGGCGAGGCGAGCACTGGCCGGAAGCGCAGACGGCGGCGACGTTGGCGACGTCACGCGGCAAAAGTAAGCGCCCTAGTGAGTTCCGGCCGACTCCGCCGATTTCGGCGGAGCAAGTTTTCTTGCTCCGCGGAGTGATCTCGGCTGCGACGGCGCTCCCGATCTACCATTGGAACAGGATTTGGTTGCTCCCGATCTGCCATTGGAACGCGTCTGCTCCACACAGAGCAGAAAAGTTGCTCCGAAAGTGCTCCGGATCTGCCATTGGAATTCAACATCAGTGGCCCCTGTTGAATCCCCCGCCGGTGCATGTACTGTCGAGATCATTGCCATCATCGTATACATAGCCCTATCATTAAAGGAGCCATGAAAAGAAAATACAACTTCGTTTAATTTGAAAGAACTAGGATTCAGTATCTCACTCAGCTCCATTAAAGCCACAAAAAATGTTTTTTAACGAAAAAAAGCAAGAAGTATTTAAAAACTTTCAAATTTTGCGCCACAGTGACGTGTTGTGAGCAAGAATGACGTCATACGGGCCAACAATAAAACATAATTTTCAGTGCGTTAACTGCACGGTAGCATTCAAGTGATGCGGTCAAATGGAACTAGAGGCCAAATTACAGACGTCCAGTCATGTGTCGTCGCGACGGGTCAGTTAGGCGGCCGCCAATCGCACAAACAAGGTTCCGTGACGTCATAGAAAAGTTGCGGGAAATTGGCTAGGGGGGCGCGACTGCTTCACACGTTTTCTTTCATACCTCCGTTATTTGTTCGAAGATTGCGATGATATCGGCATCATTGTGATCGGTACTAAGCAGTCTTTCTAATAAACCCAACTTGTATTTTGTCTTCATGGCTCCTTTAAAGCTCGGAACCCCGTTCCGGCAAGCCATGGCCACGAACCCTGCTGCCTGCCTCCTCTTGCCTTAACGGCCCCTTTAACCGGCAGCCCTAAATTTCCACAAGCCAGTAAAATCTTCGTTAACAGGTGCCTTGCCAACCCCGTCTTTACTTGGCACAATATATCTCTCACACAACATTCTTCCTGAATGTGCGTAATGCAACTTGCTCACACGTGCCGACCTCAAGCATCTCCTTCGGGACTGTTTCTTCTTTTCACAACATCGCTCGTGCCTCACTGCATCTTTAAACGCTTCCACAACAAGCACTCCAGTAGACGATAATTCCACGGAAACGTCTCTAGTGCACAAGATGGGATTATAGCTTCCGTCAAGAGGGGCCAACGGCCAGAGTGGCTGGGGTCAACTTTGGTCCCCGCTGACCTGCCACGCCCTCCAAGAAGACGCTGCATTGCCCGCCCTCACAACGCTTCCCGAAACTGGCCGTTGGCAACTGCAATTGAAGCAGCATCAATTTCTCTTCAGGAGGAGGAGGAGGAGGAAAAACTTTGTTCAAACGCAACACCAGCTCACGGACCATCAATTTCTCTTCAGAGTTTTGTGCATTCGGCCTCTTGATCACAAATGACTGAACACAACAGTGCGCATCGACATCCCCACCATCTTCATTATCATTGTCACTACATTCATCTGGCGCAGCAAGCTCGGTATCGTGTGACATTCCCTTCCCTTGTGGATACAAGCCCTCCACTTAATGATGATGATTATTGCTAGTGGCATCCCCTTTGTAGTGGGGTAAGGACGTGTCATCTTACAAAAAAAAACTGTGGCTGATTTTTCTGTCATAGGAACCGGTAAAACACGAATAAGAAATTTGCAGCGAAATATGAAGCTGAGCATGATCTGCGGATCAGCGGCTGTCTCGTGGGTGTGCTTGACGAGCGACGTCCTGCTGGCGGGTCGCTTCGACAAAGGTGTACTGGCGTAATTTCCGTGACGGATATGACGTCAGTGAAATCTTTGTGCAAAACTGGCATAAAACACTTTCGTGTTAAAATATAAAACCCTACAACGAACAACCCTATAACGTACTCTTAAGTACTAAAGGTTGCTTCCTCGCAAGAAGACTCCGTGTGCAGGGGTGCACCCTTTACAGGCCGCTTGCTCCATTGTACTGGCGTCACTTCCGTGACGGATATGACATCACTGAAATCTTTGTGTATCCGGGAATAAAACACTTTCGTGTTAAAAACTAATATATCTGTGTTTCATACTCTTAGTTTAATGCTACGCCCACAGTGCCACTTATACGCTTACAGCGCCACCTAACGGTTAACTTTGAACACTCCTACTGCTTCGAAGAGCTACTAAAACAGTCCTATTGTTCTGTCTCAGTATCCGAATGGATAAAACCGTGGGTTTTTGCGCGAACGGCCTGGGTTAGAGACCGAATCATGCAGTTTTTTGCAAGAAACTCGTGATTTATTTTACTGCGAAACGTTCTTTTGGATGAATTCTACGCATTTTTTGTCATAAATAATGGAGGTTTGGTATCTTCTAGGCCAGTTTAGGGGAGGGGCGCGGCATACCAACCCGTACCGTATCACACCGGAAGTGTCTAGTTTGTTCCTATCTCTGAACGGAATATCGCAGGCATTTTAGCGCAGGGAACATCGCCAGAATTTATAAAAGATCGTTCTCTCTCTCCCCCCTCTCTCTCTCCCCATTGCCGGACAAAAGGCAAATCGATTCGATCCAAGCCATGCTTACCTGCTGTAGCAGTCGTAACGTCTCGATCGATGCATCTCGCCGGCCTTCGCGGCACCTCACAAGGAGTCAGGCAGTCATTTCTTGCACGGCGGTGAAAAGCGGGTCGCAGAGATGAGCGCAGCAAGGTCCACGTTGATATTACTGACAACAATTCCGACGGGTAAATTTGTAAAAAGAAGGTTTTCACAGTGACGGTATGAGCAGGAGGCCAGACTTGGATATTCTCGCGAGAAGGCCACTTCGCCGGGAAGGCAGTTGAAGCACTGCGCCTTTTACACTTGTGTTCTTGAGCGCATTCTTCGTGAAGTTTTATCACCGCCCAATGGACACACAAGACGGGTGACGCTGACGGATACAAAAGTAAGGCCAGTGGTCAAAACTGCCAGAAAGACATCGAAATGGAAGCATTAAAAGCGAAGAAATTTTTTACTCTGTATGCAGGGTCTATTCAAGCGGAGCTTAGAAGTTTCCTCGGCGCTCTCTGCGAAGAATGCTTTTGTAGCGACCGAAGCTATTTTGGCCCCGTTTTCATAAAAAGCCCTACACGGGCAGGCGACGAGCTCAAAACGCTCAGGAATGTGAAATTCGCGACAGTTGTGGCGTCGGAACTAGGCCAAAGCACTCGCTGCAGAAACGACAATGATGGTTAGGACGCTGCCGACGTTAACCCCGGATATAAACTATAAACCTTGTTTAGAGCTATGGCGCTTCAAAAGACAAGCGACGAACGTTGCGATGACAGATTCGATGCCTATGATCATTCGCACAAACGACCAACCTCTTATAATTCTATTTTTTTAAAAGGAGCGCTTGAAGTTACTAAAGTGGTTCACTTTAAGCGTTGTAACGCCTTCAAAAAATGTGACCAAGCGCTAATGGATATCACGTGTGTTAAAGCCTAGAAGCGCAGCTGTGTTCTTCTTTCACTAAATTACCTTTTGAAATCTGGTAGAACGGATACAACGTAATAACTGAATCCGCTGTTGAGCGTAGTACTCTCGTAGAAAGAGACTATAAATTTAGAAACCTGGTTAATTAAGACTAGTTAAGACACAGCGAATACCCCGTTTCCTTCCTTTTTATATAGTGTGGAACTTTCGAACATTAACAACCCCTGTTTGGACTCGCCTGGAGTTTGAAAGATCCCGATCTCACGGAGTGTGTCGTAGAATTACTGTGGAAGCGTATGCCTTAAGCTGGTGCTTGATGGAAACTCGATAGACACGGCCGGTAATGGCGTGCCCGCCGAAAATGACTCGATCTTCGCCCGAGGATTCCACGGTTGTTGCAGTTACTACGGTACTATATTTCTTACTGCTTAGTAGAAAAGATGCAAGAATTTCCAAAGAGGCGGCGGCAAGTGGAAGCGACACCTGTGACGAACCACAATAAAACTGCTACAACGAACAAGCCGTTTCGATTGTAGAATCATGACTAACACGTGCTGTGAAAGTCTGAGATTACAACTATTCTACACCCTAGACTAAGAAAAAATAATTCTGAGCTATTGTTTCATCGGAAGAACCACGACAACGGACGCTTCCGGATGCAACGAGAATAATTCATACCTGAACTGAATGGGCATTCTTGCGCACGAACGTAGAACGCATCAATTAAAACGCTGCGGCGCCAAGACTCGACGCCGTACGCGCTCGACAGCCTCTTCGCTCTCTCGGTCGAGTATCCCAACCATGTGAGCAGCAAACGTCTCGACGTCCTCAGCTACCGGCATTCAAGAAACGGACAAGACAATGACGTCGCGTGGGTGCCAGCGCATTGTCTAAGCCTGGCTGCTCGGATGCTTCGTCACTCGAGACGGCCCATCCGTCTTCTACAATGTCCCGTTGCCTTGCGACAGTTGCTCGGAAAGTGACAGGGAGAACTTTGCTGGGCTAATCGGCGCGCAGCACGGACTACTCTTAGTTGTCACCGCTCTCACTGGCTTGAGTGCGAACCTGGACCGTAAGGTAGGCGTTTGAGTTGCGTTTTTATTTTCAGTGGCCGTGTCAATAGTTTCGATTAATTAAAAACGCTGTTCCCTCTTTGGGAACCAGTGATACGAAAGGCAGCGCCCAACTTGGACTTCAAAAACAGCAATATAAAAACCCTGATCGAAGCGCCATTTAGAGCGACGTATAACCTTTGGTTAGGTTTTATCAAACTGCAACGCAGTGACCCACGGACCTTCTAGGAGAAGTATTCGCACTCGTCTCGACGTCGACACTCTTATACCGTAAAGCTAGACGTTTTTTTAAAGAAAAAAACGACAATACAAATATCGGAAAAGCGGAAAAACGACAATCGGACAATACGATTTAAGCCAGGAAATGCAAATACAAGAAACTGTGCCCAATATTACACTTTTGGATTTTCCCGACGCCCTTCTTTCTTATACAAAAACTTGCGTTCGGACTCGGATTTCTTTGATTTTTCAACTGCCGATCACACAGTGACCTGGACTGGAACAAACTATGACGCTGTGTTAAAGGCTAGGTTCGCGATTTCGTCGCCTCATTTCTCAAGGAGTATTTATACATAGGCGCTCTCAACTTGACCTAAAGATGTAAAAAAAAAAACGCCTAAAAACGAGCACAAACGCGCGACGAAACCTCGAAGAAGAAGAAGCCGCACACTTTTTCGCTCCCCAGATGAGAGGAGCGGTCAGTTCACGTGTTGCATCCACCGCCGCAAAACCCGCTTTTCACTGGGCGCGGTCAAGAACGCGAACTTCGACCGGTCGTCGGAGACCCCTTCCACCACCGCCACCACCACCACCACCCACAAACACACGCTGTCACCGCACTGGAGGTGTCTCGACCACCGCTCAGGGCTGCGACTCGGGAACCGAGCGATGCAAGAACAATCGCTTCCACGCACACCACGTCGCCATGCGGTCGTGTTCGCGCGCGCGCGCCGGCGCTGGCCGCAGACAACGGAAGTGCCGCGCCGAATAGCGATAGCGGAGACGACGAAACACGGATCAGCTGCTGAAGGGGGAAAAAAAAAGTGCGGCAACTCTCCTCTTCCTCGGTGAAGGAAGACGAATGCCGAGGGAGCGCTCGCAAACGTCTTGGACGAGGGTCTGGGGTTGGGAAAAAGGCGCTCGGGCCAAGGGCCTCTGTATATATCGATTGGGCATTCGGGCCGGACTCATTGCGCCCCGCCGGGGGTGGGCGGTGGGTGGGGTCCCCGGGGTTTAGACACCGACGCACGCGCGCCGCGCGACACGCGCGCTTGTTTCTGCAGGTTGGCGAGCCCGAGCCGCCGCCGTGCATAAACAACGGGTGTGTAAGTTTAGAGGAGGCAGCAGCTGCAAACACGGAGGAAAGGCGGAGGCGGCCGACGAAAGCCTGTTGCCGGGTGTTCGGGGGAAATCGTGCTCCGATAAGATTTCAGGTGGCAGTCTTCCTGTTTTGATGCACTACTCTGGAATTGGCAGCTTGCGACCTAAAATGAACGGTAATGATTAGCCGTGATCGTGGGCATTGAAAGGTTTTAATTCCATGGGTCACAAGCTGGCTATTGTACAATACGATAAGCGGTACGCGTATTCGACAATACTTGGGGCATTCGTACCGGTCATTAATTTGTTTCGTATGCTGAGCATATCTTGGAGAACGTTAGCACGTTTTTTTGTGTTTATTTTACTGGCGGCACCTTTTTGGTGTCGCTCTTCTTCCTTTGAAGCCATTCTCAGCGCCCTGTCGCGAAAGTATTTCTTGAAACAAATCGAACTGGTTGAGTGGCTCATACACGTGCACACTGTTCAGCCCAAACCAGTTGTGACAAATTGGGGCAAAGCATACGTAGGTATGCGATAATAAACATTACAGTGCTTTCTACTGGGAAACTCGGGTTAAGTTGGTTCTTACAAAAACAAATAAAAATAGGGTAGAAAATGATGTCCGAGAGAGGCGAGATAAAACCCAAACGAAATAACACGCAGAAACTCTAAAGTGCATACCCGAATAAATAAATGACCAAGCCACGCTGCTCTACACCAAGCCTCCCTAAAGTCGGCTTCACTTTCGTAGGCTCATGCACTGCTTGAAAGACGTATTTTTGCACAATTGTTTAACTCGTAGGTTGATGCCCGATTGTCTAACTCCTCGTTATTTTTTCAACCATGTGTTTTATATACGTTCCTTGTTAATCTTGCCTATGTGTTTTATATATGTTCCATGTAAACTCTCTACCCTAATCCCCCTATACCTATGTACTCTTTCCTCCCAGTCCCCCTCCTCTACACCAGCAGGCTTTCCGGTGTCCGACCCTAGACGAGACAATTTACGCCTGTTGGTGGACCTTCCTCCCTGCCTAAAGAACAATACATACATGCATACATAATTACCCCCTTTCCCTCCCCCCCCCCAAATTTAGGGATGCTTGCACTCACGCGCAAGACTTGAATGGCGAAGCTGTTGTAGGTGGTTATTTCTGGACGAACCGTTAAGTTTCAGCATCATTGTTTTTCTTTTGCATAGTTGCGTTGCTAGTAATCGGCATCTGTGCATCGATGACGACGATGCTAACAATCGTCGTCATGTGCATCGTCATGTGCACAGCCCGAGCCCCTAAGGGGCTTCGCCCCTAAAAATGCGGGCCCGTCCACTCTGTGAAGAAGATTGACCGGCGGAGCTGAGGTGCGTAACGGTAGAGTCGTCTTAGCGGACAGTTCCGGTAAAGAAAGTTACAACCCTTTTGTGCAACCATACTCCCACCGTAGATGGACATGCTTCACTGCGCAACAGGCAATGTAGAAAAGCCAGCTCACTTGGTAAAACAAAACCAAGGAACCAAGCTCACAAAAGGAACCAAGCTCACAGCGGTACCCTGAAAGTCGGCTTCACCTTCGTATACAAATGAATTGCTATGAAGACGTGTCTTGTACCAAAATATGACGGCCCTAGAACACCCGCCGCGGTGGCTCAGTGGCTAAGGCGTTGCGCTGCTGAGCACGAGGTCGCGGGTTCGATTCCCGGACGCGGCGGCCGCTTTTCTGGTGGAGGCGAAAAGCAAAAACGCCCGTGTGCACGAAATTTCGGCACACGTTAAAGATCCCCAGGAGGTCAAAATTAATCTGGAGCCTTCCACTACGGCGCCCCGCATCGCCTGCGTCGCGTCGGCGCGTTAAATCCTGCAATAAATCAATCAAGGCCCTAGAACGTTTTCATTAGTTAGCTCTGTCCTGGGAACCGGTTCTTGCGGAGCGGAGAAACCTGAGTCGGAGGGAGGATGAAACGATACCAGGACAGACTGTCGTCAAGCCCAGCCTTGGAACAGCCCAACTGCTAAATGTTAAACTGGTGCGCTAGCAATGCAGTTGTGTATAGAGGTGATGCTGACATTAGGCGCTTTAGTATAGAGATAGTTGAGGCCTTCATAGTTTAATATGATTGCTTATATATAACCCATAAAAGTGTCTCCGCATCAACGCATTTGTGCATAGTAGTGCAACCAATTTTAAAGAAATTATCGGTGTGAAGCGTCTGGGAAGGATGGTTATGACTTAGTCAACAATTCTCTGAATTTCTCCACAATTTCAAATCGAAGCTATATATGGCCAAGGTTCCACGCACTTTGCTTGTGAATTTGACTACGCGAATTGTGGAAAAGCCAACTTCATTGCGAATGCTCAGCATAAAACAGCTGTAACTCTTGTTTTATCAAAGCTTACCAAGGAACCAAGTATCGACCACGAAAACTACTCTGCCCTTACTCCCAGCTTGGTTTACTTTTTTAAGTGAGTTTTTAGCGAACTTCTAAACTTTACAAAATTCCCTTCTGCTGCCCATACTTGGCCTTCTACGGCAGAGCTATGGTTACGGAAACCGGCCGTAACTCTTGTTTTGTCGAAAGTTTCCCAACAAAAATTAATGGCAATCGGCCGCTAAGACGACTCTGCAATTAAACCAACTTTCATTTAGCCGTATTAGTTCACAATAAGCGACTTCGTGACTATGTTCGAAATTTCGCGCTACCTCTTGTCACCCACCTTCTCAGAGCGGAATGGCTCATATGCTTTTTATATAACTGAGTTTCATTTAACGCGTGAGGTACAGAAAAGCGTAGACGCAGTCAGAGCGCGAGTAGGGGAGCGCGCTCAGGGAAGGAGAAACAGAAGCTCCGGAGGAGGATTATGAGAGAGGGCGACGGACCGTACAACGTTCTGGAAGAGCCTAGTATACGTTCCCACGTGGGCTCAAAGCTTCATTCCACATTGACATGTGTGATGAAGCGCAAAGCCCTAGTCACAGGCTGGGAAGACCGAGAAAGCACGCCACGGCGGAAGAGGGCAGCAAAAAATGCCACTAGTCGTAACCGCCGTCGGGAGTAAGCGGCTGTGCTTGAAGCCACGCAGCGGCCCGACGAGAGCGACGTAAAAGTTCGACGGCGGCGGCAACATAAGGTCTAACAAGGCTTTCTCCTTCACACTCGTAGAAACTTGTAAACATCCTCGTGATGTCCGTAGCGTTGTTCGCTGCTTCTCTCTCCATTGCTTATTGAAACGCATTCAGCTGCTGCCCGAAGCACCCAAGTTTAAAGTTCCCGCCCAGTCCAGCTAAGGTAAGGCGCCGGCAATTACAAAGTGTCTGGTAAGCTCGACGTGTCGCCCTATTGTGGAGTTCTCCCTTCGTTTCGCTTTCAATTTCTGCTTGAGCGCGACTGCGAGGCGAGAAAGAGCGCTGGCAACCGAACTTCCGTCTTGCCGAGCTAATGAGCTGAAACAAAGGAAGGCGGCACGGAAGAGCAGTGCACGCCTCGTTGTGCACGCTTGGGATGGATAAACTACTCGGTAAGCAGAACGTGTAGGCTCTCCTGTCCGTACCTCCTTGCGGCAGGTACAGTTAGTTACGCACGGTGAAAATTAGGCAGCATATATTTTTTAAGGCTCGATGCGCTAGATTAAATAACGTATGCTATATCCGCGGAACGTTGTTCGCGGCTGTGTTCACATGAATAAAAACAATAGCGATAAGTTCTTGCGTTTCGACAGCCCATTCTGTGCATTGTTTCACTGCACAAGAGAGGGAGGTGTGTTTACTTGGGTATAGTGAACTGTAAGTGGGGGAAGGGCGGGCTATACGCCTGTTGGGGGAAGTGGGTTAATTAAAAGAGTTGAAAAATGGGGGATAGGTGAGGTTAACTCTTCAACGGGAAGGGCCTACGTATTGTAGGGGGCCTTCAGGACTACGAATGAGCCTTGTGCAGGTCGCGTCAGGAAGGGGAGAGTATACAGCCTCGGCAAAAGAAACTGTTTTGTACTGCACTTGCTCGAACAAATCGGAAACACTAAATCAGGAAACGCGATGCTAAGACGAACTTGATCGCGATTATAGCATGACAATTGCTGTGAAACTTTCGCCGCAAATATTTTGTTTTCGCCTCTCCGGCCGTATATCCTCCCCAGCGATCAACCTTCTTCAAACAGTTTCAGCGCTCCTCTTTACGCGGATCGTATGGGCTCGTCAAGGACGCGCCCAGCGAATGAGGCCGCGGCTCACGCCGCTTCCCGCGACGCCATTTTCCGGGCATTCCCGTCAATCGTGGGCGACCCGGCCGTACCCCCCTTCGTTCCTGCTTGCTACACTGAAATTTTCTACCAGTACCGACGCAGAAGCCTCCGCCACCTCACCCGTCCCTTAACGCTCACGACGCCCGGCTCTGCCGCAGACCCCAAACACAAACATACTTGAACACTCCCATTCTACACCCCTCCTATCCCCCATCCAATACCCCTACAACTGCCCTTCTTGCCAGACTTCATTCAGCACCTACCACATTGTGTAAAAACGCCCCTACTTCCGACGCCCCTTCCCTCCCCGTCCCGGAGCAGTAAGAGTGCGAACATTTCATCTCACGGGCCCCAGCAGCGGCGGTAAACCTCCCTCTGATGAAGGCAAGTACCTTTGCCGATACGTCAGTGAACATCTTTGTTAATGTTGTTGCCCCGCGTCTCCGACTGTTTACTCATTGCATATATATATATATATATATATATATATATATATATATATATATATAATTTCTCATCAGTGGAAAGCACCACCTCTTCCGAGTTCCTGAAAGCAGCCTTCATCTCCCTGCGCTTCCCGATGCAGAAGCTGCCACTACACGGGCAGAGATTAATCAGGAGAATGTTACTCACAACGGAAAGAACCAATAAATGATATGGGACCGTTGGCATAGGAGCCAGCACCACCGCCCAGCAGAGCACCGTGCAAGCGCATTCCATTACGACGATCGAGAATATCTTCCCCGTGAGACACCGCTGCCTTCTCGTGCGCCGAATGACAGACTGCAGGCAACGCTGCCGGAGCGGCAACAGGCCTCAAGAGGGGAACGCTAAGTGAATTAAACGGAATAGACCTTTAAAAAATGCGTACACGCGTATCGGTTTCTCTAGCTCCGCTTGGTGCTCATAAACTGTACACTTTATGCCTATAGTGTAACATTCGGGCGAAAAGGAAAGCTGAAAGAAACAATCATTAAAAAAAAAAGAAATCCAGCTATCTGTTACGCCGAGGAGCTTCTTTGCTTCCCGAAGGAACGCTGTAAGGATGGAATAATCTATCATTAACGCCTTGCAGCAGGTCCGAGCGAGCACGTCTCGGAGATATATCGCTGGAGAGGAGAAACGCCTCCTAGGGGGAAAAGGATAAGATGCCTTCATTCATCGAAATCCGGGAGCGACAATGTTGTATTCATGACCGCACATGGCCAACAAACGAATGACAGCTAATCGAAGTCAGTATGTTCTGCGGCTTGTCGAGATAAGGATGCGAGAGGAGGATATTCAGGACCATTCTACCGAGGAGGCGTTTTAGCTGCGCGGCCAAGGACGATACAAGAAATACGCGATGCTCGAGCGCGGAAGGAGGAGGTCGGCATAAATATGGACGGCACAATAAATCAAAGCTACTGGAGCTCGATAGAAGACGGCGCCGCATTTCTTGGAGCGCGCTTGATCGATTCGCTTGTTCTTTTTTTTTTTTTGTCTTTTGAGTTTCGATCGGTGACATCCGAATTTTAATGAGAAAGGAAACTTGAGATTGCTTTCTTGAAACAAGGAAGCGCCGGAAATACGGCGCACGACGCGCGAGTGCCTTCACGCCTCCCCCTCAACCCGTCACTTTTTTCTGGAGTAAGTGTTCTGGCTCTCGAAGCGGCGGTAATTCAATGCTTTATAGCCCTGTTCGGTGCGATACCACGACTATGCCTTCTATTTATTTTTCTTCTTTTTTAAGCCTTGCGCAATGCGCCAGTCGCACGAGTAACGAAACTCTTCTTCCGCTTCAGTTACATTTTTTTTCTTCCGGTTGCTTCGTTTTCACAGGTGCATTGCAAAGGCCACGCATCCACCCCGTTTCCTGAATGGGCAAAAACATTACCCAATGCAAAAGTTATGTTCCACCCTGTTGTGATAGAACTCGAAGCATGGCGTCTTAGCGCTGTTTGCAAGGTTATTCATCGAAGCTATGGTAGCCAGCCAGCGGGAAGTCCTTTCGCCAGCCCTTTAAGCGCTATAAGCCGTAATGAATTATTAGCTATTAAAATGATTGATTTTGTGCACACAAGCCACGCATATATACAGGAAATAGTTTTGTCAGAATAAAAAGGTAATAAACGAAAACGGGCTATTGCATTTTTTATGATATGCTTGACTTGTGTCAGGGAAATGCGTCTTTTTTCTCGAATTTATAAAAGCAACGATACAAAATGTATGAAGTGCATAATTCAGTGCATTTATATACCGTTTGTGTGTGTGCGTGCCCGTTCCAAGCACTGATGACTAAAGCAGTTCTTCAGTCTAGCAGACATCGGGATTCACTTTATAGAAGTTACATAATGCTGCGACTCCTGAGTGGCACAGCAACTCTCTTGCGTAAGCTGTACAGCCGTCTTTACCGCGAAGCTGTTCCCCGTCATTTCGGCGCTTCGCGTGTTAATTAATAAAAAGCCCGGCAGTGAAATGAACTCCCGCGTTGAGCGCTGGGTAATCAGAATTTTCCGCGTGGTTGGGTTCAGTTCACATTTCTTTGTTTGTGCAGGAATGCTGGCTTCTTTGGTTTCGCCATGCTTCGTACTCGAACCCTAGCAACAACTTTACCCTATGATCCAAAGGCTTGTAGCTTATGCGTGCAAGTCCATGCTGTCATGTCGGACTTCAACTTCACCGTGTAGCTTGCGCGCATGCGCACAAGTCGGCAATAAATTCGGCTAAACAACGTTATCCTTCGTTGTCGCCTTATGCTACAATTCTTTGCAGTAATTTAATAAAACCACCGCGCTACTTTCAAGCTTACACCAATCAGTTGGCCGCGCTTTCTCGGCCGCCGATTTTTGTAGAGTCAGTCGGCATTTTTTAGAGAGTTTGTGTGAGCACTTTCAAGAAACGGCCACCTGTTGTAGGCATCACTTATATAGACAGACTACGGTAACTCAGTTAACTCCCGAATGCGGTAACTACCGAGGACGGGGGTTTTCGATCCCCGGCCACGGCGGCCGCTTTTCAGGCGGAGTCGAAAAGTGGAAGCGCCCGTGTGTCGAGATTTCGACGCACGTTAAAGGTCCCCAGGTGGTCTAAACTAATCCGGAGCCTTCCGCTACGGCTCCCCTTATAGCCCACGCGTGGCTTCGGCGCGGTAAAGACTCCAAATTTGATTTCTTTTTATAGAGAGGTATGTTGATTGATTGATTGATTGATTGTAGGGTTTAACGCGCCGACGCAACGCAGGCGATGAGGCGCGCCGTAGTGGAGGGCTCCGGATTAATTTTGACCACCTGGGGATCTTTAACGTGCGCCGAAATCTCGTACACACGGGCGTTTTTGCTTTTCGCCTCCATCTGAAAAGCGGCCGCCGCGGCCGGGAATCGAACCCGCGACCTCGTGCTCAGCAGCGCAACGCCTTAGCCACTGAGCCACCGCGGTGGGTATAGAGAGGTATGTTACACACAGGTATACGCAAAGGGAAACAAAGAGAATTGCAGCTACCGACGATGCGCGTTAGGAGAAAATTAGGAGGGCGTAATTAAGCCTTCAATTTTCCAATCACCGGGAAGCGACTTCGAAAAAGGTGGCTTTGCATTTTACAAGAGTTTCACTTTCACACGAGGAACAACAAAGCGAAGCGCGGACCAACTAGCACAAAACGGATCGTATCCGACTCCCGGCCTGCTTCTACGTTAACTGTAAAAAAAAAAGGAAATAACGGTGAAAGAAGGCGTGGTATCTTTAACAACGGTCGCGAAAATTGAATCCGCGCGAAAAGGCAAACAAAAGAAATTAATTTCGCTTTTACCCCGTTTTCTCGGAATACACGTAAAGGGAGAGGAGGCGGTGAACAAAAGGCGCGGGTCTTTTCAACTCGCATTGTTTTTTCAGGGTTCAAAAAGCGTACCGTTGGGCGGAAGACGGTTTAATTAGAGACGACCGTGCTGGGGAAATCAATTTCGCTAGATCAGCCAAGAGCGGCAATAGGCCGCAAGCGACGGTGAGAAAAAACAAAAAGGAGGTGGGTAGTAAAAACAATACCGGAGTGTAAGGTTAAAAAAAAAAAAAGACGTTAACGAGCCCGGCGGCGAAGGAGCAGCTTTAACGTAAGCCGGCTCTCTTAGAAAAACAAAGGGTCACCACGGTGCTTCGTTACGAGGGAGGAAAGACATCTGATACCCGGTAATTTCCGGGAGGCACTTCTTATACGGTCCTTTTTCCGCCATAATACGCCCTGAAGACGGAGCGAGAAAAAAAGCGCTCTTTCGGGCCCAAAATTGGAGCCTTATATTCCCCTAACGAGGGCCTCCACGCGACGCGAAATGGACGCCCTATTTCTTCCTCACGGTGACGTTAATGGCTCACTTTCACGGCGAGTCCCTGTGTGAATAAAGAGCCGCATACTATTTGCACCAAATTATATATCATCGTACGCAAGCCAGTACAACGCTTTTGTTTTAACTTGAAGGTGGAAATATCTCCGCTCGTGCGGTAAGGCAGATATTTTTCGCATTTCGGACCCATTTCCATAAAAAAATTGTGAAGTTCTATAGCAATTTTCGATTCCGGCTCTTGATAAGAGTGAATCAGTTCCGAAAGAGGCCTAACTTAGGGTTTGAGAAAACGTCGGTTTTATGGGCGTCGTAACCACATAAAGATCTCTGGGAAATGTGACGAAAATACGAACGACTCGTTTGCACCAGAGACGCTTTATCTAATTTTTTCCAACGCTTACTCAAACTCGCTTTTTCTTTCTTGCTTATTTTAGAAGCGACAGCTGTGTCGAATGCAACGTACGAGTCCCTTGCTATGTGCGAGGCATAAAAGCACGACCGGGAGTGACGTCACATAAGTTCTGGCGTCTTTTCTGGTGGCGCCATCACACGTGATTTCAGTGCACTGAAGCAGAAGTTGGCGCTAAAAATAAAGCGAACCGGAAGAAAGTTTGGCTCCAATCCACGCTGCGGAGGTGATTGGCCTGCGAAGCCGTAAACGACACCCACAACGCCTACCCATGCGACGTCACTTGAATTCACACACTTGACTCTAAAAAGAGTGAAACCAGAGACTCTGGCAGCCGTTACCCAGGTTTAGCGGGGGCGGCGCCCGCGTAACCGAGTGACCGAACGCAGCAGCGACGGCAGAAAGAAAACGAGAGGAGCGTCTCGGGAAGGGTGAGGAGTAAAGCGGCACGCGTGCGTGAATATGGCTCTCTCACTGCCTCCCCCTAACTCTTGTTTCATGCGTCGCCCAACAGCCCTTACCATTTCTTCAGACGCTGTTCCATTCGCCGCTAATCCAAACCACGTGAATGCCGTTATCATGCATTATGCGGTGCGCACTTCACACGAGGGCTTTGAATGAGCGCAGGTGGTAGACCCACCGCTGTGCTCGCTGAGTACACCGTCTGTCTCCCCGTCTCCTCGTGTGGGCGCAGCTTAGTCGGTCAGACGACGGGCTGTCGCTCCGTTTCTCTATTCGGGTCCAGGTTCGATTCCTGGCGGTGCCAGTAATTTCTTTCATTTACCCTGGCGTTTTCTGCTGACACGGACACGAAAATTTTCTTGGCTGGTAGTGACATACTGCTTCGCACTAATATTCCGCCCTACCGTTGCATAAACACTCAACAAACGGCTGCCGGTCCATAGAATTCCTTGGACTCATGGTGCGGTTGGAAACATTTCGCGGCCCTCTTGGTGCCCTTTAGCAAAAAGTTTCCTCTTGAATTTATAGAAAAAGGATTCGCATCAGCTTTGTTAATCCCGCGGTCGAAAAAGCGAACAGGCTGTATTTGTACGTGTTTCGAAATTTGCGAGTTGAAAAGTTCAATGCACCGATAATGTTAGGTTACCGAAAATGCCTGGTCAGGACAACGTCATTTTAAACGACAACAACGATTAAACCAACTACATAGCTTTAGAGAAGAACGCGGTGCATCGGTGCAAAAGCGCAGGTCACCGGTTCGATTCGCGGCCGCGGCGGCCGCTTTTCCAATGAAGGCGAAAAGCAAAAACGCCCGTGTGTAAAGGAATTTCGGCGCACGTTAAAGATCCCCAGGTGGTCAAAATTAATCCGGAGTCAGGAGTCATCCACTACGGCGCGCTTCATCGCCTGCGTTGCGTCGGCGCGCGCGTTCAACCCTACAATCAATCAACGATAAAGCGCACATATATACGTGAAACATGCAACGTGAAACAGGCGTTTCATGTATTTTTCCGCTTCATCGTTAGTAAACTCGGTTGATAGTCGGCGCAGTGTCCGTGTTTCTTTCCTATCCCCCCCTCCCTTTCTTTCCCTTCGAAATGAACATTGCACTTTATAAGAAGTGCGTGGATGTCGTCAAAGCTTTTCTTTGTATTCAGCCAGTATTCGTTCATTACCTCCTACGGGGACGAGGTTTGTTTCGTTGGTTTCCAATCGGCCCGTTTCGTTTGAACGCTTTATCTACTCTATTCTGCGCCGCGTATACGAGCCGTCCTTATGTCTGACAGACAGAATAAACTAAAATAAAATACACCCAGATGAAGTGAAATGAAGTCATTAGTATGAACGCTGTACGCGCTTTTTAACAGAGACCCGGCAACAGGATTTTTTTTTTTTTCAAGGACGAAAAATGCTTTCACACTGTGGATACCAGTGAAGGGGGTACTCCCCCTTCCGTAGTGGCTATAGCTATTGGTGTGAGCAGTCTTGTCAATAAAAGAGTGAAAAGTAGCTTTAAGAAATTAGCTGAGTGCACACGTATAGCAAGTATTTTCGCAAGAGAAGGTATACGGCCGTCATACCGAACTAGTCTCGTTTTGGGCAGCTGAAGGCAACGTGCGTACTGGCCTACCGGAGCAGCCACCTTTGAGGCCCTACGGCTGCTGATAGTATAAGGCCGTAATTTGCAAACGTATCCACTAAGCCCCTTAAACATTGTACAGATCTTAGGTCAACACCTTCAACCCAACGCACGTAATTCAACTAAGATCAGCAGATCGGTCTGAATCCTAGGAATTTCTTTCGTTTGGCGACTTGCTGTGCTCAGAGCACAGCGACGAGACCGCGTTAAGCCATCGTGATTCATTCGTAAACGCATCACGACCGCGGGGAGTGTCCAATGAACAAAACCGCGACGTTCCGTGCGTGTAAAGAAAGGAAAAAAAAAGGAAATGGAAACCGTAAACCGGGAACGTGTTCAGCCTCGACGCAAGCGCTCCAACGCAACGGCCTGGCTTTGCATACTAATTAAATACGCCGGGCGGCAAGCTTCCTGAGCGCAGCGGGCTCTGTCACCATTTCCATTTTGTTGCCACTGCTTCCCAGTGCAGCCGCCCAGCCGTGAAAACCCGGTGGCAGATCCGTCGAGACGCGAACAGTGTTGGTGCTTTACTTCAAGCCTCTTTCTTCGCCATTTTTGGTCTACTCGTCAACCATGTAGTCCTTCATGCGGCGACACTGTCTCTGGCATTCCTGCTTTCTCAAAGAGGCACGCAATCACGCTCTGCCCTTCACTGGATGTCGCAACATCCGAGCCTTCTCTCCATGACAGCGGTGACAACCCTGGTCGCGTTTCGCTCTAGTTTTTACTCGCGTCTCGCCAACCATCAGTAACGTAAGAGGCGTGTGCGGCACGTGACGTCAAGGGATGCGTTTTAATTTGGCCACCAGGTGGGCCTTCTGCAATCCCTACGAGCGTAATTACGCCTTGCCGTCCCCCTGCAGCGCGACTAATATTCCGCAACTAGTGCATTGAAGGCTGGGGAGCGAGCTTGTGGAATGCAACCACGTGTGCGCCAAGCTGTAACACTTTTCTCGTCGAGCCAAACGTAATGCGCTCGGGCCTTTTTTTTTATGTGCTCTGGTTAAGCGTAGATGTGTTTGTATTGCTTAAAAAGCATTGCCTAAGAAGTCTAAGGAGGAACTCTCAATTGGTAGATATGGGTTTTTTGGTCGCAGTTCATGCCGTGTACTGGCAGGCGACATTCTGAGCCCTGTTCCCTTTCCTTTTATACAGCGAGGCTGTCTATGGATAGGACCAAGCAGATAGTATTCGGCTACAGGCCGAGCGCAGACCAACGATAGAAAACATTATTCCTTGGGACAGGGCGAGTTCGTTCATGATCACTGGAAAACTTTCAGCTGGAACGTAAGGAAACGAAGGACACAGTTCTGACAAACAACACTTCCTTCGTTTCCTTACGTTCCCGCTGAAAGTTTTTCATTAACAAAAAAACAATTCGTAAAAAATATAAAAAAAGGTCCTACGCCCTCTATATTTTTGGTACAAGACGACTTATTGCCCCTGAAATAACAACTTTTCATAAATGAATTTGTCTTTATGGGTGAAGCCGACATTAAGGGGATGATTTATTGATTGTAGGGTTTAACGCGCCGGCGCAACGCAGGCGATGAGGGCTCCGGATTAATTTTGACCACCTGGGGATCTTTAAGGGGTGCCGAAATCTTTTTCGCCTCCGCCAGAAAAGCGGCCGCCGCGGCCGGGAATCGAACCCGCGCCCTCATGCTCAGAAGTGCAACGCCTTAGCCACTGAACCTCCTCGGCGGGTATTAAGGGGATCCTCGTAAGCTTGGTCTTTGTAAGTCCGGCTTCCCCACAATATGCGCTGCGCGGCGAAGCACGGACTTTTGCGGAAGGAGTGTGGTTGCAGCCCAACTTCATACTCCTCTCTCTCCCGGGTCGTGTATACTCCTCGCCACTCGCGGCGTCTGTCTGCCCCCACCTGACTCCTCGCAATGCTGCACGCTCTTCGGCGGCCGCCAGTGCGGCGCACTAGCAACGCCATTGTCTCTACCCATTAATCGTGCGTGTCCTTCATCTGTGACGCAGAAATCGTGCCACTGTCCTTATAATTCAACATACAGTTGAACCTCGTTATAGCGAACACCGATATAGCGAATTATCGGCAATAGCGAACTCAATACGAACTTTGGTTGGTCACGCTTCACTCCAACGACACTTATTCTTTTATAACGATAGTGAAACTATAGGAGAGCCGCGCGCCCTATCGGATATAACGAAGAAATATTTGAGGAGCTGATAGTCTACTTCGAAAAAAACTCCCGACGTTCAAAGCTGCAGAAGTAGAAAAGGCTGCCTTTGTTCATGAACACTGTGGAAAACTTCGTCCTGCTCAGTGCTGTGAATAGCCACCAGACAAGGATCACATCCTTCCTCGAAAAAAATAGGAATGCAGGTCTGTTTCGTCAAATGAACCTTGTTATATTGTAATTTCCAGTTTCGAGTTCTGGTTCATTGAGCTGGAAATGTCACAAGGGGAAAGATAAGGGTTCGCTTGTTTATAGTATACGGTCGAAGATTAAAATAAGGCGTTTTTGTATCACGGATTTTTTGCGGAAGCCACATTACCGATTGGTTCAAACCGATTTTTAGCTCCACTATTACAACGAATATCGGATATAACAAACTAAATGGCTGTCCCGATACTCCTTTGTTATAATGGGGTTCAACTGTAGTATATCCCCAATATAGCTAAATTTCAACACAGGAAATACCACCGATGCGCCATCTTCGCTGAACGTCTTTCTTCACAGGGTGAAGGGGCTCCGAATTTTCGCGCTTGGTGTATAGTTGCCGTTCGTTCGCAGAGGTGACTGGCGAGTACGTCGGGAAATACGAGATGTAAGGAGAAATGTCGAAGGTTTCAATCTCCCTGGCGAAGACGTCATTCGCTGCAAGCACAGAGGACGTGATACGCACGCGCGCCAATCTAAATTTGACGCCGGAAGGTCGCGTAACTCAAAAGACACAACGGTATATAGAGCATGCGGACATCGCAAAACTTGGGAAACTGATGTTGGGAGCGAACGTTGTGAGACATTCTGCCCAGTGCTGTGAATAGCCGTAATGGTATCCACGTAATTGTAATTGTATCCACGTCACCAGGAAACGACAGTGGTCCTTCATTTTAGGTAATGTGAGCATAATGCTGACCTTCTAGGTTTTTTTTTTTAGTTTTCTTCTTTTATTTCTATCACCAGCGTCAATGGAATCGCGGAGTTTGCAGTGTGCAGAAGGTCGAATGTTAGTTTTGACATCAGGAAGTATCTCTACCGCTTCTTTCCCCCTTGTTTGTTCGATGCCCGGGGTGAAATACGACGGGCTATTGCTTTTAGTCACCGGCAAGGCGCGCATCGGCCATGTCTGTGGCCGTTTCCAGTGTTGCCATGCGAAGAAAACGACACCTAAAATTTTCAACGAATAACACCTATAGTGTTCGGGCGCCGAAAGTGGCGACGAATTTTCCCACATTGACTGAAGCACTCGCTAATGACTGATAGTTAAAAGAGGTTCAGGTGTAGAAACGCGAACGGAAAGGCCAGCAGGTTAGCCACGTGTGGAGCCCTGTTTGCGACCCTGCAAAAAGGGAGCCGGGTTCAGGGGTATCAGATAGAGGGCAGGTTTACATGGAAACAATCAAGGATGCGCGCCTCGCGTGCGGCGTCGATGGAAACGTGTAACAGACATGTCTTTCACTAAACACGCTGCCGTAGGGACAGCAAAAGGAGAAGTGAGCCAAAGCGCCTCGCCAGCGCTGATGAGGGCAAAACGTGAGCTCCCGCGGCACGTACGTAATTACTGAACGCTGTGGAGACAGGCGCTCTGCCGTTTTTATTATGCTTCAGTACAGTCACACACGCACACATCAGCTACAAAAGCCCGCGAACATCAAACCCTACATCCCAATTCTGTTTTTCTTCGTCAAGGGGTTGTTTTGCCCTAGGTATGACGTCATTTTACTTTCAAGATTCTGAACACGACACTGCCGCTTCTCAGCAGCCAGGCGACGGGTGTGTCCCGCAGGCGCTCTCATCTGGGAGGCGTTTCGCACGCCTACAGCATCGCGAGCGCGGCGCGAGTTAAGTGAAAGTTTGGCCCGAGGAGATTGCGGGCGTCACTGCGAGCTGGTCTCGGCAGCGATGCGCGCCGAGTGGCTATACGGGCTCGTGGGCGGCACGCTGCTTGCTCGGCGTTCGATACGCCGGGCCGTCTTGCTCTCCCAGCGGGCCTGTTGGGAACGCACGGGCTGAGCGATATTGGACGCTCTTGTAGAACGTGCACTTTTATGTACACGATCGACGCGTTGTCGCCGCCCGCGTGCTGTATTCGCTTTTGCGTGGGTGCTACGTCAGCTTGTATGTATGCAAGTGCAGGCGAGGGGCACAAGCGCTTGGACTGCAGAAAATCTGCCGGCCCTCGAACGCCTATCCCCGATATCGCGAGTGTCACATGCAAAGTGTTTGCGGCTATTTTTTTCTTCTGGAAAGGTTTTCGCTTTGTGAAGGTGTTTCCCCGATGAGTGCTGTAAGTGACACGCGCGTGTCAGTTAACTAGTTTGCCACTTTCGTTTTTTTTTTCTTTCCCTGCGCACGCGCGTGTTTGCGTGCGCTTGTGTGGGCGCTTTCCAACAGTTTTTTTTTATTTTTTTTATTTACAAGTACCCTCAGGGCCGAAGCATTATAGAGGCGTTAGTTTGGAGGCGTTAGTCGCGTCATTTACTTGATTCCGGCTCGCTCGCCGGCCATGCCCGGAAGCGCATTTCCAAATGCTTCGCTGCGCAGCGCTCCACGTGGCATGTGTCTTCGCGGGTTGCAGAACGTTGATTAAACGCACTTATAGGCTGCGCCCCCGAACCTAAAGCGACTTAAAACATACCAAATCACCGTTTATAACAGCAACAACACGAGGAACCGATTTTTTCCGCAAAAAAAAAGGAATTGAATTAAGAAAAAAAATTAGAAGCCGTTCCACTCAATGTGAAAGCTGTCGGAAATGCAGAGCAGTGATTCGCCATAGTGGCCTGTACCGCCGTTATCCGCTTACTGCTACCACCCCATGCAATCCAAATTTCCCGCCTTCGCAGTGCTCGCGCGCCCCCTGCCGCAGGGTCGAGGGATCGAAACCAGGCGCCGGATAGTATTTTTTTATATATAGTGTAGGGGGAGGGGTGCGGAGAACGACGGTGCGGACTACGACGGACGTCAACGCGGGTGACATCGTCAGTTACCGAAATGCTCTGCCTTTAAAACAATTGAAATAAAAAAAATTAAAGCAGACTCGCCAAGGCTGGAAACCAGGCCGTCAGTGCAAGTACCCATAACTCTGCCTCGAGGCTACAGAGCCCAAACGGCGGGATCGTTTTAGCAGCAGCTGAATAGAATAGCACGCGTAGTGGCACCACACTGGTCACGTGGGCAGCTGTGCAGCGAAGCGTTTGGAAACACGCGGCTCGGAACTGACGCCATCGCATTAAAGCGAAAACGACATCAATCGGCCGCGCGGTGGCTCAGTTGCTAGGACGTTGTGCTACTGAGCCCAACGGCGCGTGTTCGATCCCGGCTACGGTGGCGGCTTTTCCGATAGAGGCGAGCACAGTAAAAAAAAAAATCGATTTTGTAGAATTCAAATTTGGCGCCATTCGAAGACCGCCTCATAGTCTCTACAATGACAGAAAGAGGGCGCCAGGAGTCCGCTAGAAGTAGGAGTTCCTGTATAAACACCCCCCTCGCGAGGGGCACGATCAAATGCAGAGCATTTCCGGGGGCGCACGACGTTAAGTAGTTTGCGTTACGTTAATGTTGTTGCACTTGTGGCAACTGCAGACGAGAGAGCGCTCGTCAGCAGTAATTTGAATGAGTCAAGGATATAAGGCGCGTTCTAAGCGTCCCATTCTGTGTCTGCTCTGTGGCGCAGTGGGTAGAGCACCGTGTACATTGCGTTCCGCCCGCAGGGTCGAGGGATCGAAACCTGGCGCCGGATAGTATTTTCCTTTATATAGTGTAGCGGGAGGGGTGCGGACAACGACGGTGCGGACTACGACGGGACAACGCGGGTGACATCGTGAGTTACTGAAATACTCTGCATAATAACACTAGGTGGTAAAATTAATCCAGACCCTCCTCCACTGCGGTGCGCCTCAGTGTAGCCCAGGTATTCCCAGACAGCTCAGTGTAGCTCAGTGTAGCCCAATTAAGTATGGGTTCGGCGTAGAAATACGCCCGAAAATCTGAAACGATGACAGCAGATGCAAGGAAACCAACGCAACAGTGTCCGAAGGCGAAACGGCGAATGCCGCTCAAGGTCAAAGTGGACGCTGCTATAGAAAAAAAAAAAAAAAAATTGGCGCAGCTTGCGCTAGTGGCACAAGGCTGGTGAAACAGCACAGCTGGCGGCCCTTCTCCCTTCGTCGGAGGCCCGGATGTTGCATCATCATCAGCAGCAGCAGCCCACTTGGTCCACTGCAGGACTACGGCAATCGAAGATCTCCAACCGCCACTGTCCCGCGCCGCTCGAGTCCGTTTATCGTCTCCGAATATCCTCACTCCGTCCCTCCGTCGAGTTATTGGCCTTCCTCCTTTTCTAGAGCCGCCTCTAGGGGTCCATTCTGCCACCCTGGTAGTCCACCGACTGTCGTTTCGCCTAATTACGTGTACAGCCCAAGTCCATTTCTTTTTCTTTATGTCAACTATGATATCTTGTACTCTAGTGCGTTCTATGATCCTTCCCGGCCGCGGCGGCCGCTTTTCTGATGGAGGCGAAAAGCAAAAACGCCCGTGTGTACGAGATTTCGGCGCACGTTAAATATCCCGAGGTGGTCAAAATTAATCCGCAGCCCTCCACTACGGCGCGCCTCATCGCCTGCGTTGCGTCGGCGCGTTAAACCCTAAAATCAATAAAAAAATCAATCGTTCTCTGATCCAGGAAGCCCCTTTCCTGTTTATAGGTTACTTCGGTCATTATTTCTTCTATGGCCCGATCAGCCGACCCAAGTTTCCTTTCTAGGTATTTAGTAAGGCGCCAAGTTCAAGCTCCATACCACTCATAACCGGCAGTATGCGCTGGTTGTAGGTTTTTCTGTTGAATGGCAGAGGTGGCTTACTTGTAATCATTTGGGAGTACTTACGGAGTGCTCCCCAACCCAGACCTATTCTGCGCCGGATTTCTCTCTCGTGGTTGGGGTCAGCACTAACCATCTGTCCGAGATAGTTATATTCATTTACTCCTTATAGCGTTTCGTTTCCCAAGCTGAAGAGGACGCTTTGAGCATGCTTATTCCTCATTACTGTAAATTTATTTATATTTATTTTTAGCCCCCCAGCCGTGCTTTCTGATCGCAGATCGCGAATCATTGTTTGCAGCTCTTCTGCCGTTAGTTGTCCGACAAACAATCTGACTTGCGCGTAGTAGCATTCCGCGCCGGTGCGCGCCACCAAAGAAGTGGCGCCGCCTGGCCGGGTACTCCGTAAATTCGCAACATTCGTGTCGTGTGCTGCGACACGACGTCATTCGCTGCAGGCCTTTCTTTACAAGTAAATTCATTTCGCGCTGAGAAGTCCCGTAGGAGAGGAACTAAGAGGCCCCGACAACCAGCCTTTTCGCCCTGCTTCCGACTGCAATGCCGCAATTGCCACCAGCGGGGCAACACAGTGACGGCCGCAGTAAATGACCAGGGCAAATATGTCGACGCCATCGGCTTTCGGGCCCCTATACCCGCCTTTATCATAGGAATTTCTTGCACGGATTGACGACTCACCCGTTCCTGGCCGGCGCGTAGAGCTGGTTGGAGCTCGTGGCTACCAGGGTCGTGGTGCTGTCGTTGCTTTAGAGTTTAGTTTGGTTAGTCCAACAGGGATGGTAGAGCACGGTACGGACCAAAGGTTCCGGGCACGGGGGTTGGCAGGGTGCGCGGTGATCGTGGCGGCGGCGGCAGCAGGCAAAACACAGGGCGGTGGTGCGCAGTCATTGGGGTGCAGGAGGTCGCGGTGATCGATGTTGGGCCATGCGCGATCGGGGGGGTGTGGCAGGGTAGGACGCAGCACGGGAAGGGATGTAGCGAAGACGAGGAAAGCAGAAGAGAAGAAACACAGAAACGTTGAAGTAAATTTAAGAGGACGAAATGGAAATAGAGAGAAAGGAAGCGACGAAATAACGGAAGGAAACGAGTAAAATGACGCAGGCCAAACAAAATAGAAAGGAAGGCCCAACAAATTTGCACCCAGGGAAGGCAGTGGAGCGAAAAAGAGAGAGAGAGAGAGAGACGCGGTACAATACAAGAATCAAATAACCAGACAGATAAAAAAATGCGTCCGAGGAAAGTGAAAGAGCCGACGAAAGAACGAGCATTTAGATAAGAACGCCGAAAACCGATGAGCAAGTACAATTGTAAACGATGCGGTTAATGGGAAGACGAGAGTGAAGGTCGAAGTAAACAAATCGATAGATGTAATAGGAGTAGGAGAAAAAACAGTGAATTGAGTAGGGAAGATACACGACATGCAAAAGCAGGAGATAGAGCCAAGGCGTCGTTTAAAATAAGGATGCAAAAGCATGACAAAAGAGAAGCAGGAGCGCAAGACGGTTAAAAGCAAAGGCAGGCCGGGGGAGGGGGGGGGGTATTGAAGGTGTGCCGGTGAAGGAAAAAAAAAGGGGGGGTGGGTGGTGGGGAGGTTGGGAGGAAACAAAAGAAATACAGTTAGCATTGCGTAATCCAGTGTACTGAAAAATGATCACAGTGCAGTGAACGAAACAAAATAAGCAGCGACAGGGGAAAACTTGGCGTAAGTAAATACAACCGCACGTGCTCAACATAAATTAAAATAACGGCGATCAACCAAACACGACCGGCTTAACGCATTCCGAGCTGTGGGAAATTATGGGGATTAGGAACGCCAGAGCAGCTGACGCTTTTACGTGCCCTCGTGTAAGGTCTGTGGATTTGGAGGGTTTATATTTGAATCAATTGATGACTGGTACCCGCGCAAGTGTGTTTTAATACGCATTTAAGTCTCTAAAGCCCAACTGTTTCATAAAAACAGTTTTTCTCCATGTTTAATACGTTCGGATACTGGCTGCACAAAACCGTCGTTGGGAAAATAAGAAAAAAAGGGTAAGACGCCACGTAAACAAGCACTAATTCAAACGAAGATTTCAATGGTAAAAGTAGAGTCGCTCTTTTCATAGTATATATTTGGTAGAATTCTGCTTTTGCCATATTATTTGTGCTGATATTAGAACTTTCGCGTTTACATTTTGGAAAAATACCGCGATCTCCTGAGTTTGCTTATTCAGACATTACATTATGCCAAATTCGGTTTTTAGTAGTGTTGCAGTCGCAGTTTACTCAGGCTACAAAAAAGAGTCACCTTTGCACACGGGAACAGTTTCAGTGCAGCAAGACACTTACAATACAAGCAGGGACAAACTGAAGCACAAGTACCTCCATTTAAATAAACTGGCGTATCTCCTACGCACTACAAAAGGCGTTAACGCTTGTTTAAATAAACACGTTTCCACACGCCCATCGGGCGAAGATTGCACTGCCCTCCCAATGCCCCAACGCCTGCTGTCGCTTTTCTTGACTCGTCGAATCTAATATCCGGGCAGATCAGAAGCGCACGCCTTATATCCGGTCGACGTATAGTCTTATAACTTCACCCTCTTGAAGTTTTATTGCAAAGCATTGCACGGCCGCTTCTCCACTTTACGGTGCCTGGCCGGCGGTGACACGAGCTGCCTTCCTACGGAGAACCACCTACGACAGAATTGCCTGTAGAGGGTGCACCACCGCACAAAGGGTTACATAGCGGTGAAGCCAACCTTAGCGGTAATGCAAAGCGTGTTACTATTAGCACTGCCCCTACAAGCACTGTTAATAGTATAGAACTCCTGGGTTCACCTGAGGTAGCACCGAGCACTTCTCATGAGCGAGACGCTGCGTCACGTTTGGTGACAATCACCTGAGATTGATTAGGTTTGTTATAGCCCCTCGTGCTACCGAAATACTCGCAACCGGGGAAAAAGAATTCTTGTTCAGCAACGATTATTACCCACAAACATCTCCACTCACGTGAAACCTGGGGAGGGGCGAAGCATGCAGTACATAAATGTTCTTTTGGTTCCTTGGCGTTTTTTCCAACGGAGATGAAACCGTTGGGGGGCAGAGGTACACAGCTTCGCTGTAAGTCTCGCGTCTTTGAAGCACGAAGCTCGTTATCGCGAGGCGTAAACGAGTGTCCCAGTGTTTTTTTAGTGCGCGTTACGTTCTAGAGCGAGGCGAAAACGAGTTTCCCGGTGTTTAAGTACCGTGACTACATGATACGATGATTACGACGACGGCAGGAGACGCCAACAGCCCCAGCCCCTAGGGGCTTCGCCCCTGAAAGACTGACTTCACAATTACGTCATTTTCATTACGCGTTATTTACCTCGCTCATACACTCTAAGACAGTCGAGTGGCTCAGCTCCACCGCAAGGCACTCGGTTGACAAAGCCAGGCAGCCAGCAATAAAATTTTGACGAATGACGCTCCCGAGCATACGATTTGGCAGAAGCATACGCTATGCGCTGTGGCATCCGGAAGTGCAAGTGTGGTGGTCTGCGTGGCGTTGTGCCACAGCGCAGATCAGGTTTTTGACTCAAGTGGGATGCACGTTGCTGGTATTCGCTGAATTTTGTTGACAGCATGGAGTGTTCAATCGAGTGCGTTGCGGTGAAACTAAACCACCGGACCGCGTTAGAGCGCACGACAAGGAGAAAAGCTTTCGTAAACTGTTTACCCTTGGTAGTCATCCGATATTCTTTTCTAACAGCGCCCAGAGATGGCGGCCGTATTTCAAACAGCGATCTTGGCCGAAATGTCATTGATACCGATCTTCCTTTTCATTCTGGTCAATCGCCTTTCCACATGATCGATATTGTCCTGTTCGCAACTGCGAGTCAGCTTTCTTTGCAGTGTACTCGCGTGTGGTAATTGCGATACAGTTCCTTTAGACAGACAATAAGCGAACTACGGGTAACTTTTTCTTCAGGCGCCTTAAGGACACCATTTATGACACTTTAATTAGCACCATTAGCTCCTTGCGGTCGAAACGAATTCCCCCCAGTGTACGAACCCATACAATACGGCACTGCGGCCAGAAGAAAACGACTTTGTCGTAACGGTCATATCGAAGTTGTGATTGGTCAACTGCAATATCATTACGCACACAGTACCGACCGCTCAATTCTTCTGACCACCTCAATAGTTGTGAGTCGCTCGGCTCCTTCGCCACACTGGGTTTCGTTCGCTTTATTGATCTATTCGTAGCCGTCTGCCTGGAAATCCACGCGACCGGCTGCATTTTCTTTTCTTGTTCCTCCGCTTCCCGAATCTGGTCGGGCGAGGAGATTCATCAAAAAAGTTTCGAGAAGGGTCGCCAGGCGGCGCTCAATCAATCTTGCGGCTTGCGAAGAAAGTACTCTCCGTATTCGCGCACAGAGAGGTGCGGGGCCACGAACGGCGCGCTCTGCTTTCAAAACTTTCTCACGACGGCGAGAGACGGAAATAAACTTCCATCTTGGCCCGAAGGTTTCTCCGCACAATCCATACTAGCAACGCCAGCAGCAGAAACGCACCGTGAAGCCCAAAACGAAGGTAGAAAAACATAAAAAAAAAGGAAATGAGAAAGGGACAAGCTTTCGCGTGAGCCCGGCGGATGACTCCAGTTTCGAAATTCCGCGAATTGCGGGCGGCGGAGCTCAAGGTCGTCGGAGATCATACATATATGTACGCCCCTGAAAAGCGTGTAATATGTATGCACATACCGGAACGAGGCGTTGCATGTCGAGTTCAAAAATAAGCATATCCGAGCTCTGGCACCCTTGCGAGACGCAGCGCATACGGCGTACTCAATCCCTCTTTTCCTTCGCTGCCGTCGTATCTCGAATTCAGCGGGACTAACGTATGCGTCGCATTACGCGATTTCCTGGTAACGTTGAGCAAGATGAATCCCCGTCTAGTTAGAGCACGTCGGCTGCTCAATCGGTCGTATTTGGCTAAGTCAG
This sequence comes from Haemaphysalis longicornis, assembly GCF_048455015.1. Classification (NCBI taxonomy): domain Eukaryota; kingdom Metazoa; phylum Arthropoda; class Arachnida; order Ixodida; family Ixodidae; genus Haemaphysalis; species Haemaphysalis longicornis. The sequence goes on along the minus strand of NW_027526385.1, from coordinate 188,679,405 downwards.
AAAGATGGTTGGAGGCACACAAAAATGCCCTTCGGTATGTGGGCGCTGCATTGCATGTAGTAGTAAACATGTTGCTTAAAGCGCAGGGTCGTTTAATCCATGGAAAATGTCAACAGCTGAAATCAGTGAGCAGCCTGGTTAAAATTTAAAAGGGCGTAATTCCAATACGTGGGGCATTTCGCCTCAAGCGATAACTTATAGAGGCGCCCCATCGGATAGGGAAAGTCGGGATTGACCTTCCGCGCTGTGTAGCGCTCGAGAACGTGGGGATATTTCAAGGATGTATAGATGTCAGTAAGGGTTGGTCAAGGCGTATGCCCTGTCAGCGTCTGTTAACGTTGCGGATCTCGTTATCATATGATTCGTAGGATATGTATGTTAAAACTACGATAAATAAGAACACGGGCACGTAAAAGTCATGTGTTTTTTCTACGCGAAAGTTACAGTAAATGTGGAGTACTGGGCGTGCATACAGCTGCAAAAATCAGTGCAAGAGGGCCAAAGGAGTTTACTTAATATTGAGGCCGAAGCCCCTCAGGGCTAGGGCTGTTGGCGTCTCCTGTCGTAGTCGTCGTTTCATGTGGTCACGGTACTAAAACACCAGGAAACTCGTTTACGCCTCGTGCTAGAACGTAATGCGTACTGAAAAACACCGGGACACTCGTCTACACCTCGCGCTAGAGAGCTTCGTGTTTCAAAGACAAGAGACTTTTACAGCAAAGATGTATACGTCTACCCCCCCCCCCCCCCCCCCCATTCCCCTTAAACAGTTTTATCTCCGTGAGCAAAACGGCCAAGGCGCCAAGAATGCACTTGTACACTACACGCTTCGTCCCGCCCCAGATTTCACGTTTCACGTTAGTGGCCCAGCATTTATTTATTTATTTATTCGGTAAATTTAAAAAAAAAGGGTTACGCAAAAGCATCAATTCTTCTATCGCAGATTTCACGCGGCTGCTTTTAGAGAACGGCAATGTTGCGGCAAGACCACTCCAGTCTTATGGTACAGTATGACCACTCCCCCCCATCTCTCCTTTAAAAAAATACGGTGCATCTAGAAACTATTTTCACCAGTGTCGCTGAGTTGTGTGCCTGAGTTTTGCGTCGCGATAAATCAAGCATCGAAATTCCCAACATTTGGTGGGAGTTTTGATGTTCCTGCTCCGATAATAACGTAGCTGCTTAATTAAGGTTGGGACAGCGCAAAGGCAAACCAGCATTGCGATCTCTTGGCTGAGTTTCTGCAACTCAGGTTCAAACTACGCGCCTCAGGCCGGTTTGCGCAATCTAGTGAATCGCCCGCGAGGCAGCGTTCAAACACGAGCACGGGGTTATATTTCCATACCTCAGGTTCAAACTACACGCCTTCGGCTAGCTTGCAGCACCATCTGGCTAATCGCCCACCCGACAACTTGCGCGCTTTTTTTAGAAAAAACCGCCACGGCTTTTCTGACGACCCGAAGGTCTGTACCGTGGCATCTTATCATCTCGTATTGTCCTGCGTTGTCATGTGCAGCTTTTTGTTACCATTTTCGAAGTCCGGCAATGAATTTACAAAAAAAAAAAAAAAAACAGCGGAGTTTTCACACAACAGGCCAACGAATGTTGTAGTACGGCTGCTTCGCGGGTATACAACCTTAGCATCGTACAAAAGTCGTGCTAACACGCGACTGCGGGTGAAGAAAGGGAAGTGGAGGCGCGATTTTCGAAATGAACATGTCGAAATTACACGAATAGTGGGAAAAGCTGCACCTTGCGGCGCGGTTTCGTACTGATCCGAGGACGTTACGAAGGTTGTCTTGATGCGGCCGGGGCATAAATGGCGTGGGACAACAAGTGTTGCGTGGTCAGGTAATGCGATAAGAGATGCTGCCAAGGAAAGGTTTCACTGACTTTCTGCTCCGTCTTCTTTTATTACACTGCAGCCGTTTCATCAACGCCACGTGCTCCTACATGCCGCAAAAGTAATCGCGGCCAGTTTCAGAACTCGCGAAGGTTACTGTGAAATAAAATGACAGTTTAGTAGTTTGGTAGCTATAAGGGTGCAAGTAGCGTCACTAAATAAAGGCTTTTAGAGTATCGGCACTCTTTTCTCTCATTGTTATGTGCCGCTAGGATTTTCATTGACCGGTCGGCACCTCGAGATATTTGTCTACATATGGGCGCAGCCATTTTGTTTCTGGGACCCTCTCCTCTCTCTCTCGTCTGTGCGGACGCTAGAGCGGCCGGTCGCACTCCGCCCGTCACAACCGGCGGCGGTTTCGTTGGGAGAGATGGCAACACTGCAAGCCAGAAACAAAATGGCACCCAGACGCTTCCGGGTTCACGAAGTGGCGGTACTCTTAAGCGTAGCTTATTTAGTGACGCTAGGTGTAAGGATCGAAACGGCAGACCATGCGTTTTACGGCATCTACCGTTAACCCAACAATCGGCGAAGACTGGGGCGTAGACGTTGCAGAGCGCAGGAGCCACCGCGTTGCCATGGCAACACCCAGGCTTTCCTCTGGTCACGTGATAGCGGTGCAGAGGCCGATTACGGCTCGAGTTGGCTCGTTTCCTTTTGTCGGTCCACTCGCTAGATCAGACGCAGAGAGCCGAGGACGTTAACCATCCACGTGTGAGTCGGCGTGCATCCGCGAACTTTCCATTTCGTCTAGCGTACAGAAGCGGCCCTCGTGGGTCATGGGCTGCAACGCTGACTGGCGCAACCTAAAACATACGGAGCCAATGTTGCTTACGGAAAAGCGTGTTACACTTTTAACATTTTTGCACAAATTTTTCTCAGTTTAAAAAAGAACGTACACAGGATTGCGGGGCTCCGACCGAGGCCGTTACAATATCAATTAAAGACCGTACCTCTTATATACGGAGGTCTCTTTTTCTTTATTCATTACATGGAAGCAAATTGCGCTCGAACGACGCTAATAAGAGGGAGGCGAACTATCGTCGGCGTATATCAAGCGCGGCCAGCAACAAAGCAAACATATTATAACAAAAACCTAGCTGCAACAAAAGTCATACCATCGCTGCCTGTCAAAGCCACAGAAATCTTTATTTTATCAGTGCCATAGCTTTGACAATGTACAACACGTAACCGCACTGCAGTGTGGAATTGCACGCATACTGAAGGTAAGGCTGCCAACCTGAAAGGTCTGACGCTGTCAATTAAAATGTCCTCATAATGGTCACCTGCTCTATTGGTGGCAGCCGATCGGGCGAATGGCGTACTCTTTTTAGCACGTGGTCGAAAGAATGTCGCTAGTGTCAAAAGCGAACCAGTAGATGACGCTAAGCGCGTTCACTTTTGTATCGCATACGAAACGGAATGACGCCAACCATGGCGGTGTGGGCTTGCTCTTGTCACACGACGGAAGTTTGTCAGGCTCTGCGCGCCGAATAATACCACACATAACCATAGTATCATTAAGTGGCCTAAATACCTATTGTCGCACGGATTTTGGGTTAAGCAGAGCAATCCGCTGTCTAAGTGTGTACCGGTAACAGTGCTTGGTACAATCTCCGAGCGAGGGATACGTGCCGTGTTGCTAATTCAGCCGGCAGCACGAAGACGACGACATAAAGGCGTGCCCGTGGCCCGCGTGCTTGCTTCCGTCAGTCATCTTCGCTGAGATCTGACCTGGGGCGGTATTCTCGAGTTTTGTCCCTTTTGCGTCCCTTTCAAAAGTGTCCCTTTTGGCAAGACCTGATTGGCTAAAAGCAAACAACCGGAAGTGACGTAACGCAAGCGCAACAAACCTACTGCCAACGTTTGCTGCTTAACCGGAAGTACGTCACGATGAAAGGGACTCAAAAGGGACGTTTTCAAAAGGGACAGTTACGAGAATACCGCCCCTGCTGTCTCTCCGCACCATTTTAAGCGCCTCGCCTAACAAATCGGTGCAACACCGTACGGCCGATTTTGTCTGCATCAATCGGGACACAACAACAACAACAACAACAACAAAAAATCATCCGGTGAATTAAAGCGAAAGGACTAAATACTTTTCGGTCGCGAACGTCTGATTCCCATACGCCCCACTCTGCCGCAGGGTCGTCCTCATGATGTCGTTAACTATGCGCCTGATTTAGGTGGATAGGAGCGCAGAGGATGAGTTACTCGGTCAAAGGCAATCGGAGAAGCGCAGACGGCCGCGAGGTCACCGACAGTTGGAGCGGGCCGCCCCGCGGCACTCGGCAATGCGCCGCTCTGTGATCAATGGGCCAGAGGCGACCACGACCGATGACTGTCTCCGGCGCAATCTCCCACAGCGGCGCCTGCCCGATCGGCTCCACTTGGAAGCGCCGCTCTCCCCCGAGGGTTCGCTGTTGTTTAATGGGAAGAGCACCTCCGGGCGAGCAATGAAGCTCGCTCTGCGGAGATTAATTCGCTCCGGGTTCGGGAAGAGCCAGTCCGGTCGCCTAGCAACGCAGACAACGGGAGGCAAATGAACAGCGGGTTATTCCGAGAGGCCCGCTGTGCGTCCGTACGATTTCGTCTAGCATGACTATGTGTACACGCAATCGGGCATTCATTTTGGGGAAAGGAAGTACTGCGAATTAAAAGCATTCATGCCCAAGACCAGCTTCATTGTGACTCTGCTGTTCCTAGACGTTGTACCGTTCCAAATGACGCTAGTTACTGGTCAACGCGACGAAAGAGAGCTTATTCTGTCAGAAACCAAATACTCTTTAAGACACTGGACAGTACGTGTGAGGTTGGAGTGCTCAATATTTCGGAAACGTTGAAAAACGAAAGCGCTACGAGTGCCGTATACCTACGGATGTGCCAGCCCAGTTTGAGCCAACACTTCTATTCTCGAGTTACTGCGTGATACACAGCTCAAGTGATAACGGCGGGCTGTGCGGGCGGAGCTGCGTCAACGTGGCAATGGAAACACTGGCAGCACCTCACAGCTGCGCTGTTTAACCATATGCGCGGAGTGCAAGGACGCGCTCCGTTCCCTATTCTCCCTATGTGTATCATCTGTCCCCCTTTTTCTTTCTAGGGAACAGGGACAGCAGGACCCACCTGTCGTCGTGGAGGACGTTGATGAGCTTGGGGTCTCTGCAGCCGTAGCGGGCCCTCCGGGGCGCCGAGGAGACGGCGTAGAGGGCGGCGCCCTCGCTGACGTAGCCGCTGGCCTCCTCGGCCCTGTGCGCGGCCCGCAGCACGTCCCCGTCGCTCACGTACCCGGCGGCGGACAGGTCGGCGTAGTCGTGGTACGGCTGGTGCAGCTGGGCCACCGCGGCGGCGGGTCTCTGGGCGCCGTACAGGCGAGCGATGTCCTTCGAGGCGGCCATCATGTTCATGGCCACGCGCTGAACGTCCGCCTGCGCGCACAGATGGGCGAAGGGCGATCGAACGACGACGGCGGTTATCACATGACTACGGGAACTATACACCATTCACGTCTGGAACGTCGAAAAAAATTCGTCCTTCCGCTCACAGCCATTACAGTGAAGAAGCGTTCAGTGTCCCGGATACAGAAACAAGCTTGGAACAAACTGCAGCGTACGAAACGACTGCAGGAAACCGGAAAAAAACTTGACTGATGATTGATTGTAGGGTTTAACGCGCCGGCGCAACGCAGACGATGAGGCGCGCCGTAGTGGAGGGCCCCGGATTAATTTTGACCGCCTGCAGGGAATCTTTAACGTGCGCCGAAATCTCGTACACACGGACGTTTTAGCTTTTGGCCTCCATAAGAGAAGCGGCCGCCACGGCCAAGAATCGAACCCGCGTCCTCGTGCTCAGCGGGGAAAACTTGAACATTTTGAATCGCAGCGCTGTACCGACACTGACGCCAGAAGCAAGCAAGACGCACCACGGCGCTGATCTTTTTCGCGTGTCAGCGTCGTCATTGCGCTGCCTTTCAAGGTGTTCAAGAACCATTACGGACTGGCCCAATTGTCGACTCTTCAGCGAACACTTGGTACTCAGGGCTGTTTCCATTGGGGGAAAAATGTTTTAAACTATTGCGAATGTCAGCCCTCACAAATCATTTTCATCGACCATTCTATTCACGCTCGACCTATGATGTCAGTTTCAGCTCGTACTTACGACCTCTCTGCTCGTTCGCATATTGGGGGGTTGCCTTAAGGGAAGCGAAAGGAAGCAGGGCCTATTCCTGAGAGTATACATTAACAGCAGCTGCATAACGTAGCCCGGAAGGTTAGCAGTATTCAGCTTACTAGAACGACGCGTCTACAAGCACATTATCAGCCAGAAAAAGAGAACCTGTTTGACGGCAGGGCTCCCCATCAAGCTGCAGAAGCTTCCGAAATGCTTGCGTTCCTACACAGATAAACACAACACGCGCCCAGCCCGTGCTAGCTCCCATTCCCAAGTTCCACCTCATGCCCTGCTATCGGTCTTTGTGGTTGAAAGCTGTTAACCACGTTCGTCAGCATACAAGGAGTGGCAATAACTCTAGAAAGGGGTGAGACCTCCAGGAAAAGGCAAACGAAACCGATATGTGGGCAAGCGAGATAAAATGTTGATAGTCCGTATTTATGCGCGCCTCAAGCATGCGTGGACATTACTGATCATAGTAAAGAAGCAACAAGCAGCTAAGAAAGCATCGATTCCTCATTATCCAGGTCTCAAATCCTCACCACTACAACTATTCAGAATTGTGGAAATTACGCTGCCTGTTTCAGGGAGGACCCAGGAAATTGTTTTTGTATGCGCACCATTCTGCGTAGACAATGATTTTACTGCGAACAACTTTCAAGACCACTCCGCCCTGTGAATGTGGATGACCAATGCGGCTGTAAAGTCGTGTCAAGCAGCAAATCGTGTCCAGAGGCAAGAGAGCGGAGCCCTTCGGGAACGCGGGGCGGGAGCAAAGCAACTCAGGCGTTCCACTGGACACTAGTTACTTGATATTAACAACCCTCAAGGAGTGCTTACGAGTCCTCGGACTGTACTCGGACCGCGGGTTAGTCGCGATGAGACTACCTCTGAGGCCGTAGTCAGTGACTTCACTCTGGATGCGTCAGGATCGAAAAGGGAGCAGTTTACGCGTTTTCTGTTAGAGACAGTTGGCTTGCGGTGTCACAGCGATTAGTCCCAGCCGACCACCCAGCGGCGTACCCGCATCGATTTGACATTATCCAAGAACCGCCCGCAGTTACGAACACGATGACCAGTGTAAATAGTGACAACAATGCCGTTGGGACCGCCGTTACTACCCTCCAGCTGCGCTGGTCACCAGCATTCGGAATGGCCCTGATATTTTTGGGGGCGAAGCCTTTTAGGGGCTGGGGCTGTTGGTGTCTCCTGTCGTCGTCGTCATCGTCGCCTCATGTAGTCACGGCACTAAAACACCGGGACACTTGTTTACTCCTCGCGCTAGAGAGCTTCGTGCTTCAATGACAAGATACTTTTACAGCAAAGCTATATACCTCTACTCCCCAACGGTTTCATCTCCGTGGGAAAAAACGCCAAGGCGTCAAGAACACACTTACACACAGCATGTTTCGCCCCTGCCCAGGTTTCAAGTTAGTGGAGATGGCTCGGGGTTTCTTGCGGTACTTTTAATGTTCTTTTCATGCACTTTCTACTGATATTTTCGTCACGCATTATTACGCGACAGAACTGCCCACCTGGAGACGCAGACACGCGGGTAGCCTCGCAGTCCGGTGACCAGCGAGGCCGCGGGAGTAGCCGCTTCCGTAAGGAGCAGCCCTCGCCAACGGCTGCATGGGGGGGATGTTGGCGAGCGCCTCTTCCACTTCCTCCCCGTCCCTCGCAGACGACGAGTCCAAAGCGGAGTTGTTCGCCCTCGGCACCGACTTGGTCTCGGCCGGCACTGACTTCACGGTGGACTCGACGCCTCCCACGAGGTCGCTCGCGCTGCAGAAGTCGCCGTTCACGCCCGGCTGCTCCGCCTGGTTGCCGTCCAGGGCGTTGCGGCCCGTCCCGCAGCTCAAGCCCTTGTCCTGGCGGTCGTTCTCGGCGACGGTTCCGTTGACCACGGGGTAGTTGCCGCGGTTGTCCTGGCTCTGTTGTACTTCACTCTGAACCGTCGAGGAGCACGAGGACTTCTCTTCCTTCACCGAAACGATGGTGGCGAGAGAAGACTCCGTGGAGGAGGCCGTCACGGAGTCCTTGCTGAAGGAGTGCTGGCTGCTCATGATGGGCGACACCATGGCTATGCTCACGTTCTGAGCCTGCGCTTTCTTAGAGCGTTCGCTCTTGGGCAGCGTCTCGGTTCGGACGTTCGTGTCGTTTGCGGACGACGTCGTCTGGTCGCGCTCTTTCTGACAGTCGGCATCGTCCGAAATAGACGAGACATCGGACGCCTTAGCATCCACGATTCTCTCCGCGGGGGATGAGCCGTTTTGTTTGAGTTCGTTTCTTCCTTTCTCCGGTTCCGTGGTCCCGATGGAGGTCAGGTCTTCCCTGGACTGCTTCGTCGTGCCCTTGACGGCCGCCGTGGGCTTGGGAATCCCGCTACCCGGGCTGTTGGCCTGTGCGCAGTTCATGTCTGGTTCGGGCTGTTGCTTTTTGTCGTCAACAGCGGTGGTCCCATTGGCAAGGGGCTTTGACTCTTGAGTCTTAGACGTCGGGAACTTGTCTGGGACGACGTGGGACGCGAGTTCGTGCCCGCTGCTTACAGGCCGCGGTTGACCGCTAGCGGCGGTGGGCCTCCGAGTCGCTGCCCTGTTGAGTGTCTCTGTGGACGGAGAAGACCGCGGAAGACCGGACCGGACGGTTTCCGAAGACCCTGAAACACGGAGAAAATGTAATTTTACCACATTGAATAGAATACGAAACAACATACGTAATGTAAAATCGTGATATTGTAGTCACAGTTTATATTTTTCTGTCATCTCATTAACACTGCGTTAAGCACCCCTAATGTGGAGTTTAGCGATCTTTTTCATGCTCTTCGAGATGTTCTCTTAAAGTGTGTTAATGAAAAAACTTTTATTTTCATTAGGTTCACATTCTTTCTTTTTTTTGTCTTTTGATACCATTCGTTCTACTGTGATTTTTCTTTTGGCATTTACCTACCCGCTTTGTTTTAATGAAACTTCGCGCCCTCCTAAACTGGCCGTGACCGCTAATTGCTTGGGCATCTCCAGCTCTGAATTTGGTAAAAAAAAATCAGATCCCCTTTCTTAAGAGTAATCTGGTCAATACGCAAAGCTTTCTGCCATGAAACCTGAGTCGAAGTCAAAGTCCAAAATCCAAACTGCTTGGACGGTGCAGGAATGCCGAAATCGGATAGACGTCGACTTCGTAACGCGAGGGACTCAGGTTTGATTCCGACCACAGGAAGCGGCTTTTTCTTGGGGCGCTTTGTGTGTATTTGCGAAAGCTCATTGTGTAAGTTGGCTTTCCTGCAGTGCATTTTGTTGCAACGATGGATGGCTCCAGGGAAGCATAGAAAGCTTCGATTTAAAACGCGTGACTTCTTTGTTTGTTTATTTCATTCGAGACAGCAGTTTGCTAAGCGAAGCCGGCGAAATGACCAAATTAACGCGGTTCCCAACCTGCGTGGGACGTCGGCGCCTTGGCGATTGACGACGCAGCCGGCTGCTTGCCCACTGCCCTTCCGAACGTCTTCTTGGCAGGCCCCTTGGCAGCCGCTATCGCCGTGGCCGCCTTGGAGTGGCCGACGTCATTGGCGCCATCCTGGCCTCCCGAGGGCCCGTTGGACGCGCTGCCGTTGCAGACGACAGCTCCACCCGACTTGGCTTGGCTCGCGGCTTCCGCGCCCGGACCAGAGCCGGGACCGGCTGGCGAGCCCCCTGGCGGAGGGTCGCCGCATAGGCTGACGGAAGAGTCGCTGCGTTCGCTGCGCGCCGAGCTGAAGCCACCGCTGCTGGTCGGCCGCTTGGGAACTGCGAAAGGGCCCGCAAAGGAAAGCGCCACCACTCGATAAGCGCCAAGAAAAAAAAGCGACCAGAACGACATGTGCACGACCTGTATACGTCGCAAAATAAAAGATAGGGAACGTTCATGTATGTTGTGTAACAACACCTACCACTGGGATGGTTGGCAAGCGCTCAGCGTAACGGGAAATGAAAGCCGACGTCTGTTCACGCTGATTCATTACATTTAACATTTCAAACATTCCCGCGTACTGGTACTTGCAGACGACCAGAGTTACTCAATATACACCAGTTGCGAAGCTCCCTCTAAGTCATAGAGTTTCATACTAATATATACTAGAGGGAAATCTGGCGTTGCAATCGCGGGCCATCGTGGGCGCCGCCATTGCAGCTGGCGTCGTTCCTCGCCTACTTGGCGCGACTGGCCACAGGGCTTCTTTTTTGGCTAGAAGCCAAAACCAAAAAAGGCCACCATCTTTTTCTTGTTCAGCTTGCATGGAGCTTCTGAATAATCCCTGACAAAAAAAAGTCTTTCTTGAGCTTCAATTTTATAATAGCAAAATAGATTTGATTTATCTTCTATAGTGATATAATTGCTTTTTTTTTTTTGCAGACAGAAGCAACTTTCCAACCTTTTGGTGAGCCATATGCCAAGGACAAGGAGAACGTGCCTGCCCAGTACATGACAGAACGACTCGCCTAGAAAGTGGCGCCAGATTTGCCTCTAGATTTGCCCCTGCTTCCACCTCTCCCACAGCGCGCAGGCACTGATCAAGCTATAGCTTTGAAAGCTGCAAGAGTGACGGCCTCACCTTTGCTCTTGTCCTGAGACTTGTCCTTGGAGTTGAAGAACTTGAACTTGTCGAGCATAGAGTTGTTGTTGTGGTTGGCGTTGTTGTTTCCGACGACGGCGGCGCTGCCGTTGTGGGCGCTGCTCAAGTGCGACGAGCCCTTGATCAGGTGGCCGTTGGCCGGCCCGTTGGACTGCGCCCCCGACGACTGCTGTTGGCGCACGGGCACGCCAGCGCTCTTGACGGGCAGGTGCGAGATGGACGACGCAGAAGCGGTCGACGACGGCCTGCGAGGTGGTAAAGCGGGAATTCTTCGTCGGGAATTGGTTAATCACTCGCAAATGTGCGTGAATGAAGTGGACATGGGAAATTTACAGAAGCCACATTGCGGTTCGCGCAGCGTCATATTACGTGCTCCGCAGTAAGGCTGTGAGCAGCAAAGTGATATCAGTGGCGGTTTCTTGCGGCGCCTATACGTTTTTTGACGCACCATTAGAGTGCCACAAGTCACCACCCGTTCACGGAACTATCGCAGAAACTTTGGCATTCGACGTATTCTGTACGCTCTGCGCCTGTGTATTTGAAACTGTTCGACAAAATTCATGTTTATAAGTTAATTACTTTAACTAGGAAAGCGGAAGCTTTGACGCGCACTGAAAAAGTCAGATCTACCGACGCAGCCGTGCCTGCTACGTCAGATGAGGGTGGATATACCGTATTTACTCGCGTAACGAACGTACTTTTTTTTCGCGTAAAAGGGAAGCAAAGTTGGGGGTGCGTTTGTTATGCGGGGTAATTTTCAGGAAACTTTTTCAAAGTTACGAAAGAAGGCCGCAACGAAAAAAAAAATGCACTACATGACCTACCTTTCGCAGTAAATATACGCGTACACAATTAGTAAATAAATACCGTTTTTATTGATAAACAGTCGTCTTCGTTTGTCAAGGCTTCACTTTGTCAATTTCTAATTGTCTATACCGGCAGGACGGTTCCCATACTCAACTGCGTACTCCAGAGCTCTTAACTTAAAACTGTCCGTGTAACTGCAATTCGGCCCATCGCCGACTCAAAGGTGTAAGAATAGCACAAAGGCAAGTAAGTAACAACACTATAAAAAAAAGCATGGCTACACGCTTAGCGGACTGAGCCGACTGAGTGTCGTTGTGACTGCTTGTCCCACGACACCGCGCCGGAAAGAAACCTAATTTTTACGACTGAAGTTTGGGGTGCATTTATTACGCGAGTTAGTGCTGTTCAAAAGAAAAAAAGAGAAATAAACAGGAGAAGGAAAAAAAAAATGTCGCAAATTATTCAGAGTACAAAAATGCGGTCGGATGGTGCACTTTACGGAATGATGTTGATTTACTTTGTTGCCGAACATTTTAAGCTCTCGCATTTCAATCTGTGGTTGAATAAAGTAACACCTCACATCTATTAGGTTGAAAATATCAATCTAGGCAGAAAACCGCCTGCACGCACGTTTAGGCTTTCAAATACTATCAATGTGTTTTTTATAAAGTTGCCAGAACAAAATTGAACAGCGTCCGAAACATCGCGTATTCGAAGTTTCGGGCGCTCGTTGTGGATGCATACAGACCATTTAATCAATTGTTTATCTGCCTATCTGCCCAGAGACAGAATAGCCCGCAACCTTTGCTAGTGCCCGCATGGAGCTTAACGCAGCTAAATCACCCAAAAGTATTAAGCTTTACAGACAGCGTTAAGATCTCCCGGCTTTTATCAAATTATCAGTTTTTCATCATCACCAGCTATTCTCGCGGCAAGAGCCCATATTATTCCTCGCAATTTCGCGCCAGCGAACTCACTGCGTGTGGTAAGACCTAAGCAATAGCATGGTGTTACATTTTGAAATATGTCATTAAAGCAAAGTGCACGCCGTATTGCCTTGCCAGCACCAGAGGTCAGCAGTATAGCTGTTTGTGAGGACGGAGCTGCGACGTCAACACTCACCTGGACCTGTCGCTGTTCGCTGTCCGATCTCTGGTGACGACCGCAGACTTGGGCTGCGGGATGAACGATCCCGTGTGAGGCGACCCCGACCGCGAACTGGTGCTGCTCGCCGAGGACTTCGGAGCGGCGATGCCGGAAAGGCCGCCTGCGGGGACGAAACGGGGCACCGAATTGAAGAACCGCGGGTGGCCGCAACGTGGAAGAAGTTAAAACACTGTTAGTTACGGCAGCGAGACAACACACCAGGGCGCGCACTTCTGCAATTCCGAAGGTTCTGAGCTTTTCATGGCGTTAACAGCAACTGCTTTGAACGATCTCCCCAACAGCGCGTATTCGAAGCTCTGGGTATGCCTTGTCGCACCCCTCAACCAGAGCCAAGATTAAGCAAAGTGCAGTATTGGGCGAGTTGGTTATCCATCATTACTAAACAGCGCAACAAAAACACGGACTATAGCTGAGGTACACAGGTACAGCGCTCATCCTGTGTACCTCAGCTATAGTCCGTGTTTTTGTTGCGCTGTTTAGTAATGATCAGAGCCAAGATGCTGTAGTATGCGCCTCTAAGTACCGTATTTGCACGATTCTAACTCGCACCCTTCAGATTCAAACTTAGCCTTCAAATTTGTGTACGCGTTACAATCAGGCTCATAGCCGAAATCGGCTTCAAAGCGACCAGCAGCGTTGCCATAAACACGAACCCCTCCCAAAATCAAATTTTAATTCTGCGCGGTAGAATCAGCGTGAGGTAATTTTTTTTGTCGAATTTTACTCCGTAAGCTAACCTGCGGGTAACAATCGGGGGCGCGTTATAATCGTGCAAACACGGTATACCTCAAATCGGCTTGCCGTCTCCCGGAGAACGTTGAAAAACGCCGGATTGTACTCCCGCCAAATGTACTCCCGCCAAAAAGTCGCATGCATTGCCGGAACTCGACGACGAATCAGTAGCGCTGCGTACCCTCGTCCCAAAGACTGCGCAATGACTTCATGCAGTTACACTCTCGACGTCGCCGGCGTATAGTCTTTCCCTGGCCATCAGTAGTGCGGCACTTTGAGTCGTGCTAACGTCGCCCGAGACCCCAGTATGTCGCAGAGGACCGGCTATGTCATATATGCGCGGCTCCCGCTTAAAACTAAAGGTCGCGGTAGTGGCTGCTAGGGTGTCTGCAGCTCAGCATAGACAAAATAAACATACCCTTTCAGCTTACAGTAATATAACCTTAGCGACGGGGAGTAATATCAACTAGGCGACGCTGGAGCTTTCTAATAGAAGGTGACAAGTAAACTGCTACAGAAAAGAACGCAAGCGCCAAGTCGGTCTCCTGGATTCCGGGTTACGCGATGCTTGCGCAAATGTCAACTAGAGGAAAGGAGACGGCGAATGAAGAGTGAAAAAGGGCTGGTTAAAAGGGCAAGGTGTTCTGGGAAATGCGGCCAGAGTGACGTTTATTAAACGCAGTGGCTAACACCTGCAGTGCGTCAGTTACCATCACCGGAGGCGCTGTATGGAATGGATGGCCTATAATGGGACTCCGCGTACGTGCGTTAACAACATTTGGGAGCGAAGGAGGGAGCGAGCGAGTGAGTGAGTGACAACGAAGCGTGGCCACCCCGTCGGACAAGGCTGTGCATCACTCGGAGCTAAAAATACACGTGTTCATCTCTTCCGGACTCGCCTTAATTTTCATGACGAATCGCTGCAAAGTTCTTGAGGATTGAGCCAAGTTAACTCGCGCAGTTCGCACTGAACGCAAAAACTTTTCTTTTGCGTTTATTGCTGTAATAAAAAAAAAAGCCGTTCCACTCAATGTGAAAGCTGTCGGAAGTGCAAAGCAGTGATTCGCCGTAATGGGTAAAAAAAATGAGAAAGAGCCTGTCCAAAACATTGTCTCAGCCGTTCTTCATCCTTGTCTTTTTTTATTTTCGTTTTTACGTATTAATATACGGATTCGGCGTGTCCATACGAAAAAAGACAAAGTGGTGGAGGCGCGGCGATTAGAAAATTTCGGGGGTGTTTTACCCCCCCCCCCCCCCCCTTCCCGCCTTAATTGCTACTCCGCCGCGCCACGATAACCTAACGTTGACTGTGTCACAATGTCAAACAATTTGCCCTGGCAGCTAAAGTCGCCAACATACTTATTCAATGTCCGCCTCTTATGTCTGACTTATTCTTATGCACGTAATATTGCCGTAGAATTTGCTCGTGCATCCAAGAATCACCCAGCCTTTTGCGTGTCTGGCTTTGCCGCATAGCTAACGTGTCGTGCAAAATGCCAACGTTAAAGCATTGGCTACGCGGAGAAACTTAACGTACAAGTCATGCAATGAAGCCACCTTTTCGCATTTAAGGCGAGGTTTAGCATAAAGAAGAACTGAATAAGGTCGGAGGTTTCCGAAAGTGCGTCGGAGAGGGTTTAGCGGACCCCCAAAATGCCCTCGCGCACCCCGTGGGGTCCGCGGAGCCCCATTCGAAAACCAGCTCACAAAGACAACGCTGCCAACGGCAAAACAGAGAGCCCGTTCTAGGGTGCGACGGCACACCTACGGTTGGTTAGCTGTGGGTACGTTTCAGCAAAAGCTGTTAAGCTGAGCGAGGCTGTTAAGGTGGTGGAAACGTTCTCCGTGCCGTGAATTCCTGCGCGCTCAAAGAGCTGCGCACCGTTGCTTCTCTTGGCCGATCATTGCGTGATTACCGATGTTAGTGAGAAAGCTCCACTGTCGTCTTTCGCCCGTCTTTCGCCTCTCTGACAGAACAAAGTGTCGCTTAAGCTAGCTCAGTATCTGACGCTATGGGAACCGAAACCAACCTTGCAATATTAGGAAAAAAAAACAGTGCTAGAGCATTCACATTTTATCGTGGCTGCATACATTGCCCCTGAAAATGTTTTCGTAGGAAGTCATCTGGAGTCAGTACGGCCTTTGTAAGCTGGTTTTTCCATATTGTGTATAGTAGTGAAGCCTAGTAATGAACAATACGTTAACCGCATGTGCGCAGTAAAGCAGTTTAACATCACCATCGACGAGCATTTCATTAGCTACTGTAAAACAACGGCTTACCAATATGTAACTAGAAGCAGGAAAATATACTTGCGCATGATACCGTGCTTATTTGAATTGAAGCAAGTTTTTTTTTTCAAAATCTGTAGTCTCAACGTCATACCCAGCTTTATATTCGAAACTCAGTGTATATATATGGCGATTTTTTGACTCCAAATTGCACCCTCGCCTTATTATCGTGACCGCCTTATAACCGAATAAATATGGTATCTCGTAGTTGACGCAGCCAAATCGCCTCTCTTTTTTTTTCACCAGCTTGGGTATCAGTAATCGCTTTTGAAAAGCTTAGGATGTTTTAAGCCTCACGCGTACTCACATGTTCGAGTGCTTGAAGTACCAGAACATGTTTTCGACAAAACGTTCCCAATTAAGCCGAGCTTATACGGCTACGGTTCCGCGTATTTTTGATGTCCCAGAACAGAAACTGCCGAGGCTCCACGTGTCGGAAGGACGAGGCGTCCTCGAGGCTCATAGTATAAATGTCCAGGTATGTGGGCTAATTAGCACGCAGTCACCACCAACGTCGCATGCCTCTCAAAACGTGACCTCAAGCCTATTCGTCTCACCACTTGGATGCACATTTCGAGTAGATTACCTGTCAACGGTCAGTTTTCAAGTGCAGTAGAGTAAAAATGAACTTTTGTCAAATTTTAGAGAGAGAGAGAGAGAGAGAGAGAGAGAGAGAGAGAGAGAGAGAGAGAGAGAGAGAGAGAGAGAGAGAGAGAGTTTTATTTGAGCCACCGTTACTGAGGGTCGGTGGCAGCTGGGCGAAGGGTAGCTGCGACTTCGGTAGTTCTGCGTACCAGGGCCTCCTCAGTCTCCTGGCTAGAGCTACCCAACGCCTCTCTCCATAGCTCGCTGCTGGAGATTTAAGGGAAGGGGTCGTAAGGGCCCTTTGACCGCATGACCCCCTGAGAATCTTTAACGTACGCGTATGCCTCGACACGCGGGCATTTTCACTCTTCGCCTCCATCTGAACGGAGGCCACGGCGGCTGGGATCGAAGCCGCGTCCTCGGGCTCAGCAGCACGACGCCTTAGCTACTAGAGCCACCTGCGGCGCGTGAGTCAGAATAAAAGTGAGAGCGTATATGCACGTGTCTTTCTTTGGAATGGGCGCTGTGAATGCTGAGGAAGAATAAAATCTTCCCACACATTTCACCCAAGTTCCACGTCATCTCCATGTCGTGTGCAAAAGAAATTAGCTGGCCGTCCACCTTCGCAGAGGGGAATGGCTCATCTTTATTTAAATGCGTTATTTCTACCAAAGCTTATTTCGCCCACTTTGTCCATTGCCCACGCCATTTTTTTAAGAGGGGGGTTGGGGGGGTCTTGTGGTGTGACGAACCCCCGCTCGTCTCTGAGGCTGCACCCGGGCACCTCTCAAAGTAACGTAGGTAAGAGCACACATATCACAACACACGTTTATGTTACTCATGCTTCCGAGTTGTCAACGCGCACAATCGATTGCCTACCATAGCGATGCACACGACTTTATTAATCCTGGCCTATGTATACATTTTCTCGTGCACCAAATTCCTTTCTGGGCGTCAATGCAGACCTGTGAGGGCGATAATAATTCAATCTCAGAGGATGGACGTGGAGTGTATACATACGTTTCCGACCTACAATATATACGTTTCTGTCTATCCCCTTTCATTTTCGCTTTTTTATTCCATTTTTCTTCGTTCTTTTCCAAGCAGCTGTCTGCCACCTTTTTGGCATTTTGGTTATAGGAGCAGTCAAGTTGCTCCCTAGAAGTTTTTTTCCAATTCTTCGGCACTTTGTACTATTTGTTTTGATGAAGACAGGCATTATTGTTATAAACCATGCACCCGAACCCCGCGTATGACAACGTTGGCCGTGTTTTACTGACAATTAAATTATTACCGAATTTACTCAATTCGAATCAGACAGGCTTTTTGTTCCTCGTTGCTATTTCTGTTTATATTGACTCAAGGGCCGAGCGGTGCTTAGATTCGAAGCCCTTTAACAACAAAGTGGTAACTTTTTTCTCCCGTGGAAGCGAGGACGTTCGGAGAGAGGGGCTGTATAGAATCAGGGAATGAGGGAAGTAGAAAGCAAATGCGGTAATTTTCTTATTTAAAATGCAATTTTTTTTCAGCCATGAAGTTAGCACGATAGCGCACAGAAATCCTCACCACATTCCCGTCGTGTTCCTCCACAGAACGTAGCGCATTCTAATTTCAAATGTTGGCGGTCGAGTGAGAGTTTTGCGGACGACCACTGTGAAACAACAACAAGCATTTTGGCTACCTTCACCACCAGCACCTCGATGAGACCGAACGTTTCAAAGTTCCCGTCACCAAAACCTGTTCCAATGATATTCTAGCCTTCTGGTGTAGTCTCGCGTGTTCCTGGATTTCCATTTCAGCTTACAAATAAGCTGTTCGTACAAGAAAAGGCTATTTGCAAAGCAGTAACTAATAATCGCTATCTTGAAATAATTACGAGTTCATCCTTTTTTCCCCAAACCGGCCGTTCTTGTTTGATAGCGACAGGAAAAGCGTTTGTCAGAACGGGACAACCTTATAATCCCACTCACGTGAAAACCAGCGACCATCGTGTTCCCGGGAGGAAAACCCCCATGGAGCCGTGTTATACTTTTCATTGGCGATGGGGGCGAGCAGCACGCCTGTGTATAGCGTTCGAAGAATTCTTCGAGAATCCCACTTCCTGTTTCTGTTGACAATTTTATCCTCGCGCGCACACACACCCTCTCATATACACAAACCAACGAACACACACGCCGATTGCGAAAAAAAATTGGCGCTCGATGTCCGATTTTTGTTTTCTTGACCATGTATACGACAGGTGGTAAGTGCAGCGTGTTTGAAGGCCCTCTTCGGAAACATCACCGGGGTCGAAATACCAGCGCAGAATGGAAGTAAACGATACGGAAGAGAAAGAGATGTGTAAACGAGCGCATTTTTATTCGCGTGCAGCAACCAAAAGCTATTCCACACTCACCAACCACCCCGTGCGCCAACGCTTAGATTCGAGCGTGCAGAACGATAATAGGAAAACGGAAGCAGGCGACATAACGTATACACACATCTCGAGAAAACAACAAATAAGAACAGAGGAGCCCCAAGAGTAGAAGAAATAGGAAACATTGAAATTAAACGGGCTACTTACAAAGACACCGCGATGTGTATACGGCTCCGAGTCACGAAAGTTGCACGCGACAAGCGGAAAGCTTTCGAGATTTGTATTTGGGACACAAATCGAAACCAGCGCACACAGTAGTTACGGAGATACATGGAGGCTTTACATGCAATATTCGGGCAAGGAATGAGACGCCGGTTTTCTTACGGCCCCAATAACGACGAAAAATCACAGCGCAGTAGCGGCATGTCCAGTGCCACTGAGTATAATTGACAGCAGCGGATGGGCCGAGGTCACGCCACACACGAGCACAATGAGCGGACGCCAATACAAACGGCGAACTCGTTCATATCCGGGAATAGAAACAGTACAGCGGTAGTGGGAACGTCGGTTGGCCTCATTAGCTAATCCCATTGGAGCTCTCGTTCGCCGCGAAACAGACCATCACGGGGGATAGCCGCGGGCACGGAGTAGCCGCGGGGCATACAGAGCAGAATAGCCGAACATCATAGACGATAACCACACGACTTAGCGCTCACACAGGGGCGAATGCGCGGGCTTTATTTTGGTGTCTCGTGTGGCAGCCGGAAACGGGTCGGCATGGCGGAAGTGTCGCTACATGCGCGCGTATAGGCGAACCGCTAATCGTTCGGAAGAGGCATGGGCACACTTGCTGCTCTAGATTGCGGCAAACACGCGTCCTCCTGACGGCGGTGGATTTGCCGCACTGGATCCGGTCATGTTCTTTTTTTTTCCTTTTGTAGTTGATGACACAGGCCCTATTCCCGGATAAGTAGTGAGGCGGGCGTGACAAGTATGCTCTACGGTTGACTCCGCGGGTACAGAGCTTGCGCTGCCTAAAGACACCACTAGGGCAATGGTAGCTTGAACTGCTGTTTCGAGGCAGACTACGGCTGGATAGAACAACTGCGAGCAGGTCACAGGGTAAACAATAGCGAGTAAGACTTCTACCTATTTATGTCGGGAACGCCAATATTAGAAAACGAGGAATGGCAGCAGCATACAGAAAAACAATGACCAAGAGGTGTCCTGCGGGGCAATTATTTGTCCCCTAATCCTTAATCAACGCAGCGTCTGCCATTTCTTCGCGAGATAAAGATATCATTAACACCAGCAAGCCAGCGTAATGGGGGAGCTATCCCTCTGTGAAAGTGGCAACATTAAAACTTCAAAAATCGCAGGAGGGGCCCAGAAGGCGGCTCTTCATCCTCTACCGCCAACATAGTGTATGCTTGGCGGTTGATGGCTCGGCAAGCAGCCGTAACCAAGAGGCAGCGTTAGATTGCCACGGTGTTATTACGAGTCATTCGCTTATCTCGCTTTTTTTTTTTTTACGGCGAAGCTGTGTGTGACTAGCAACAAGAAGGTCATCCCCGGCGACAGAACAAGCGCAGACCAGCGATTTTCTGCGAACGGGAAAAAAAATCACGAAACAAAAAATAAAGGTCCTGTGGCCTCATATGTAGACATAACCGGGCTTATAATTAAACAAAAACTATGTCTCCCCCGCACTGCATTTGTGCTTGGAGGTGAAGCCCAGTTTAAGAGGATTGTTGTAGGCTCGGCGTTTGTAAGCTAAAGCTGACTTTCCAACATTGCACGCTGTACAGTAAAGCATGGCGATCTACGAATGGGTATAATTACAGCCCCACTTTCTTCCTCTCCACCGCCTCCGCCTTTTCCCCTAGTCGTGTATACTCCTCACCACGCCCGGAGTCTCTGCCCCCCCCCCCCCCCCTTTCCTCACCCCACACACATTACGCACTGCCGCGCGCTGTTCGGCAGCTACATGTGCGGCGCACTAGAGCCTGTTCAGGAAACGGCGAAACCGTGCTATAATAAAACGTCATTGTCTCTACCCACCAACAGTGCGCGTCCTTAGCCTTTGACGCAGAGATCGTCCCATTGTCCTTATAATCCAACATAGCAAATCGCTAACACAGCTGAACCCCAACATAGAAAATCCCACCAGAGCGACAGCTTCGCTGGCCCTTTTCTTCAGAGCGCAGAAGGGCTGTCATTTTTTTTTTTTTTTGTCATAGGAGACCAGCACAACGCGTGTTACTAAAACTTTTTTCTTCGTAATAAACTCTACTTAGCAACGCTTTACGGATCAAAGTATTTTCCTATTTACTTCCTTTGGATCTTGGAACCTAAAACAGCCCCCGCCAGTCAAAATCCCATCCTGTAACCCAGCTTCAGAGTGTAGGACATCTTGACGCACGACGGAGAAACCCAGCTGGTCCGATTAACCTGCGGTAATGTGTCATGCGGCGCATTTGAAACACGGGTGCAGCTATAGGCGCGTGAAGTTTCTATTGAACCCTCCGGCCTCCCCTCCCATCACGAGCGACAAGTGGCACAAGGAATTGCCTAACTGCGTAAGCGTAAGCATAGGCGCTTTATTACGATGGCAAGTCTGAGCGAAAATAAGACGTGTTTTGCGCAGGCTTGCATCAGGCAATATTGCAGGCGGCTATCCGAAGACGTCGCTGACAATATTCAGTGGTGGCGCTCCGTTTCTTCGTAAACACGCGAAGCAAACGCGCGTATGCAACGCAGGGTATTCCGTCAAAAATTTTCGTCCCCACGCGGACCTGTGCTTATTGACCTACAAAGCAATTTTTTGGCTATGGAGTTCAAGCAGGCTATTTTCGGCAACGCCAAGAACTGGGAGTTCCCCATCACGGCTGCAAAACCGTCCTCCCTGTTGTGGTGCCTGGCACAACGTGAGATTCGTCTCAGTGTTCCGGGAATTGGAAAAAAAATCCGACCTGTCACCATTGGCCCTTCAACAGCTTACGATGCTGTTACTGCATGAACGGTACAACGACCGGAAACATGTGTACACGGATGGCTCAGTAACGTCATCCAGTTCGGCAGGTGCGGTGTTTGTGCCAGCAGATTTTGCCGCAACTCGATTCCGTGTTGGCCGTACCACGAGCTCGACAGCTACAGAACTTGCAGCCATTCGTGAGGCCCTTGACCATATCATCGGAGCTACTCCTCAAAAGTGGGCTATTTTCTCGGACTCTAAGGCTGCTTTACAAAGCTTACGCGCAGCCCTGCGCTACGGCCCCTTCCACCAACTGGTGACGGAAATAAGAGAAAAATTCCATTAAGCCATCACAGCCGGCCATGACGTAATATTTCAGTGGCTTCCAGGTCACTGCGGAGTCATCGGTAACGTGTTGGCGGATGAAGCTGACCGTACAGTCCATGAGAGCGACCGCACCATTCTGCTTCCGCTTTGAAGGACCAATGCCGCCAGGACGCTTCGCTTCTTTGCACGCAGGATTACCATGCAGCAATGGAACACACCGGACTTCTCGAATCCCCGTCTGTATATTCAGGATCCTCTTCTTCAGCGCCGTATTCCGTATGGGCTGTCTCGACCCCAGTCAACTTTACTTTGTAGACTGTGGTTGGGAGTGACCTTCACGAAAGCCTACTCCTTCTTCATCGGGATGGCCAGCAGCGTCCAATGTGACGCCTGTGGAGCGGAAGAGACGGTAGAGCATGTGCTGTGTCGCTGCCCCGAATACTCTTGGGAGAGGAGCGTGCTTGCCACCGCGCTCAGAAGATTGGACAGCCGACCACTTACAGTGCAGACTATCCTAGGTCATCGGTCTCCACCATCGAGTTCACAGAAGGCGGCGAAAGCCCTTCTACGTTTTCTGAGCCAGCGAATTTGCAGGAAAGACTTTAGTGCCCAAAATGGGACTAGAGAGTGCGCCTTCCCACTCCTAGCTCTTCCTCTTCTCCCGCCCTCTCGGTTATCCCCTGAACCCCATTCCCCCAGTGCAGGGTAGCAAGCAAACCGGGCTCTACACCTGGTTAACCTCCCGGCCTTTCCGTCCTTCCCTTCTCTCTTCTTCTTGCTGGCTGTACAAGCTACTCAACTTGTCAAAAGCACTTCACTTGTCACGTTCGTCAGCAGAAAGCCAGTGACGAAGCTTAGAGGTAGCCGTAATTCCGTATTCCCAGTTATGACGAGAATAGCGCCGGTCAGGAGATGGGATTAATCCGCGAGCGAGCGACTTCTCCGCCGATTACCTCTGACGAGGGGCCAACTTTCGCGAGTGTTTTCTTTCTCTGTTTCGTGCTGTACTTGCTTGCGCGGAGACGCCTATAGCATTGAACGTGTCAAAGGCGGCAGGCTATACTTGGTACACGATCAAAGGGTAAACAGCGCTTCCTCTCTCCCTCTATCTAGATCTCCTTCTCTCTTCCTTCCCTTGCGCTCTCTCCCTCTCTCTCTGTCTCTATCTCCTTCCCCTCTTCCCCCCTCTCTCTTCCTTCGTTTTGTCCTACGTATTAGCGCTGTTTACCTTTAAGCGCCTAACATGTACGAGAACTTTTCCCTCGAACTGCTTAATCCTGCCGCGCCAATGGTTCGAGAAAGACCACCGAGACCAACGGCAAACGCTTCTTGCTCCGAGTTTCTGCACGCCTTTGAATTAGTTATATACATCGCAGGCCGAAGGTATTTATGCGAGTGTTGAGAGCCGACGCAACAGCCCATACATATCGTTGTTATTGCCCACTTACCACGCACACGCGCCCAACACAAACACACACGCGCCGATAGATTCGCCAGCGGTAAGCGTGCCCGGTAAGCCCTTCCGCGCACACCGCACGCGCTGTTTGCGCGGCGTGCCTGCAGCGCCCCGGCTTACGCGAGCGCCCGCATGTTTATACGCGGCCCGTGGTCCGTACCCGCGGCGCGGCAGCAGGGCCAAGCCGCAGGGAAAACAAGCGACGCCGCTCCACGGCGAAACAACGGCTGCGTTCCAATTCGCGGACAGCTTCGTAGACAGCCTACGAAGCAGTCTAACTAGACGTCTAAAGGAATAAAATTGGAACGGCGCCGCGGTCGCAAGCGCAACACAGCCATGAACACAGCGCAGACGACAGCGTCATAGCAGACACGTTGAGTTGCGCAAGCCGCAGGTTTCGGAACTATTATTACCGTTGTTATTACAAAGGTTACGTAATTAAAAAAATAAACAAAGTTATCTTCATCACTAGTAACTTATACTAAATATTTAAATAAAGGAACGAGTGCTTTTGTTTTAACATTAATACGCAAAAAGGTGGCGCTGGCGTCACTTATTAGTTTAGACAGGAAGGTAGCCTGCATCGTTGCTGACCTCGATGCTGTCCCCTTGAAGCAGTCTTCGTTGACTGCTTCGTTCGAATTGGAACGGGGCTTAACATGGCGTACTGTCCGCGAAGACGGCAACGAAGCTGTCTAAACGGTAAATTGGAACGCACCCAACGTTTCCTGCGCGGATCGAGGGCCGCTTTCCTCTTCCGCGCGTTCGCACCGACTCGACGCCATTGTTCGGCGTGCACAAAGGCCTACAGGGGCTTCGTCCTACCAACAGCTGAAATGGTGGCACCATAGTTAGGGCAACATTACGCAAGGTGAAGGAGTTCAGGAAGTGGATTCGTCCACGGCTTATTTGTGGCTGCGTCGTGCCGGATAACCAGTGATCTCATATTGTTCTTTTAGGGGCGAAGCACCTTAAGGCCGATGCTTGTTCGGCGGCCGGCGTCCATGCTCACGGTACAGCACCGTGTAAGTAGAAACATCTTTGAACAAAAGGTTCACAAAAGGTTAACAAGAACAAAATCAAAGGTCCACAAAAGGAGAGAGCGAGAGCGAGAGAGATAGAGAGCGAGAGATAGAGCGAGAGAGAGAGAGAGAGAGAGAGAGAGAGAGAGAGAGAGAGAGAGAGAGAGAGAGAGAGAGAGAGAGAGAGACGTGCTGCGCATGCGCGAGGAGCATTGGGTTGCATTGGATTGAAATGGATTGGATTTGGTCTGAATTGGATTGAAATGAATTGGATTGGATTGGATTGAAATGAATTGGATTGGATTGGAAATCGTTTTAGCAGCAGTAAGCACTCTCACGGATGATTTACGGCAAGAACGACCCCCCAGTGCTTCGCCCACTCGTCATGATTCACTTCGTGGAGATACGTGATTTTTTTCTCTCTGCACTGTATTAGTTACAGCTTGATTCACCGGTTTGTGTAGTTGTCTAATCGACTTTTCTTTCTATACTCGGGTACAAGTTAAGAGCGGCAACGGAAGTTGCCGCGGTGCCTCATCCTCACAGACGGAAGTTACTCCGCGCGGCGCAAGTAGTGCGTCACGGATAATATTTTGACCGTGGCACGAGCCATTACGGTGTTTTTTGGGCTTAATAAGCTTGTAAACTAGTGCACCGACGACAAACAAACTACGCATTCATAGCAGTCTCCTTTCAAAACTCGCGTGCCCTTTGACATGCGGGTCCATCGCTTATGCGGAGTGATACCGTACGTGAGCTATTGCCGTTCTTAACTTGTTCCGGAAGAGAACGAGTCATTTGCAATGTGCTTTGTTTTCCCTTTCGGTGCCTTCCCCGCAATGCTGTCTTATATTCACCCCACATGACTGTAACCATCCCATCTGGTGTAGCAAGCCCTGCCGATAGCAGGGTTGACTTCGCCAGTGCGCGTTTAATCTCTCTCTCTCTCTCTCTCTCTCTCTCTCTCTCTCTCTCTCTCTCTCTCTCTCTCTCTCTCTCTCTCTCTCTCTCTCTCTCTCTCTCTCCAAAACCAGTTGGGAATTGAAGGCGAGACGAGGCTCGCGTTCATCAATATTCGGATTCAATGTACTCCACTGGCAGTCTGTTCGCAGCCTTATCGATCGTGCTTGCCACGGCAGATTGGGGGACGGAAGTTTGTGGGTACCTATGTTCTTCCACTTGGAGTAAGTATTAAGACGCGACGCACTACTAAGAAACAGTTCGCGAGATGCATTCGGTGTATGTGAAACAGGTGAAGCAGGAACCGCGGTGCCACGGGTGGTCATTCTGGGAAATTCCAGTGTTTCCCCACCTTATTGCATATATATCGACTGTGTTTGTTTAGGTGCTCTTTATATAGGGGGCACCTTAACCTGTGCTAGTTAAGTGCCTCCCTACAAAATTCCGAGCCTCTTCCCAGCCAAATCAGTGCTAAGAATGATGCAAAGAAAACGGCGCGCTCATATATTCTCAGAAAAAAAAAAAACGCTTGAAAATCGACTTTGCAATAAAGTGCGAGCAAAACAACACCAAATAACAATAATTGATTGCTTGTGGGGTTTAACGCGCCAACGCAACGCAGGCGATGAGGCGCGCCGTAGTGGAGGGCTCCGGACTATTTTTGACCACCTCGGGATCTTTATCGTGCGCCGAAATCTCGTACACACGGGCGTTTTTGCTTTTCGCCTCCATCAGAAAAGCGGCCGCCGCGGCCGGGAATCGAACCCGCGACCTCGGGCTCAGCAGCGCAACGCCTTAGCCACTGAGCCACCGCGGCGGGTACCAAATGAAAATACAGGTCTGTGATTCTAGGATTGGCAAGCAGGGGGAAAAACACAGTGTGTCACCAGAAAGCTCCGAAAATGCATCACGCGGCGGTTGGAGGCATATATCCGCCGAAACGCCGCCCGGTTCAATCACACCGGACGGCTCCCTCCCTCATCACCTTTTCGCTCACTCACTCGCAAAGCTCTAACACTGTGCCCCACTCTCGGCAGCGCACAAGCACGTCGAGCATACGTGGCAGCTAGAGACGGGCCTCCTCGCAATCAGGCGCGCCAGACCGCTCCCTAGGTAAACACGCTTCCTATAGCTCCCGGCGGCTGCGACGTTGGCTATGCCGGGGCTGCCTTCCGTTCCCCGTGTTCGACATATACGGGCAGGCCCGTCAAATATTTGGGCAGAAACCCCCGGGGGCCCTTTGCCGTGTAGTAGCGGCGGCCTGCTGCCTGCGCGACAG
Source organism: Haemaphysalis longicornis (assembly GCF_048455015.1). Classification (NCBI taxonomy): domain Eukaryota; kingdom Metazoa; phylum Arthropoda; class Arachnida; order Ixodida; family Ixodidae; genus Haemaphysalis; species Haemaphysalis longicornis. The sequence goes on along the minus strand of NW_027526385.1, from coordinate 188,652,772 downwards.
AAATGGAAGCGGGCGACGGATGACGAAACGGCCCCGGAATGGAGAGATGAGGGGGGCGGGTGCTGGAGAAATAAAGGAGGGGACTATGTATACACGTGTTTCGGTTGGGACGCGCGCAGGCTGCGAGGAACGCTGGAAAGTGACGGCAGCCTTGTACGGCACGCTGAGCGCGAATACCGAAGTCTCGGAGAAATGCTGGTCGCCGCAAACGCGCGAGTTCGTCAGCAATCGATATCAGCGTCGAACTGCACCGGTTGCGGGCGCGGGATTTCATTTTGTTGATAAGGGGATTGGAGAGGACGGGGTATCACGCCTCAAAAAAAAGGTGAGAGTGAGAGGCAACGTGAATTAAGAAAAAAAAAAGTAAAAGAGAACGAGAACACGCTACGAAATAGCGAAACCACCAAGAAAGCAATAAATTCGAACCCAATTCGAACCAATACTTAAACTGTAATGAATTGTAGGGCCCGTCAAGTTGCACGATTTCAACTTTCTCCCTCTGTACTCCATAAACGTGTTTGTGGAAATAAAACATTCATTCATTCATTCATTCATTTATTCATTCATTCATTCATTCATTCATTCATTCATTCATTCAAATAAAAAACTTTTAACCCATCAACCAACTAATCCCTATCCACGTAACACCCCGCCGCAAGCTATGCACCCCACCCAATACCCGCACCTGTCTCTTCTACCTGTTGCTGGCATCCTATATTACTTTGTATGGGAGTGCCAACAAACCCCTACTTTTACCCCTAACCCCAACCACACCAATAAGCAGTGGGGGAATCAGCTGACTAGGCCCGTGCCCTCGAACCAGCGACGACTGGTGGTGGAGAGAGAGAGAGAGAGAGAGAGAGAGAGAGAGAGAGAGAGAGAGAGAGAGAGAGAGAGAGAGAGAGAGAGAGAGAGAGAGAGAGAGAGAGAGAGAGAGAGAGTCCGTTCATTCTCCCTGATACTGGCCCTTGTGCTCCGGCGGCGTCTTCGGCCATTCGGACAACACGGATCTGGATGTCAGTGGCGGAGCCTTACAGTACGGTCTCCCGCTGTTCCTAGGTGTTAATTAATAGAGAACCAACCGATGGACTCACTCTTCTTCTGGGGGCATGCCCATATAGTATGACATAAGCGTGCCCTGCCCGTACGTATACCTTACACTCCCTGGAGCAGACCCCAGGGTAACCGTGAGTGTACAGTCGTCAAAACTGTTAACAACAACAGAACACGTGGTGTCTTCCTACGCACAGAGTGACAGCTCACGATAGCCACAGCCGCATCTTTGGCGCCTGGTTATGGGCGCCCTCATGATGCTGCCCTACTGCACTCGGGGGCTTCAGCGCATGCGCACAGCCTGGCTTAGCAGCCTGAGCGCTATCGTAAGCTGCCGCTCCGTGCATACGCTGGCACCTCGTTCTTTCTTGTTGCTGACAGGTTTGACGACTGTAGATGACAAGATTGGGGGAATTTATTGATCTGCAAGGGTCGTCATAGTACAGACTGCCACTTGTTGAGAGCCGTGTGAGCGGGGAGATATTGAACTGGTTCCAATCTCTAGTGGTTAATTATACCCCTGTACGGGACCATGCGGTCTCTCCCAATCTCAGCGCGCGAGAAGTGCTCAGATGTTTCCTCGACACGATCGGCTCAGCCGCGTCGTGGGCCTTCTCGTTACCGGAAAGACAGGAATGTGCAGGCGGCCGTACGACTCGGACCTTCCTCCGGTCTTTATAAGGCCGACCACAAGTCTTAGGGCCTCTGACGAGACCCGTCCCTTTGCGAAATCCCCGATTGCCGTTTTTCAGTCGCTGACTATGAATTCGAACAGCTTTCGAGGAATCCTTCGCCATGGCAGTGGCCGCCTCCTCTGTAGCTAACAACGACGAGACGTGAGTGTCCATGTGCCGCAGGTTACGGGGATAGTGGAGCGGGCACGGCCGGCCGGCCAGCAGACAGGCATCTTGGACTGAGGACGCCTCCCACGGGTGAAGGCCCTGACAGTATCCTACCGCTCACAACACAATAGGTGACGGGTAAAAAGCGCAAAGGCTCATGGGTACGTCCTCTGCTACCGCCACTTCCGGTTCGAGATCTCTCCTGCCCTCGTCTGCGAGCGCCGGCGGCTGTCAGGCGCGTGCGTGCGCGTTGTTTATCTGTCACAGGGTGCTTACCTGTCAGATAAACTCCTAGTAGGGACAATCGTTGTTATTTATGAAATTCCCGATGCATGAGCGTTTTTTTTCTTCCGGTGGAAACAGATAAACAACAAGCACACACGCGCGTGAAAGCCGACGGCGTACGGGAGGCCAGGAGAGCTCCCGAACCGGAAGCGGCGGCTCTCCGCGGGAGAAAACAATGCACCCATGAGCCTTTGCTCTTTTTACCCGTCACCTACAGAATCTCTCTCTTCCTCTCTCTTTCTCTCTCTCTGGATGTGATGGGCATATTCCAAACGACCTTCCGATTGTTTTGTTCACATTTGTGCTTCTTCTCCGGGGCACTGCAAAATGGCTGCTGGTAGTGGTGAAAGCTGCCATCGCGAAGCAGCGTAAGGTTAGTATGTAGCTTGCAAGGCATAGAAGTAATATTAGTGGTCGTCAATTAACGGCAGGACAACTTTAGGACTAAATCGTCGGACGAAATAAGAATTTACAGGCTCAGACAGGCGGTTTTTCACAGCAGAGTTAGCCAAACGCGAAGCTAAAGTCTAGCGGCCTAACGTTGCGACTGCAGCTTAGAAGTTTTAGATGCGACGCATCTCATTCGCTCGGCTTGTCCCTGCATCCATCCGGCGTTGTTGTCGGCGTTGTCGGCGTCCACCCCTCCCCCATTCTCCTCGCCGCGCCAGCTGCGCTTTCCGCCGCTCACCCCCTCTCCTTTCCGATAGCGAACACTCTCTCGCGAGGGGCATTGGATTGGATTCGACTGGATTGGATTGGCTTGGCTTGGATTGGATTGGATTGGATTGGATTGGATTGGATTGGATTGGAATGGAACTCTGCGATGCTTCGCGTCACCTCAGGGTTCCCCTCGGGAATATGGTGTAATTTTTCTGAGTACGGCATCTCGCGCTACTGCCGGGATCAGAAGACAAGAAAGCCACAGTGCCCGAAGCAGCCGGAGTGTTCACCGCGTTATAATTCCCAAAGGAAGTTCACACTGTATACACCGTGGCAATGAAGCCGGGGATCTGTCGGTGCGTGGCCCGGAAAACCGTCTCGGCTTACGCCTCTTTTATCGTGCGAAGCCACACGCCGGGCGGCGCCGGCAGAGCGCAGACGTCCGGCCGGAAGGAAATGTAACGCGAGACGAGTAAACGGCTCGCCCGTTGAAACCTTGCGGACTTCGATTACCGTGTTTACGTCTCCAAGCTATTGTTTCACGCTGGCGTCGATACTTGTAAAAAGAGACCTCCCTTTTTCTCTCATAATAAAGCATACACATGGCCGCCTAGAACTGTGACGGGAAAGTACGCTCAACAATGGACGTTTATTAGAAGTATCTCTAGAACAAAAAAATTAAAGCCGTTCCACTCAACGTGTAAGCTGTCGGAAATGCAGAGCAGTGATTCGCCATAATGGGCTGAAGCGCCGTTATCCGCTCATTGCTACCACCAAATGCAATTCAAATTTTCCGCCTCCTCAGTGCTCGTGCGCCCCCTGCCTGAAGCTGCGCCAGCGGGAGTTCTGTTCTTTTTGTGCTTGCTTTTCCTCCCACACGTGCCCGCGTTGCACTGCGTCTTTTTTCGCGAACTGTGGTAAACATCTCCCCGCGAGGGGGACTCGAGTAAATGCGTCGCATAGGGGGTGGGTGTATTGCGTTAACGTTTAGTGTTTGGGGAGTTGGTGGTAGTGAATGCGTTGTATCAGCAGCTTCTTGACGTAGTTTGAATGAGTCAAGGATATAAGGCGCGTTCGTAGCCTTTAATTCTGTGTCGGCTTTGTGGCGCAGTGGGAAGAGCACCATGTACCTTGCGTTCAGCCCGCAGGGTCGTGGGATCGAAACCAGGCGCCGGATAGTATTTTTTTTATATAGTGTAGGGGGAGGGGTGCGGACTACGACTACGGACGTCAACGCGGGTGACATCGTGAGTTACTGAAATGCTCTGCATTTAAAATTTAGCGTGCAAATGCTTCTACTGACCCATGAAGTCAAACGAAAATTCCCAATGTACGGGTGACTGACAAAGTTAATACGCGACCAATTTAACTTGCCCCGTGTCGTTATCGTATGCGTTCTTAACAATAAAGCGAGTACTCTACGCAGTTGCGGCCTACGGCGTGTTTCTTTTTGCTGCTGTTTTTTGCGTTCAAGTAAGAGACGCATAAAGCCTGTATTGGGTATTTTTCATAAGGCGTTGCTCGCTATTTTTAAAGTTCCAATCAATTCAAAATGTAAAAAAAAAGAATACGTCCAATAAACTTAGTTGTCAATTGCGTCTGTACCATTGCCTCGTCCTTTTTTCTTCAACTTTATAGATGTGCACGGAGGCGTTGGTGTTAATCACGGAGACTCTTGTGACGAATGCGTTAGATCATCCTATTCTAGACACCTTCTCCTGCTCACTGTATTAAGACTCAGTCACTTGTTTTTTATTGTATCTGTTGTTTTATATGCCCACTATTTGACACCCCCACGAATACAAGCGCGCGCACACACACGCGCACACACTTGATATAGCGAGACTTTTTGCGTGTGTATGTGCGTGCGAGTCTGTCTGTTCGTCCGTCTGTCCATCTGTGGCTTAAAATGAGCTTCAAAGACTCGCATGCGCTACTAAGCCCAAACGATGACACAGATGATGATATTTAACGATTTTGCCGGACCTCCGTGTTGCCTGTGAGAAAATCCGAGCCGCACAACGTTCCATTCTTTAGAAATTGATCCAACATATTTAAAATGAAACGATAAACACTGAGCACCGCACATTAAAGTGCAACGTTCCGTGTCTTCGCGCGCGCGCACACACGCACACCAGCGTCCACTCGCTATCGCCAGGCAATAAATGATCCTCCTCAGGACAGCAGCCAAAGAGCGCTATACCTCTCCTACCCTAGGGAACAGTCCTATAGGGAATATCGATAGCCAACGGCCGCTTCCTTTCCCCTTTCGATATTGTTATTCGATTTTGCGGTGTGTTTGTATTTGCGGGGAAGCAGTCCCGGAAACGCGGCTCTGATCGCACCGCGCGGCGGCCGTTTTCCGGATGTCCGAACTACCACGTCCTCCGCTGCTTCCCCCGTCGCTTCCCATTCGGAAGCCCTTCTTCCTTCAGCAACGGCGATTCTGTGCACGCACTTTTTTCGTGTCCTCGCGTGCCTAATGAGGGAAGCCTGTCGGGTAAGCATATTTACGTTTTTTTTTTCCTCTTCTTCTTTTTTCTTTCAGCGTGATTGGTAGCGCAGTATATGTTAGAGCTAGCTAATGACCAACGCTACTGGAAGGGCCGTCATTCTGGCCAACGGGATCTGCGTCGACGTGGCTGATAAATGTCTTTCGAACGACGGGGTCAAGTGAGTGCGCGGATAACGACAGCCAACTTGAATCGCGTTTACTAAGCACATTTGTGTCACTGATCTTTTGCCCCGGTATAACATTTGTTCACCACGTACTATTGTTAAAGCGTCGCGGTAGAGAACAGGAGAAAAAAAAAAAAAAAAACCGTCGCCTTTACGAAAGGTAATTTCGCTTTTCCTTTAATTAACTACGTGGCGTTCGCAACGAGCGGAATCGCATCCCACGCGTCAGTGTTAAACCGCTGTCATCAATCTTTTCAAGGCGAGAGGACTATTTATACATCCCATTGGAACGTTCACCTCAAATGACCCCGGCGCCCACACGAATGATGAAAAAAACCCACGCGAACCAAAGCATGCCAGTCGTGTATAGGAGATGATTAATGGTTACCAACGCTAATTAATTGTTGATTAATGACCGGTACCACAGATTAGTGAGGTTGCACTAACGTCGATTAGGACTAATTAAGGCAAATTGCGGTGTACTAAGAAGGATTACGGTAGGTTAAGTTTATTTAGCACGGTAAAATAGCGTGGCTTCTGCGTCGACATATCGGCGTATAATAAAATGTACCCGTCACAATAGTACGCCATGCTTTCGCCTTCAAAGCACGTAAGAAGAATTGAGTGTCCCGAGAAATTTTTTTTTTTTTCATTCGTTGCATGTGAACTCGGTATTCCCATGTCGTGTACTTAAACTTCAGATGACGTGGCCGTCACGGCCATCGTTTCAATGGCGGTGCAGCATTTTACATTCGTAACACAACCAACGGCTTACCGACGACGCTTGACGAAGGAAGCGTTTTATTGAGCTAGAATTCCAACAGCTCCGGAAGTGTGGTAGACCGGGCCGTCGCAGTCACGCTGAACGGGCAGGGCATGCGCATGCGCAATGACGTGCGTCAGGGTCCAGGCGCCCAGGCCCATGTGTTACCAGCCTATAGCTCTTGCCGGAGCTTCTGCCTATAGATGGTATTCGTTGAAAAGTTTAGCGGTCAATTTCTTCACTTGGCAACACTGGAAACGGCCACAGACATGGCCGATGCGCCGCGGACATGGACAAGTACCGCCATCCCGCGGAGCCCGACGTAACGAGTGACGGCGCACTCACACAGTTGCGTGGAGGAGAAGAGGGGTTCCTGATCTGGGGGCCGTGCGCACAACGCCGCCTAGCAACAGACGTTTGGCCACAGATATGGCGGCGCACTCGCATGGTTGCCTGCATGCATGTCACGCCATTGAATACCGGCCATACTCTACTACTCTACCGGCGCATGTCGCTGCTATAGTCCTGCTCAGTCCGTAGAAAGCCGTAGCCGCATCCGATGCTTACCACTTCGGTAGTGCACCGTTCTACAACCAACTCTGTCTTGCTATGTCAGCTTTCTCTCCACGCCAATCGTATAGGCGTTCATGAGGATGTGGGTTTCGTCACCGTCATATCATCCCGTGTTTTGACAAATTCCTTTCCATGGGAAATGAACCTTGCTTTTTTGTTAATTAACTCCGTACAGTGATGTAGCTATATCGCACAATAGAGAGAGAAGTGTATCTGACTAAACCGTGTACAAGTTAAGAACGGCGGCACCTCACGTAGTGTATACCTCCGCCGAAGCAACGAACCCGTGACGTCAACGCGCGCGCGCTTTTTGAAAAGAGATTGCGCTGAATACGTAGCGTGGTATGCTTTTTCTCACCTAGTTTGTCGTCAATGCAGCAGTTTATAAGCAGATTAACTGCGGAAAATCACGGAAATGACTCGCGTTCGCATTCGAAATACACGCAACCACGCCCTCCTTGCAAACAGCCGGCTGCGGTGATGAGGCGCCCGGGCAACTCCCGTTGTCGTTCTTAAGTTGTACCCGAGCGTACAAACCGTACAAGTTTCAACTCTCTGGTAAGAACCCGACCTCTACTATAAACCGCGCCATTTCACCGTTCGCCCTCTTTAACGTCGCACCGGACAAGACGCGACCAAGAAGAAAGCAAATTACGAAACACATTACGCTGTGCACAGCGCATAAAGCGGAACATATGCTGAACAGCCGCGGCATGGTAACACCAAAACCGGAGCAATCTACCCGTCGAACGAGCAACCCCCTTCCCTCCTGAATGGATGATACACGTTCCCCACACACATATTCGACACACTGACGTTTTCGTCAATGCCAACTTCGAAAAGCGGTCACTTGACGACGCACGTAGATTCACAGTCTGCCCGAGCGCACTCGAGCTGTATACAAACGCCCAAGCTATTTACGAAACGTGACCGACGCAATTCGCCACGCTCCACTCGCGAGTTGGCGAATCGCGAAGCTTCGTGAAATGCAACCCACGCGCGCACACTTCCTCGTGTGCACGATCAGAAACTTTGCCCCGCGAGCGTATACAGGCGTGCATTGTAGCGCCAACGGAGTCTCGCCAAATGCGTACATGGCGTCCATAAGCGCGTGTATGCGCGTACGCGTGCGACCCACTTTTTTGGGTAATGCGCCGTGGATCACGCTGTTTCGAAGAAAGCATCGGACAAAAGAAACAGTAAAGCTTTTGTAAGAAAACACTCGTCGAGGCATCCTGAACACATGAACTGCCTTCGCAGAATGCCTGGTTGCCGAATCTTTTGTAAAGCCGTTAAGTGATGCGCCCCATCACTCGGCGTGATTTTGCTCCGGTTTTTCGCGCGGAAAGATCGCCGAAGAGAACGGAAAGAGAACAATTTAATGCAATACTAGGTCTTGGCCGGCCTGCATTTTAGTGTGTTTTTCAGTAAAAGTTGTCAACATTTTCCATTACTCAGTCAAAATAAATCAGTTCCTCCATTCGGGACAAGGTCCAACTGCTTGAGGGCCGCTTCTTTGAGTTCCTTCAGTTCCTTGGGCGACACTACCGCACGGGAATTCAAGAAGAAGAAAAAAAGGAACCTCGTATTAACCGCACGAAAGGGGCGGCAAAAGAAACAAATGCCAACGAATACCGCGGCCACACGCATGCGGCAGCAACAACAATTGCGGAGATATCAGCGCACGCGTGCGTTACGAAGAAAAACAAGTGCGCGGCCACAGTCGTCGTGACTCTCGCCAGCTGCACTGCCGCTTGGCTCGCATGGAAGCCCGTACGCGGCGGAATAGAGCGTCGAGCGCATGAGGACCGGCCCACGAACGCGCTTGTTTTATTATTATTATTATTTTACCCCCATACAGCTTGACAGACTTCCTTGGACTGCCTGCGCTGTGGCGAACAGGTAAACGGCCCTAAGGTGTAAATGCGGAAGAACGCGAACGACAATGTTATCGCTACGAAAACAGCCATTCCTATTCCTTTGTTCTAGCCCGCATTGCGCTGCGACGATGAGCCCAGGGCTAAATCTAATTGCTAGCAGCTTAACCTTTGCAACACGCGTGCGAACACACAGCAGGCCAATTTTTACCACGCCATAGACGAAAATAATAATTATGCGGGCTGAATCGGCATGAAAAACCAGTGTGACATCATTATTTTTTGTTCGCACGGCTACTACTATATATAACAGCGCACCGTGTTTTCCCTTTAGCCGCCCAGGTCCGTCTGGCGTCTGAAAACGCCTCGAGCTCAAATAAAGCTACTACTACTACTACTACTACTACTACTACTAGCCGCCCATTATAGATAAAATAAAACTCCAGAATAAATTAATAAATTTGATTTTTCAAAGCTGCAGAATGCTCAAACTCGGACTCAAATCATGAATTTTGCACAAACCATATTCCGGACCTTTCTTCTTCAATGAGCGGAAATAGCTACAACCCAGAGTACGTGTTTAGCATTCAAATGGTCCGGGTTTCAAATCATGATGGCTGGTCTATTTTTTTTTCTCCAGCCGGCAATAAGTAGATGGTCGTTCCAGCCAGCGCTAGAATGCAAATAAAAATAATGAGCATAACACATCTCCTGAGAAGGAAAATCCCGGGTCATCTCCACTAACGTGAAACCTGGGGAGGGGCGAAGCGTGCATTGTATAACTTTATTCTTGGGGCCTTGGCGTTTTTGCCAACGGAGATGAAACCGTTGGGGGGTAGAGGTATACAGCTTTGCCGTAAAAGTCTCGTGTCGTAAAGCACGCGTTCTAGCGCGAGGCGTACACGAGTGTTCCGGTGTTTTTTAGTACGCATTACAAAGCGTTCGCGACGCGTAAGCGAGTGTCCCGGTGTGTTTTCAGGACATGTTATGGTCTAGCGCGAGGCGTAAAGGAGTTTCCCGGTATTTTAGTGCCGTGACTGCATGATACGACGATTACGATAACGACATGAGGCGCCAACAGCCCGGACCCCCAAAAAAGCAGGCATGAGTGGTGCGCGAGCCCGGCGCCCAATTCCCTTGAATTTAGCTTTGCACTGCATTAGGTTCTTGCTTTTGACCGGCTTATAAGCGGCAAATAGATCCAGCCTGCCAGTACGGAATCAGAACAATGAGATATCGAATTCTTACGCGCCGCCGAATATAACACTGTAATTGCTCCCGTGCGGTTGCTGCTGGCTCAACCACAGCACACACACGCACATACACGCAAAAAAAAAAAAGTCGGATAAATGCTTAAGCAATTCTGCTGTACGACGCCCCCTGTAAACTTGGCTTCACTGCTTGGAAACAGGGGTGATGTAAGCAGTCGGATGTGAAAGTGCGAAGGCTTAGGACTATTTATTAAATTACTCCGTAATACCCCTGTAGTCCTACAAATAAAGTATACAGCCAGCCTTTTCTTTTAAGTCATCTTCACTGCTGTACAGAAGTAAATAGCTGGGGAGGCCTATTTTAGGGCAATACAAGCGGTGGGGTATTGAAGTATGAAGGCGCTAGTTCGTATTACGAAATACATCAATAAAACCTGGTGCACTCAAGGGAAGTAGGCATCACAACAATACACAAATGCATTGCTGGCAAGACATTGCTTCAGGGCCAGTACAGACAGTCGTGAGTGAAAACACCGCCACCCTGGGGCCTTTTCTTTAAAGGCATTTTCTTACGCAGAGAAAGTGCGAAACATCGAGCTTTACGAACAGAGAGACAGGCCGGCATCACACACCTCGAGTCAACATAGCAACGCTTGCGCACTTAGTAAAACGGCTAAACGCACAGCCCACTCCGACACGCCGAGTGCGGGCTCCGTCAACCCCCATCGCTGCGCACTCCAAACTGGAGTGGAGCGATAAACGCACAACGGCCGCGGCTTCCATCCAAGTGGTCTCCATCCATCATATCCCGGCTGGCTGTTTGTCGCTTTCAATGAGGGGCACGCTGCGTCAGCGGGTTGGTCGATACACGCCCGCCAGTGCATTTAATACAGGTGTCCAGTCGGCCGTTTCACCTCGCGGCGCCAGAAAAAGTCACCGGACCACGCCTTACATCGATACACGCGCAGAAACAGCGCATAACAAAAAGAAAAGGACTCGGAATAAACAGGAATGAGGGAGAGACCAAGGTATTGCAGCGTGTAGAGGCTATAGCGCAAGGACAGGCGTGCAGCGGAGGAAGTCGGGCGAAAAAAAGAAATAAGGCTAGGTCGCGCCCTTTCGGTGATCGCTCACATTACCGGCCGATCGCAGCGCCTGTCGATTTCAATCAAGCAATATTATAAAGCGACGCTCGGCGTTGATGGAGCGAGGCCGATTTGCTACGGTGCGCGGAAAAAGGTGCGCATACACGCTCCAGTTACTGCGGGAGGAGGGGGGTCAGAGTTTGTATACGGCGGTGCAGTTCGATCTCTCGATCCGGTTTCCGCGTCCGTTCGAGGAGCCCCCTTCGCGGCACTTTCAGTCTTCCTGGAACTCGCTTTCTCGAACGCGCGCAGCGAACCGCGAGAAAGGGAAAAAAAAGAGGCGTGTAGTAAGAGTTGATACAGCGAAGTGTACGCTTCTAAAAAAAAAAAATGCGCGTGTAAGCGTAACTTCATAGGTGTAGTCATTGCTCGCATCGGACGGACACATTTACTCGGCAACGGAGTAAATATACTCCGGAGTAGGAGTCAATGTACTACTCTATCCGAGTGGCGCGTATTTTCACTCTGCTAAAAAAAGGACACAAAGCACAGTCTCCTCCTCCACACCAGCCTCCTGTGGACCGTACGGTGGCCGTACACCTAATTGCGCTTGGTTGCGCCTGCGGGAAGCGCCACGGAGCTGCGGTTTCACCCAAAGCACCAGGGAAACTGAACCTATACGTAGAGTCCTCGTCGATCGATTTGTCCCCATGTTACTGTCCCCAACTTCCGAGTACAATGAGATAGCAAACGAATCGTCTTTTATACTTTTTGGGTGGTTTGAGCTCTGTAGCGAATCCGAGACTCAGGAAGTCGCACTACCACGTTATTTTGGGAATAAATACACCCGTCTTTGCAAGACATAGGCGTCAAGTATACATTGGAGAGGCCTTGGTCATTCGCTGCACACAGATTGATGATGATGATGATGATGGTGGTGGTGGTGGTGGTGGTGGTGGTGGTCGTGGTGGGGACAATGAAAGCGATAGGCTAACTGCATGTTAACGCCTCGTAGGTCACCCAAGCGTTTGACAAAAACATGAGAACCGATCGTAAGTCCCCAGACTTGGTCTTCCATCAGCGAATGCGTTTCTTTATTTGGGCCAGAGAAGTGAGCAATGCAGAGATAAATGGGCGAAAGAACTGCCCTTTCCCGATCCCAGGAAGGCCGCACATGGGCTGCTGTGCACGTTAAGCATAAGCACCTTTTCTCTCTCTCTCTCTCTCTCTCTCTCTCTCTCTCTCTCTCTCTCTCAAATCCCGGCCTCGTAGGACGAGCGAATACCAGAAGCTGCGAGCGAGCCGTATACAAACACAATTCATAGCGACTGCATGATGTGTATGTGTGGTAGCGTTATTAGTGGCGCACGCGGTGACACGCCTATCCGCATTCAGGTGCTGAACAAAGCCCCGACACATGACCAAGCAGATATGCATGATATGATCGTCGGAATGCAAACCATGCGACGCTTCCACTGGGCCGAATGTTCCTTTTTCCAGTATCCATTTATGCACGCATGCATGCAGGAACAAAGAACTGAAAGGTGTATATGCATCCCCTTCTCTGAGCATATGTGCATCCTGCACCCGTTTGGTTTAAGAACTCCACCAATAAGGTGTTATTTAGCGCCCTGATGGGTAAGACAACCTCCCAGCGCCCTTATAAGTTCTTGTTTACACCCATTATTTCTAAGCACAAAAAAAAAAAGTTCCTGCGTTTTTGCAGCCGCCCCTTTCCATAGGGGCGATTTCCCGTGCAAGCCGGGTGAACTTCCCAAGCGTTGTAGTCCCACACTAGGGCCGAGCGCCAGGCCGGGGAGTCGCTTGTACCTATTTTACCGGTAGGTGCCCGGCGCCACCAAGGAACACGAATTCACATGGAGCCTTCCACAGCCACGATGGACGCTCAACTCGCAACCGTCTGTGGCAGGACATGCCTCCAGACTCTTTCACCCCCGGCAATGGCGCAACGCGGCATGATGGCCGGGGGCCCCGCCAGATGGACAAGGGTCAGGGGCCCCTCGATAGGGTAAAGGCAGCTTTCCAGACGTGAAATCCCCTTTCAACGGTCCGCACTCGACCAGGGACGCCTATACCCATTAAAGAAACCGGTGGGTGTCCGGCAGTACCAGGATTCGAACCCAGTACTTCCCGCATACGACGCGAGTGCTGTACCTCTGAGCCATCGCTGGGGTCTTTTTTTTTTTTGTCAGAGCTGAATTTGAGTGCTTGAGAGGTGCACGGAGGGCGCAAAATGTACAACGCGCCCATGTTACACCCATACGGGTAAAACCCGTTTAGCGCACAGAAACACCGCGCTAACGAGACGATTAATCACCACTGGGGATGAATTTCCAACCAAACCGCATTTCTCGCCCTCACTGAACGAGCGAACTGCCGACGGAAGGGCTCGTTACCCCGTGAAAATAAACATCAGTGTACCTTTTCAGAGACAATCCTCCACGACACACGCGGCAGACACGTGCGAAAAGGAACCAATGCCGGGGAAAAAGCAGCTGGCGCGACTACGCCCGTTTTCGAAGGCACGCGGAGAGAACTCAAAGCGTATCGACTGGCAGCTCGGAAATCAGCCATTGTGCGGGCAAAGCCAGCGTGCTACGGGCGTGGTTGTAGCCGTTTTTGAAGAGCGGCATACCAGGAAAGTTCGCGGTGTGCGGCAGACTCGTTTTCCCGACATTGCGGACATGTAGAAGTGGCGATCCACGCGGAACAAGCTATCTCTTTCACGAGGAACAGGATCAAAGCGAAGAGGTCGGAAACGGAAAACAAGAGACGCTGACGCGTGTGCTCAAAAGAGGCGCTGGGATCTAAAAAAACAGAAAGGAAAAAAAAAAGAAACGGCACAAGACACAGCCTTTGGGCACGCCGGCACTGTCTAAGCCCATCCTATCTTCTCTACAAGGAGTAGGCTTCTCCACAGAAGCTGTTCTTTCAGGCGGTCTACGTCGCAACATTCACATTTTCCCCCTGCTTAGTTCCCGTCACCATACATCGTCCGAGCTAAGAGGTACCGGTATACGACGAGCCACTGTTACCGCCGCTGTTTTCGCATGCAAATTGACGCTCAGCTTCGCCGAGACCACCGAGGGAGAGCTCTGCGCCAAGTCAGGACTCGGCGGCGATTTCTATCTGAAAACGACGGTGCCGCTGCAAAGCGCATGCAGCCCCTTTCTTGGCTCGGAAGTTTCGGGGTCTGTTTTGTGCCGTGTCTTTTGTGTTCGCAAGCGAAGTGTCCTCCTCCACGGACTTGTAAAAAAGCCGAAGGGTAAGAACAGAGGAGAGAGGAAATAACGCATTGTGCTGTTCAATAATAACGCCCCCTCCGATGGGTATTCTGCATACGAGATCCTTCAGTTTAAAACCGGCGTACGGAACTTCGAACAAAAGAGAGCGCTGAAAAACCTTAAGCCTGGGAGGAAGAACTCGCACGGATGGAGGATAAAGGCAAGACTGGGAGCGGGACGGTGTCAGTACTGATTTCCAAAACACGGCACGTTTGCTTGAGCTCGAGATATTGCCAAGTCCCGCAGGGCATTGTGCTGGACGCAGCCCCACGGCGAATTCCAATTACCTCTCTCTTTAAGCCTCTCCAAACTTTCTAAGCCCTATAGAGACTGTTTGTGCGAAAGTTACTGCAAGTATATACAACAATATCCCTGCAAGAACTTAATAGCGTGTGGATGAATTTTATCTATATATTCAATGCAACAATACAAAATCCGCCTCGAGCTAGGCGTTTTCGTTAGTTTCATGCGCTGTCTCAATGCTTTATTTTATTTTTTATTTTCAATTCATTCTAGACACTTGATCGTGAACTTTAACGGCCATAACATTAATGTTCAAATTGTCTACAAACGGAAGTTATGACCGATTTTTAGCTATATGCCTCTTAAAATCGCGCATCACGTCAACTTCTCTTCCAAGCTCTATAACTTTTTTTTTCGATTCCTATTTGTTAATTTACCTTCTACGAATTCTTCTGCCGGTGGAACGTGCGCAGAAGAAAAACAAAAAAGCCCAGGCCCTCTGCACTAGCGTGAAACCTGGGGAAGGGAGAAGCATGCAGTGTATAAGTGTATTCTTGGCGCCGTGTCGATTTTGCCCACGGAAATGAAACCGTTGGGGGTAGGGGTATACAGCTTTGCTGTAAAAGTCTCGTGTCTTTGAACCACGGAGCGTTCTGGCGCGAGGCGTTGGAAAACGAGTGTCCCGGTGTGTTCTTTTAGTAGGCGTTACGTGCCTGCGCGAGGCGTTCGAAAAGGAGTGACCCGGTGTTCTAGTACCGTGACTACATGATACTACGACGGCATGAGACGACAACGACATGGGACGCCGGCAGCCCGAGCCCCTAATAAAATACTACTGCACACGACGAACCGCACGCGTTCCAAAGCCACCGAATCTCCTTTCCGCTGATTACGCTCCTGTCAGAAAATGACCTCCAGATCAGCCTTCAGCTCCCCACGTCCCCCACAAAAGCAGGTTTCATGCCTGCAAGCTCAGAGCGTTAAGCCATCCCACGTGCTGAGTCACTACGGTTACCAAGCTCCTCCACTTACCTCCCACATTTTAATGCGCGTTGTGAGAGCAGGTCTAGACGGAGAGGCGCTACCTCAATACCTAAGCCTCCTCTTCAAAAAACTGAAAAGGGTCTCGACGTACGACTCACGAAGTGCGGAAGTGGTGAGCCGTTATAGACGTATATACGCCGGCTAAGCAGGCAACCACTTCCGCTATGGTGTACAGCTTATGGAAGCGACGACCCCTTATCCACCACTCTGCCGGGTATTACGAACATAAAAGCTTCCCTTTCTTTTCTCTTTCCGACTCACGCAGACGACAATGCCAACTCGTCATCACCGCCCAAGGACGAAGGGAGCCTGGTGAACTCTCCCGGTCTAACATATCTTCCTCGTTGAGTCGTTGGGCACTTCAAACGCAAAGCGCTGACGTCGCTTCGACCTCAGCCGTGGTCTCAGTGGCACGATAATGCACAGTCTGTGACATCTCCAACACGGCTGCCATATACGTCGGTGGTGGACGGCCGCTGCGTAGGGGAGAGGAGGTCTTTACCGCCGAAACGACGTCCGTGACCTCGAGGCGGGCGGTTTATGCAAGGTGTGTACTACAGACAAGCGGCGCCCTTTGTGAATCCGCGTTTGCGCGCTCTTGTGTGCGCTTAGGCAGACAATGCTGGCTAATGCGCGCCCTCCACTACGAAGAGTACAAAGACGGGAAATGCGCCTGGAGATGCGAGTGAACGCCGTTTCGACGGAAAGCAGCCCCAAGACGATAGCTGGTTGTGGTATAGAAGCGGGAAAAAATAAAATAAAAAAACAAAGAGGCAGGCGGAAGCTATCGATGGCTGCCGACTGCTGGCAAACAATGTCATTAGAAAGTAAGGTTAGCTGTCTACACACACGGAAAGCAAACTTGGCAGCGCGGAACTACTGCTGGTCTCCAGGAAGCAGAAGCCGTTTCTCGTTGTGGATAGGCAAAATTTTGTTCAGAAATAAAAACTTATACGGAATCGTTCGGGATAGGGCCCGGAAAACTGCATTAAACAACGGATTCCGAATGGTAGATAAATAGCGTGACTATTCAACTTGTCTGCGTAGTTGCGCTGCCACATATCAAAACCACAAAACTAAGGGAGAAAAGTATTCATATTAAAAACCTAAAAGGAAAACAATTTTCTTTAAGGCATTTGCATTAAAAGTTACTAGCTTAAAGGGGCCGTGACGACAAAAGACATCTTGGGTCAACTTGCCCTTCGTAACTCGCTCAGCTCCATTGGAGCCACCAAAGAGGCTTTTTCAACAAAACAAACTGTAGTTGATTCTTCTGTCATGGGAACCGGTAAAACGTGAAAGTGAAATTTTCAGCGAAATATGAAGCTGATCAGGCTTTTTGGCTCGGCGGCTGTCTTGAGGGTGTGCGTGGCGAGCAATGTCCTACTGGCGCGTCGCTTCCGAAAAGGTGTACTGGCGTCTATTCCGTGACGGATATGACGTCAGTGAAATCTTGGGGTATCGCGACATAAACACTTTCGTGTTAAAATATAAAGCCCGAAAACGAAGAACCTATAACGTATACTCTTTGGTTCTAAAGGTAGCTTCCCCGCAAGAAGACCCTACGTGCAGGGGTGCACCCTTTACAGGCAGCTTGCTTCGTTGTACTGGCGTCACTTCCGTGACGGATATGACGTCAGGGAAATCTTCGTGTATCCGAGAATAACACACGTTCGTATAAAAAAAACGCAAGAAATATAACAAAATCCAAAATTCACACAACAGTGACGTAATACAAGTAAGAGTGACACGCTGTGGGCAAGTAGTAGAAACATAGCTATCAGTGTATTATTTCACGATAGCATTCAAGCGATAGGCCGCGCTACAACTGGCCGGTTATGTTTCTTGACGGTAGCTTAAAATCGGCAGCCGCCAGTCACACAAACAATATTGGGTGGCGTCGTAGAGGGATCGCCAGAAAGGGGCTGGGCAGTTGCCAGTGTTTCATCTGTTCTCTTTATTATCTTCGTTATTTGTTTTACGTATGCGTTAAAACTGGCGTCGTCGCTAGCGGGACCAAGCAGTCTTCTTAATTAATCACACTTGCATCTTGTCTTCATGGCCCGTTTAAGAGTTGTTGGGATTAACCCTTCGTAGTGGATGACTTCATTGTCACTACCGCCTGCAGCCCGCCCAAGTAATCACTGCGAGGCTTATACACGCACAGCCAAGCCCCCACCACATACGTAAAAGAGAGGGCTGCAAAGATAACCTAGTCGCAATAAAAATCTTCGCTTATGTTCGAAAGATCGAAGAAGAAGAAAAAAAGAAAGGAAAGGCCGGGAGGTTAACCAGGTGTAGAGCCCGGTTTGCTACCCTGCACTGGGGGAATGGGGCTCAGGTAATAAAAAGGGGGGGGGGGAGAAGAAGAAGAGAGAAGAGTGGGAAAGTGCGCATTCTAGTCCCGTTTCGGGCACTATAGTCTTTCACGCAAGTTCGTTTCACTGAGGAAACGTAAAAGGGCTTTCGTCGCCTTCTGCGAGGTCGATGGTGAAGACCGATGACTTAGAATAGTTTCCACCGTAAATGGTCGATTGTCCAATCGGCTCAGTGCGGTGGCAAGCACGCTCCTCTCCGACGAGTATTCGGGGCAGCGACACAGTGCTAACGACACATGCTGCAGGCAACACATCGCTTGGTAAAATAAAAATATTAGCAGTGGCTTAGCTCGGCTATGTCAGGAAATACGTATAGCGTGAGCTAAGGTTCAGCCGGTTATTCTTAGCTTTCCTGGTTGTCTAGGATTAGCTTGATTGTTATGCTTACTGCTGCTTCAATGACACACACACGGTATACGCATTACGTCACACATGTATATTTATCAAGCGTCACCAATCGCCCCAAGGCTAAGCTGGTTCCACAGGCGCACGCCGGTGTTGCTGCGACGCACAAACCATCGGTTCCCCACCCGGCCACCCCTCGCATGATCACCAGGTAGACCGAGCCGTCACTTGCGGAACGGAGGTCGGCAAAGACGCTGGGCGCGATGGGGTGTGTGAGAGACGCCGGGAAGCGAGCACCGTTCTGTGCGTCGTGTGACGTCACTGCTCTTAGCGCATGCGCAGCACTGCTCCCCAGGAGCCACGCGAAACTGCTCAACCTCGGCCAGTGTAGTTCACGCTACAAAAAATGGCGCAGCTTACACTACAGTGGTGCAGGGCTGGAGAAAGGGCGGAGCTGGCGGTCGACCTAGCTTCTCCGCCGCACGGATTTGTGTCGGCATAAACAGCTCGGCTGTTAAAAACTGAGAAGACGGGGCGACAAAGAGAGTGACCCTTTGCTGTTGCGTGATATAGAGGCAGAAAAACTCCGCTTTTAGCTGGCAGTAGTACCAAATTCAATAACCAGTTACCAACCTCACAGGCACCAGTTTCCTTTCTTTTTTGTTTATTTGTTTTACTTGACACGCACATGTTCCTTTTTATCGCGCTTTTTCTCTATGTATGGCACAAGAGTGCACTATAATCGAAATTTTTGTGTACTCTTGGGTCCCTCTGGGTGAGTTCTTGTTTTGTTCTTGTTTCTTGTTCAGTTCCTTGTATGTCTGTTTCGGCTACTTTTCGTCAATATATCTATAAATTACCGTGGTTTTGGTTCGTAATTTTTCCAAGTCAGGTAATTTTGTTCCCTGTAGTTCATTCATTCATTCATGTTGCATTTTCTTAACAAGATACGGAGCAGTTCGATTTGAACTGCCCCGTATCTTGCTTGCTTGACAAGGTCTATCCGCATGTGAGCATGATTGTTTTTCTTCCTTCCATTGGGGTTATTTCGACCGTCCTACGTTGCTTTAAGCCTTTAGGACTTCACTTATGAATCTGCTCTAACGGGTTTACTTATATCTCTGCTGTCAAATATGCCCCAGGCAGGTGCCGGCCTGTACGGGATATGGATTGTGAATCCGCCTCCCGTGCTATCAACTCGAAACACATAACACGCATAGCGGCGGGCACGAGTACTACGCTTTACGCGTTCCGCCAACAGTCGGAGAGAGCCGGATAAGCACGGGACGATTAGGCCTAACTACAGCAGCGCAGTTGAATACGAGATTGAGCGGGCGTGCTCCTCCGCTTAGGGTGAGTTGCGCAATAGGGGACCTTTTCGTCGCATCGCGGTCACGCGCACGGTGACCTTGAGCGCTTAAAGTGCTGTGGGCGCCCGCAACGAACTTGCTCTTGCGCGCTACGAAAACGGAGGAGGAGGAGGAGGGCAAAGGGCGTCGCCGCGTCAATCAATTATGTATGTGAGCGCCGCCGTTACCGCATTGCCGCGGCGTTGTGTGCGCGCTAACACAAGAACGAGATAAAGAAGAAAGATTGCGCAGCTCGGGGCTACCGAGAAAAGTGGCCGTGAACGGGGGGAAAAAATCGGTAACCACCGTGCAAGGTCGCCGATATCACGTGACCGTTGGCTCTTATAACCTGTTCCCCTCTTGTAGCCGCATTTTGAGCGTGTTCGTTACTTTGTGCCAGAATCTCCGTCGAACGTTTTACGTATTCCGACAAAAAGCCTCCTATAGCTGACCTCCTGTTTCAGGGTATAAAAATGGAGACGATCTTCCAGCATTTGGATAAACGAATCATGCGATTGCTGTCGTATTCAGCCCTTCCCAGTCGCAAATGACGACAAGAAAAAAATCATGTAGTTTATCGTATTTTTGCGTGTCATACCGTCGTCTTGTCGTATTTTTCTGTCGCGATTCTGGCAGCTGGCTATGTCACGACAGCATGATGGTTGTCGTAGCGACAGGCAGTTCTGTTGCGGCTAAAGCAATGTTTGTCGTTGAGAAAATTGCCTTTATCCTTACGACATAAACGTGTGTCGTAACAACAGATGGTTTGTCGTAACAGCAAGGATTCTGTTGTCACAAAAAAGCTTTTTGTCGCACGACAGGGATTGTTGTTAGGTTTCTGCGGTGTTCCTGTTGTCATTTTAGTCTGGGTTTTATTTATTTTTATTTGGGCGGAATCAAGCGTACGTGCAAGGCATGCATATGTACATTTAAAAGCCCATTAATCCTGGCACAAGACGAACGTCCTGTTATTACGACAACACTGGAGTTCCGTTTGGGCGCGTAACATTTCCAACTGCATTTGCTATGACGGGACTACGCTGTCAAAGGGGGGATTCGAACAATCCCCACATCCGAATTCTACGAGTTCGAACCATAACCATTTGTCGCATCCGCAGAATGTGCTACGGAGGGGTTCCCGATAGATGCTGTGCAAAAGAGCTGACTGCGGGGAGCGTTGATCTTCGTATCTGGGGTTCGCTAATGCACCGAAACTGTACCCCGACAACCCCCATGGCAAGAAAGCAATATATATATATATATATATATATATATATATATATATATATATATATATATATATATATATATATATATATATATATATGTATATATATATAAATCTAGAGAAAGATAAACTCACAAAGCGCGCAGAAATAGTATAGGTAAAGAGTCGGATACACAGGACGAACAATAACAAACAATGTTTACTTACGTAGCGGCAACGGGACTTGCCTTCATCAGAGTAAAGTTACATGATTTTGCAAAATCATGTAACTTTACTCTGATGAAGGCAAGTCCCGTTGCCGCTACGTAAGTAAACATTGTTTGTTATTGTTCTTGTTTGTTATCATGTAACTTTACTCTAATGAAGGCAAGTCCCGTTGCCGCTACGTAAGTAAACATTGTTTGTTATTGTTCTTGTTTGTTTGTTATTGTTTGGCATTCGAGATCTAATCGAAAGGCGTGGGTTCGGTCCCCACTCTGGGCGCGTGTTTTTCTTTCTTTCTTCCGTATAAAAAAAAATGTTAACTCCACTAACCGTAGTAAAAATAAGAAAAAGAGCCTATACCACACCCCTATGCCTCCTTTGGCGTTATAGACTGCCGACCTATCTTTCTGTATTTCCCCAACGAGCCCCTCATTTCCTTGTTATATTATTCTGCGAAAGCCTAGCGAGGGTCTCGGTTCTGGCAGCCATGATGCCTAGGTAGCATAAGAGGGCTTCCCGCCAGTTACCCGCTCATGACAGGCTGTAGACGTTCTAGTCACGCCCCGGGGGTTGATAAAGAAGGTCCCCTTCTCCCCGTGTAGTCAGAGTGGCGCTGGCTACCACCCTCAAGCGTCAGATACACTTCTAGTAAATATAAATAGCCCAGAAAGTGAAGGGGAACACAGTCGCCCAGATAGCCGAATTGGTAAGGCATTCGAGATCTAATCGAAAGGCGTGGGTTCGGTCCCCACTCTGGGCGCGTGTTTTTCTTTCTTTCTTCCGTATAAAAAAAAAATGTTAACTCCACTAACCGTAGTAAAAATAAGAAAAAGAGCCTATACCACACCCCTATGCCTCCTTTGGCGTTGTAGACTGCCGACCTATCTTTCTGTATTTCCCCAACGAGCCCCTTCCTTGTTATATATATATATATATATATATATATATATATATATATATATATATATATATATATATAGATATTTATATATTTATATATATATATACATATATATATATATATATATGTATATATATATATATATATATATATGTGTGTGTGTGTGTGTGTGTGTGTGTGTGTGTGTGTGTGTGTGTGTGTGTGTGTGTGTGTGTGTGTGTGTGTGTGTGTGTGTGTTCATCATGCCTTCGTAGAAACCCTCAACAACAGCGACAGCGGAGGGATCTACTTCGACGTTTCGACTTGAGACAAGTCTTCTTCCGGAATGAGAGTTTCGGAAGAACTACCGAAAGAAGAATGGCACGAGTAACGCTCAGAGATACGTAGCGTCTTTCTTGGATTGGGGAACGGGCTCAGGCGGGCGATATCCTGGTTCGAACTGAAGGAACGAAGTGGAGCGGTCGGGCTGGACGTGCAGCGCAGGGAACTGGCGACGCACCAATAGGGTGACGAAGTGGCAACCGACAGATTGGACTGTAAGTATGAGAAGTCCAATGATCGATTTACCAGGAAAAGAAAATTCGGCGGCAAAAATGGATTCGGACAGCGTAGGATAGGATCAATTGGAAGTCGATGGGGCACGCCTTCAACTTAATGCACATCGATGATAACGATGATGACGATGGTGATGGTAATATACATGTGTGTTTGTATGCTGTGCGTGCGTAAGTGAGTACGTGCACGCAAGTTATCGCGACTGTCCAGTGCCGGAACTGTGGAGGTGAGAGTCGTAAGGGGCGGTGACGAAATCCAAATAGGAAAGAAACTAAAGCGCACGCCCGGAGCGACATCAACCAGCGCGCGGCATCTCGAATCGGGAAACAAGAGCGAGGCAGGCGACGCCCGGGTGTTGGCGGGAAGCGGCACGGCACCGGACTACCTGGCGCCCCCCAGTCTTCGAGGGGAGGGAAGACGTCAAGGTCGCGCGACCACCCCGGTCGGGTCAACCGTGAAGAAGTCGCTGCGCGCAGAAAGAGAAGCGGGGGAAAAAACGAAGGCACGCCCGCCGGTTATAGCGGGGGAGGTTAAGAGACGCCATTACTCAACGCCGGGGGCAGCGTCTCGGCGCATTGAGACGTGTCTGAGCGCGCTACGAAACGCGAAAGACGCATCGAATGAGAGAGGGAAGGGAGGCCGGGGGTCGCGGCACGCAACGGCCGTGGCGGCCTACGGTGGCCACAGGCTTCGTTCATTAGAGGAACAAATCGAGCGACACGGCGGCACCGGCGCCATCGCTAGGGGGCATTGTCTTTCGTTCGCGGCGGTGGCGGTTCGTGTTTGTTTGCATGTCAACCACCTCCCACCCCTTCCCAGAGCAGCAGCACCCAGCCTGTCTTCCGTGCAGAGAGACAAAGAGAAAGAGCGAGAGAGACCACATAAATACGTTTTTGTGCACATTAATTTTCTTTTCGAGCATTTATTTTACACCGAGGGTTCTTCTCTTCGCAGAGGCGCCGGAATGACTGTATTAACGTCGGCCTCTGCCCGTTTAATTGCGGCGGGCGCGAAAGCGCGACAGTGTGATTGGCTGCAGACTCATTAGGAATGGAAGGTGGCATAACTTCTTCTGATAGCGTGTGGTGGATTTTGGGCGCTCCCGAGGTGCGATCCTTTATTAACGATTCTACCTATGGGGTCGTTGGGCTTTACAACTAAACAAAAAACATCGGTTGTCGGAGATTGATGCATGGTGGGATGGGATTTGTTTTTCACTTTATTTCCGAGGCGACTGAGGTGGTCTTGGTATGCAGAAACATGCCACCAAAAATAAAAGAAAACAAACATCGGTAGGAGGGCAAGAGGCGGTAAGCAGGCACAAACGAAACAAGCAACAGCTGCGAAGCTATATTCCGGAATTTCGGAAATAAAATATTGCGTAATCCGTGCCCCTTTCTTATTTGTCGGTGAACTGAGCGCGTCGCGGCGCGTAAAAACGCCATTCTGCAGGCTTAAAGAAAGTTTATCCAATCCAATCCAATTCGGGAGCCGCCCACAGCCAAAACGCTGCTGAAAAGCAACGCAGCGCCCGCGAAAGCATCCCAGAGTTTGCTCCATACGATAAAGGAAGTTCCCGTATCGTGTACCGTGTGACGCAAGATGCAAATTTCGGTGCCTCCGCTATACTGCAGTATATCCGTTGCTCGGCGGCCGGAAAGCCCAGCCATGGACAAGACGGGCGCCCCGTGGGGATCATTAGTGCGACGAGCCATGCGGAACGGCTCGTCTGCCTACTCAGCGCATTGTTTTTTTTTATTTATTTTTTTGTACGTCGCAGTCTCTTCCCAAGACGTCGTTTTGTCTGGGCGTGTAACCGCCGCTCATGCTTCTGCTTCGGACCATGGGAGATGGGGCTGTTAAGTGACTAAGGCAGGAAAACGGGAATATTTTGTTTGCACCCATTACTGATAATATTATGATGTCACGAGACAGTTACTGACACCTGCAAACGGCTGTACCGTATACGTTTTATGCACTAGCTCTACTGATGCCTTACTCTAAATTGCCTCGCCGCGCAGTAACGCAGTCATACATGTGCAGTCTCTTTCTTGCTGAGAACTTGGGTTCTTCACAGTCCTAATGAGGAAAACATTAAATTTGTATTCGACGTACGCCATCCGACCTTCGTAATCCAGATCAAATTTCAGCGAAATATTCGCTAAATTATAACCTCTAGCGACCAAATTCTAACGCAAGCGGTTACTCAAAGCTTATTTTCTTAATTTGTATTACGATCCACCTTGGTGGCCAGTAAGTTGCCCTTCAACGAAAATGTGCGAGTAAGCGACCGTTGAATATTATCTTCGCGCTCAAACCCCATTGTTGAGCTCGCGCGCACGAGGGTCGCATTAGTCATGTCTGCATTTATCGACGTTCGAAAACTTTCTAGTGGCGCCATTTGGCCATATACGTAGATTATAAGAACACCGCCGGCTTCTTGCTCGAAATGTACTCACGTGTCTACTAACTATTCCTCTATTCGTGCGAAAGCAGTCGTTAACACGGCAATTCGAAAATCTGGCGTTGCTGGAACTAGGACGGCACACGTAATAGACGACGGCTCAGATATTACAAAACAGGTCAGTGAATGCCCGGATGGAAGTCGAACTTTACAGTAAAAAAAGCGAAGAGGCCGACCTGGCAAGAGAACGGGTAGATTTGAGTCTGTGTGGGATTCAAAACACGGTGCCTCCATAATGCAAGACAAGCACGCATTCCCAACACCTCCACAGTTGGGTGAGTGTAGGTGGGCATAGTGAATGCGTTGTGGACTCCGACTTAGCAACGTATGTTGGAGGCATGTACGGAATCCTGCATGAGTAATTTGAACATCTAATCACCCAAGTAGCAAATTAGTTGAGTAGCAAATTATGTCCCCGCAAAATGTCCTCTTTGCTTAGCGATGCAAACGCTGGTGCGTTCCGAAGTCATAGTAACCGAGTAACGCTTTTATTTGGGGAAGGGAGGTGTCGGGCGCTTCGACGCACGAACTGGCGGGGGCCCTGGGGCGAGCAGCGCACAAATGAAATGCACGTGTCGCGCGGCGCCTTGAGACGCCGCGCATTTCGAACGTTTGCGCGCACCGGATCCCTTAACCACCACCACATGCGATGGCCACCGACGGAGACAACTGGCTTTTCCTTCTTCCCCGGCCGTCAGCGTCAGGAGGAAGGGAAGATGAAGACAGGGAGACGCGGCCCGGGCGCAGGAGAGCTCGGTCCGTTGTCTTCGGGCTCCGCGCGAGTACTGTTTTTTAGTCGCCCGCCGGGCTGTAAATAAATGTACAGTTTTGTATCGGAGGCTGAGTCTGTCGGTTGAGGATACCCGGGGTCAGATCCTCAGCGCTGCTGCGGCTTGGAGGAGAAGCCCCGGGGAAAAGAACATCACAAAGATAACTGGCGCAGTCGACAGGATCTTCAACAGCGACGACTCAGCCGGCCGGCGGGCGAGACAGGCCCTCGACGGACGGAGCAGGCGGAGAAATCGCGGTCGGCTGAGCGAGATCGGCGGGAGCAGCGGAGCTCGCCAGCCTGGTGGAGAAGCCCTCGACCGGCGCTCAACGGACTTCTCCACGGAGAGCAGCAGCCTGCTAAACGGGAACGGCTGGAGCAGTGAGTGAGCTGGCCACGGCAGAAGGCGGTGACTTCTAGTGCAGTGTGCGGACGCCTCATCGGAAGGAGCCGGATCACCCCTGCAGCCCCGAGAAGGAGAACGCGGCCGGCGCCGCATGGATACGGATCGCCACCTCGACGGATCGAGCCCATCACCACAAGCACCGAGCTATGCAGGTCAGTGCCTCAATTGATCCTGGGTGCGTGGCTCACCATGACATGTAGGGGGTGCTGCATGAGTAGCCCTGAGATAATGGGGGGCGGTTAGCTAGGTATGGTGAGATGGAGCTGACTGTGAGGGCTGACGAGGCAGCCAGCGTCATGATTACGTCAGCTATGTCGTTCGCTGAGCAGAAGGCGCTATTGCAGGCGAAATTGAGAATCGCGGAGGCAGAGTTAGCAGCGGAACGTTCGAAGAGTGAACGTTTCAAGAGAGCTAACAATGTTCCTGCCTCACCGATTGCTCAACGAGTAATGTTCAGCCCTGAAGGAGAGAGTGGACTGGGGTGCGCCGGTACACCAAAAGATGTGGAGGGTGGAGTCCATTCACTGGGCGTGCGTGAGCCTCTTGTTTCGCGGGATTCGGCACGATCAGAGTCACGCGGAATAGGCGAAGAGAGGATAGTGGCGCGTGTTCCTTCGTGGGCGTTCAGTTTTCCTGCAACCGTGGAGCAGGATAGTGAAGCATCCCGCGTAGAAAACTTCACCGAAATGATGATGGAGGCGAAGGAAAGTGTTACGCGCGAGGCTGCGTTGGGAAATGACAGGCAGTCAAAGGGGAATGAGAGTGTGCGCATGCCGGTGAAAAAGCTGGTAGCAAGAGAAACAGCTTCAGCTGCGTCGCATGTTCCCGTTCATGTAGCCGATGAGCCCCTCTCTGCTCCTTGCGCCACACCACGGTGTGTGGTAGAGAACGGCGCTTTGTGCGCGCACGGTGGTTCAGTAGCGGCCGAACGCGAGGGTTCCCACAGAAAGGAGCGGAAGGACAATGAGGTTCTTAAGTCAGCCGTTCTGAAGGGGCCGGGGCTGGCTTCAGGTGAGCTTGAGCCCGTCGTCGCAGCATGCGGAGGCGCAGAACATTCCGGGAGCATGGCCGAGCGGCCAAGAGCTTTGCAGGATGCAGCAACCCGGGAATCACGCGAGGATGCAGTTGGTGTCACGCCCACTGCATCCTGTGCTTCTCTAGATACCGAGATGTCATGTCGCGAGAATGCGATTGCCATGGGAAGCTCCAGCGAAGTGAGAGAGGAAAGTGCAAATCAGGGTACGGCCGCTCGTGTAGTGCAGCCCCAGGTAATTGCAGGTAGGACTGCAGGAGTGGCTGAAGAAATAGCCTCTCCAGCATTGCATGTCAGCGTTGGTGTGAACGCTAAGCCGCCGTCTGCTGATTACGCTGACGAACAGCGCGTAGTGCAGCACGGCGCTCCGAGCTCAGGATTGGCTGAACTGGGATGTTCGGACAAAGAAGGGAGGAAGCGTCAGCCAGCTTCACCGCAGTGCAGCGTGGCTGCAACGCAGGCCGGCGAGGCAGAAGCGGTTCCTTCTCGAGCGAGAAAGCGGGGAGGAGAGGGGCCCCTGTTACTGTTGTGCGACGGGGTGAGCCGCATAGCAAGGGGGTTTTCAGACGATGACGGCCGGTGCGTACCACCTGCTAAAGGCCGCTCGCTCTGAATACGCTGGATGAGGATTGTGGCTATTTGTCATGGTGACCTGTAGCCAGGGTCAAGGGGCACTGGCCGTGCTGATTGTTGTGTCGTCAAACTGAAGGAACGATGGTGCAAGTGCCAAACGTGTGTGTGGTGTGTGTTTCGTGTGTGAAACATTCCTGAAGTTATGTTTCACAGTGGTGGTGGAGGTGTCGGGCGCTTCGACGCACGAACTGGCGGGGGCCCTGGGGCGAGCAGCGCACAAATGAAATGCACGTGTCGCGCGGCGCCTTGAGACGCCGCGCATTTCGAACGTTTGCGCGCACCGGATCCCTTAACCACCACCACATGCGATGGCCACCGACGGAGACAACTGGCTTTTCCTTCTTCCCCGGCCGTCAGCGTCAGGAGGAAGGGAAGATGAAGACAGGGAGACGCGGCCCGGGCGCAGGAGAGCTCGGTCCGTTGTCTTCGGGCTCCGCGCGAGTACTGTTTTTTAGTCGCCCGCCGGGCTGTAAATAAATGTACAGTTTTGTATCGGAGGCTGAGTCTGTCGGTTGAGGATACCCGGGGTCAGATCCTCAGCGCTGCTGCGGCTTGGAGGAGAAGCCCCGGGGAAAAGAACATCACAAAGATAACTGGAGGGCTAGAGCCACTTGGTGGGGAAAATGGGATATGAAGAAAGGGATTACACAGGTTGCTTCAGCGCCAGTCACTTTTTCTTCCATTTACTGACAGTACGGAGGCTCCGCCGGGGTCGTCCTTCGTCAAACTATTCCCGACAGGCCACTTTGGCTGCAAATTTGTCTATTTCGTGTTATAAGGACTTATCTAATGCGGCATGTGCTCCTTGGTGTATGGTGTTTAGATCAATGTGTCGAATGGTGTCTGAACGATGTGGATTGAAGACTGGGCATACACATATTAAATGGGGAGAAAAAAAACTTTAAGAGGGCAAATGAGGTGGTAATAAACGACAGAACACGTGAGGGAATTCGAAATTCACGCTTTCGTAATCATTCACTGCGTTATAAGGAGGGTTTATAGGCGCCTCTCGGATCACCTCCTTGGACGACAGCGCATGGATTCCCGTCAAGAGGGAGCCACTCTTATGAGAACATACTTAGTGCTCTTAATAAACTTGCTTTCTCTCTCTTTCTCTCTCGATCTATCTTTACGTCTCTTAGCCCTTCAAACGTTTAAATGTATGCTTCTATCTATAGCAAAACGCTCGCTTGCTTCTTAGTTTCTTCAAGTGAAACTTTACTCGAGTAAGCGGCTCCGACGACCCTGCTTAGCAACGACGCTAATAAATCTCGTCGACACACAAAACTTCTCCGAAACACGAACGCGCAAACTCCTCTTTCAAGTCAAAGGAAAAACAGCGCTTTTCAGACTCGCGGCGGCGTGACGAGCAGCCTTGGACGCTCCGCTGCTGCCCGATAACACCGGGTGGAAGCCCTGGGCGCCGGAGCAAGGGTTATATTTACTCGAGGAGGGCGAGTCACTTTTCAGCTTCCGCGACGACTGCACCGGCTTCGTGCAATAAAAGAGGACAACACGCTTTGGGCAGGAAGCGTTAAAAGCCAGAAGGTCGTCGGAGTCACGACGACCGTTGACGCTTGATGTATATCTCTACACCCCCCCGCGGGGGTCGGGCGTTAGCGGCCGTGGATAACGCTCGTGTGGTCCAATTGCCTCGGGAAAAGAAACGGCGAATGAATGAAGCGGCGTTCCGAAAAAGTTGTAAATAAAACGTTCCTACCCTTTCGGATTGCAAGGCTCCGGGACACGCCGTCCGGGGGTAATTAAGATATCACGAAAGGGGCAAAAATGAAAACAAAACGTTAGATATGCGTTTCTCTGGAAGCCTACGTTATGTGTGCTCCAATGAGCGAAGGAGGAGAGCATCTCTCGAGTTCATCCTGTTAAGGATCTGTCACATTTAAGTGGCGCCTTTGAAAGATAAACCGTCTAAGGATGATGAAATTTTGAAAGGAGGAGTGAGGAGTCTACCAGGCGAGGTGATGCCTTCGCACGCAGAACAAATTGGTTTTCATTTTTATTATTTATATGTCATTCATGTTTATTGACATTTATTATTGATTTATTGCGTTACTCCGGTGTGTATAAGAATAAAGAGTGCAACGTCGATATTAGACGAGAGCTGTCCGGGACTTTTTGGAAATCTTCACTGGTTCAAATGTCTCTCATGACTGAGCCGTGCATTCAACTTCACGCTGGTGTCTTTGTCAGGCGTGACTTGCCTGTTGCGGAATTTCACTGCAATGATTCGGCACATATAACTATGACGTAGTTCGTCACACTCCTTTTGTATACGAAAGAAGTAGAGGTTCACGTCCGCTACAGAACGTCGTCACTTTTGTTATTCCTTCTCGACCAGAGAGTATCGAAGGGCGGGGGAGTGTCTGTCTTGGAACATCCCCAGAAACTAATAGATGCAGAAAAATGACAGATACTGTTTGGGCGCCTGGCGCTGTCTCGCGTTGTTCTTTTTTTTTTTTTTTTCAGGTGGCTTATAACACCCCCCCGACATATATTTCTGGCTACGCCACATCACGACGAACATGGGAATCGTGCCCACACTTCGGCCTATTGAATCCACCCTTCGACGAGTGTTGAACAGTAAGGCGGTCGTGAAACTATGTTGGCAAGCAGACGTCGTGCAGAATTCTTCACAGCGAACGGAACTTATCTAGGCAACATAATGCGGCGTCAACGCTTTACTTTAGGACCGCTTCTCATTTAAGTGCGCTTCTTATATAGCGCCCGTTTATAATGTTTTACGAGTAATTTATTGGGTTTAAAATGTCAGAATAGTTGTATTTTTGAAACTTTGTTTACGCGCTGAAAGGGGGTTGATTAAATACTGGTCAGCCTAAATTTAACTGGGGACGCAGACAATGACGAGAGACGAAGCACAATTGCGCTGACTCTCGTCATTGTCTGCGACCCCAGTTAAATTTAGGCTGAGCAGTATTTAATCAATTATGATCCAACTAGCTCAAATTGTGCCTATTCTGAAAGGGGTTATTTTGGAGATGACCCCATACAGTTCAAGCCTATATGTGAAAGTGAAACGATTGAGGATACATCATTAACCATGCTGTCATCGGTTTCTCACTCTTCTTGCCTTTTTTTTTCAAATCCTGAATCATTGTGCCTATGTATCTGTCACGGAAATTTTGCTTCATGTACGTTTTTCGATCCGTCACCTCATAGTATCAACCCAGATACTTGGCAAGACGATCTGGCATCGCAAAATTTTGTACTCAACGTATTTCAATGTGAGCAATTAATAGATGGCTAGCACAGAACGCGGTACATTTAGTGGGTTACTTATTAAAATGATGACCTAGAATCTTCCCCCGCAATGTGCCGCCGATAGCGCTCACAACAGTGCGAAGGCCTACAAACCTCATGCATTGTCTTCATTAGCGACTTACCCTGCTCAGTCATCACTCGCACGAAAGAAATAGTAAAAAAAAATTGAACAGAAAAGTTCTTTTTTTATGTCCTTGTATCTGGCGTCACAGCTAATGACTTATCCCATTGGGCTGAGTGCAGTCCGGGTGGAGGGGGATCAAGCCCCCGTAAACATTGATTGATTGATTGATTGTTGATTTGATTGATTGTGGGGTTTAACGCGCCGACGCAACGCAGGCGATGAGGCGCGCCGTAGTGGAGGGCTCCGGATTAATTTTGACCACCTGGGGATCTTTAACGTGCGCCGAAATCTCGTACACACGGGCGTTTTCGCTTTTCGCCTCCATCAGAAAAGCAGCTGCCGCGGCCGGGAATCGAACCCGCGACCTCGTGCCCCCGTAAACACAATATGGAATAGTATAAATCCGATCAAAACTGTTCAGGTTATTAAAAGGCTGCTTACAATGCCGAATTCCCCCTGAAGATACATACCTGACTCTTACGCTGAGTCTATTGTCCGTCAGCATTCACCGCAGTAGTGAGTCTGACCCATGAGGACAGACACTGCTTGAATTCACTGCCGTCATGTTATCCTTGTGTTTAAAGTAGAAACCATTTCGAAAGCCCCACATTACATGAGCAGCAAAGTAACGCAAAGTGTTAGCGACCGTAACAGAGAGATACGAAAGTGGCACCGTAGTGCACAACAAGAGATTACCGACAAGAAGAGTAGCTAGCAAACACACGCAACGTTGGTATCTCTACTTATCAACCAAACAAAACAGGAATAAAAAGCTCACCGGTGGGCCTTCTGATTTGTCGTCTTTGCACAACCGCTGCCATGTCTGTGGGTATTCCGTCGGCCTAGGCACAGTTTAACACAACCGCTGACACCAACCGCAGTCCTCTAGATCCGCGTCGTCACGTTGTTGAAGCGTACGTCAGAACTCCGCCGAAAGGAGCGCGTATATCCACCTTTGAAGCTAGTTCGTCCGTCGAAGGAAAAGTCAGCGTCACGGAAATATAGGCGAGCGCCCGTCCGGCGCCGCGAACGGTTTCGCTTCCGACGCTAATCGGAAGCGCTCGGAGTCAGTTATTTTTTTAGAATGCAAAAACAACTGAGGCAGCGTCCGCAGACGACACTGAGAAAAATTTCTTCGCCGCAACAGGCCCGCTACATTCGAGCGAAGAAGCGGTAGTCGTAAGCGCGCAGCCGAACGCGAGCTCCGCAACGGAATCCCGCAGGTGTTCTAGAGCGCATTCGCAGCTGGCGGGAAGAACCGATTGTATACCGTCAGCCAGGCAGAGCGAGTGGCATTTACGGTTCCATTCCGACAGCCGAATAACGCAGCCGCCAAATCAGCGTCAAATGCGATAACGCAATCTGCGCTTGACAGCGACTGCACAATTCATCGTCTTCGAAGAAAACCCGATGACAGCGGCGTTTTTGGTACGCGTCGGCTTCGTTCGGCTCGTTTCTTTCCAGACGACGGAGAAGGTTCGGGCGATGCCGGGCCGCAGCAGACGACTCAAAAAGCGCGAACTTGGCGCGGCGCGTGCGGCGTGACGTCACTTCCGAGCGAGCGGCGAGCAGACGACAACGGTGACACGACGACGGATCGCCTGCCCGTCAAATCGGAAACGGATGGCACGATACGTGTCCGCGCAGGAAGGTCACGGGTGCAGTACGCGACAGCACTGTTTCCGGCGGTTGTTGCCGAAAGCGGAGACTGCAGCAGCGCTCGAAATTGGGTCTCCGGCGCTGGAGAGAAGAGACGAACAGTCAGCCACACTCGCGCGGCGGCGGTCGGCGTCTTGCACGTCACGGCCACACCACACACTTGCCTCGCCGCCTCCGTGCGCTCCGCGCTACCGTGCGAACGGCCACATCGGGCGGGTTCGCTCTGGCCATGCCGCTCTGCACGCTCCGAGAGACTTGGAACGGCCGAACGGCCCTCTTCCCGCTCCGTTAAGAAGGCGAGAGGGTTGGCAACTTTTCTTGCTGCGTTCCCCCCAGCCGCCGCTCTCCCCTCTCGTCACGTACTACCCCCACTCTCTCGCACGCGCACATGCAACTCGGCGGTTATGTAAGCAAGGGCTTCTCCGCGCGCTCACTTCCAAGGCGACGCTGCGCATCACTCGCGGCGGAGGACAAGAAGAAAAGAAGAAAAAACTGTCATTTAGATCGTTTCCTGCTGCGTTTTAACGCCCGCGGCGGTTTTCCTAGCAGCCGCCGACGCTGGTGGCTGCAGTCGAAAAGAACACACCGCAGACGATCCGCAGGCGACGGGCCTACAAAGGCGTAGACGGGGAACAACGGAGCGACAAGACGACGAAGCTGGAAGGGGGCAAGCGGAGTATCACGTACGCGGCAACGGTTTCGAGGAGGGTGCAATAAACCACGTTCAGTGGCGCATTGCGTCTCGCCCTCGCTTTCGGCGAAGAAATGAAAACCGCGGAATCTCTCGCCTAATCTCCAGCGCGTATGCAACGAGATATGTTGACTTTCTGCCCTTGTTTATTTATTCTAAACCGGAAGGTACGAAACGCCCGACCGCGCCCCACCCCGGAATCCTTGCAGCTTACAGATACATAACTAAGCAGCTGCACTGCGGTCTGCTCCGAGAAGGAATAAAGCGCGCACTTAGCCGAACACTGCTATCTTCGAATTCGTATTGCCCGGACGCCTTTAGTCCAGCCTGGAGAAGATCTGCATGCTGCCTCTTTAGTACCTGATATGACGCCATACGTGAACTTAACCGACGCAGTGTATTTTATGAGGAAGAAGAGATGGGCGGTTCGGGGGAGAAGCCTTACTCGAGCCGGGAAGGAATTTTCTCCGCAGGGTGGGCCGCTGGAGTTCGTCCCGTTAAGATGCCATTGGAAAAATTGACAAACCGAACTGGATTGCTTGAGGGCAGATGTGAGGCAACTGGACGCCCGTAAGGCCCTTAAAGTGTGGACGCATTCGTAAACGCCTTCGACGTGTGGACAACTATAATTTGACCGATATCAATGTGCAGCGTCGCGCTCGTGAAGATGACGACAGTGTAAACGACGCCAAGCTCAACGTGGGTCCGTTGACCTTGCAGTGGTGGCTAAACCGAATTAATATGGTGCGAAAAAAGAACAAGATAGTAACATTCGAGTGACGATCCTCCCTCTCGAACGCTACCACTCGTATTAACCTAAATGAAACAACTTTCGAGATTATTATTATTACTATCTTAGTGGTTTTTCAAGTAAGCTTCACATTGCCATCTGGGCTAATAGAAAAATACAAGTTTGGTTCATTAGAAACAACGCCTTGTCCCGGCAACAATTGATGCCAATTTTATAGCAAAGTTCAAAAAAAAAATAATCAAGGCGTTAAAGGAAAACAGATGAATCGCAATGGCAACTCCCCGCCCACTTTCCGGCGATTTCTTTATGACGTCACAGAAACTTTTTGTGCGATTGGCTGCTGCCAACGTAAGCCACCGCCAAGAAACCGGATAGGTCGATAGTAGTTGGGAGCCTCTAGTTCCGTTTTAACGTATTATTTTAATGAAAACATGCAGTTAACACACTGATACGTACGTTATTAGTGTTTTCCTCTATTGCGTCACGCCTAACATCACGTCGTGCGGCGCGAAATTTGAAAGTTGTTCAACGCTTCTCGCATTTTTTTGGTTTGAAAAACGTATTTCGTAGACAATTAATTATTGGAGCGGAGTGAGCCATTAAAGCCTAGTTCGCTCAAACTGAACAAGGTTGCAATTTGCCTCCATTGGCCTTTTGAAGTACGACAAGCAGTCCAAAGGTAAGCACGGCGTACAAATACCGAATCATGGCAATATCCACTGCCAATTTAGCTCGAACGAAAAAAAAAAAGAACAAGTCCGGTAGAAAGGAGCCACGAACACAACGCAGCATTCTGACAGTGGTTCCTTTCTACCGTCGTTGTTTTTTCTTAGAAGCCCAAATTTCCAGTCGATATGAACTGAGCCGCCAAATCCCAAGCAATTCCGTGGCAATAAGAATTCGCACACTGGAGATCTCGGGGCGGACAACTCTGCCGGAAAGATCGGTGACATCACTGTCATAAAAAAAATTTTACGGCGTGGGACTCCGAATTCTTTCGGAATTGTGTTTGTCCAGGCGCACGCCCAAAGAGCCAAGAAAACGTCAGCCTATTCGACGCCAAGGAAATGGTATCCCGGAATTTCTTGCTCATGCATGGCTCTTCTCAGCAAAAGCGTTTATTTTATAACTATACCAATCTCGTGTGCGAGAATTATATCTTTATGGCACAATCAAACAGCCAAAAGGCGTCTATTCGGTCTGGTCCTAATAGAATTCCTCCTGCTTTATTAAAAGCATACGGTAATATGAGCTGGAAATCTTACGTCTACATTGGATGAAGTTCGCTGCGTTTCCACTGCCTTATAAGTTCTAGCACAAAATATGTGTTGTTTATATCCGCTGCCTTTGAAGCAGTGCATGTACAGGTTCAGCTCGATACTGTTCTCTGTTAACACAGCAAAGTAGTTTACTTAATTAATTAGTGGGTCCATCTGCTTATAAGAAATTCCCACTTGTGTGTAGAGTTACTGAGTTACATTATTAATAGATAATGTCCGGGCTGACTATGCAACGACAGGCGTGCCTCGGAATTTCGTAAGGGGACTGTATTGTTATGGTCAATCGTTAATGACGTCAAAACAACAACAAACTCCTCTCCTTGGTCACATGCCAATGATGTGAAAACAGTTCAGGAAGTTCTTACCGTTCAATGTTGCGTGGCTCTTCGGTTTAGTGTAGAATCTTATAGGAGCTGGTGCTGAAAAAACTTTATCGGTGTACAACAAAGTAGACGGTAATAATGAAGTCGTCTTACGCCTTCATTATTACCAACATGTTCCGCGCGCTGAGGCATGAATTTCTTACCTTGTGATTTTTATGGCACTCCAGATTTTCCGCCCAAGCGAAATCTACTTCTAAGCGCGCAGTTTGTTGTTTATTGTTTGTCTTCAGGTTGATTGATTATAAAAAAAAGCTTTATTATCAAAGCATCGAAAGAATGCTAAAGCTTTGCCTCACTGCTACAACCTCGTTCGCATGTTAAAAGCCTTCTAATAGCGTGCCTGTGCTCGGAACCTCCCCTGCTAGTCGGACAGCAATGCCATCGACAATGGGCAGAGGAAGCACTCGTCCGTCTACGAACACCGTTCTTGCGGCCAAAGTGGCGCAGCTGTTCTAGGTTTTAAATGCTTGATCACTTCTGTGTGGACACAATGAGGAAACCCGTCCGTCCGTCCGTCCGTCCGTCCATCCGTCCGTCCGTCCGTCCGTCTGTCTGTCTTTCTGTCTGTCCGTCCGTCCCTCTGTCTGCCTGTCTGTCTTTCTGTCTGTCCGTCCGTCCCTCTGTCTGTCTGTCTGTCTGTCCGCCCGTCTGTCCGCCCGTCTGTCTGTCTGTCTGTCTGTCTGCCTGTCTGTCTGTCTGTCTGTCGGTCTGTCGGCCCGTCTGAC
The DNA here is from genome assembly GCF_048455015.1 of Haemaphysalis longicornis. Classification (NCBI taxonomy): domain Eukaryota; kingdom Metazoa; phylum Arthropoda; class Arachnida; order Ixodida; family Ixodidae; genus Haemaphysalis; species Haemaphysalis longicornis. The sequence continues at coordinate 188,615,974 of NW_027526385.1, read as the reverse complement.
TGCCTGTCTGTCTGTTTGTCTGTCTGTCTGTCGGCCCGTCTGTCTGTCTGTCTGTCTGTCTGTCTGTCCGCCCGTCTGTCCGCCCGTCTGTCTGTCTGTCTGTCTGTCTGTCTGTCGGCCCGTCTGTCTGTCTGTCTGTCTGTCTGTCTGTCTGTCGGTCTGTCGGCCCGTCTGACTGCCTGTCTGTCTGTTTGTCTGTCTGTCTGTCGGCCCGTCTGTCTGTCTGTCTGTCTGTCTGTCTGTCCGCCCGTCTGTCTGTCTGTCTGTCTGTCTGTCTGTCTGTCTGTCTGTCGGCCCGTCTGTCTGTCTGTCTGTCTGTCTGTCTGTCGGTCTGTCGGCCCGTCTGACTGCCTGTCTGTCTGTTTGTCTGTCTGTCTGTCGGCCCGTCTGTCTGTCTGTCTGTCTGTCTGTCCGCCCGTCTGTCTGTCTGTCTGTCTGTCTGTCGGCCCGTCTGTCTGTCTGTCTGTCTGTCTGTCTGTCGGCCCGTCTGACTGCCTGTCTGTCTGTTTGTCTGTCTGTCTGTCGGCCCGTCTGTCTGTCTGTCTGTCGGCCCGTCTGTCTGTCTGTCTGTCTGTCTGTCTGTCGGCCCGTCTGTCTGTCTGTCTGTCTGTCTGTCTGTCTGTCGGCCCGTCTGTCTGTCTGTCTGTCTGTCGGTCTGTCGGCCCGTCTGACTGCCTGTCTGTCTGTTTGTCTGTCTGTCTGTCGGCCCGTCTGTCTGTCTGTCTGTCTGTCTGTCCGCCCGTCTGTCCGCCCGTCTGTCTGTCTGTCTGTCTGTCGGCCCGTCTGTCTGTCTGTCTGTCTGTCTGTCGGTCGGTCTGTCGGCCCGTCTGACTGCCTGTCTGTCTGTTTGTCTGTCTGTCTGTCGGCCCGTCTGTCTGTCTGTCTGTCTGTCCGCCCGTCTGTCCGCCCGTCTGTCTGTCTGTCTGTCTGTCTGTCGGCCCGTCTGTCTGCCTGTCTGTCTGTCTGTCTGTCTGTCGGTCTGTCGGCCCGTCTGACTGCCTGCCTGTCTGTTTGTCTGTCTGTCTGTCGGCCCGTCTGTCTGTCTGTCTGTCTGTCCGCCCGTCTGTCCGCCCGTCTGTCTGTCTGTCTGTCTGTCCGTCGGCCCGTCTGTCTGTCTGTCTGTCTGTCTGTCTGTCTGTCTGTCTGTCTGTAGGGGGAAGCGGAAACGCCCGTGTGTGGAGATTTTTGCGCACGTTACCCACGTGGTAGAAATTAATCCGTAGGAGCCTTCCACTACGGCGCACATCACAGCCCAGGCGCAGCTTTGGCGCGTTAAACCCTACAACCATCATCAATTGAAGACGCTGGGCCTTTCATACTATGATGTTAGACTGGTCATTATGTCCCTAAAGGTAGGTTTCAAGAATGCACTTGTGCGTAGTAATGAAGCCGACTTCAAAGGGTTCTGGTACAAAGCAGAGAGGCCTAATTAAGGTTTCATTTGGCAGTTATCCTCCAGAATTACACGAATTATTGTTCCTTCAGTCGCGAATTTTGTGGATTATAGGGAGGCGAGCAAAATTACCTGCCGATTACCTATCGTTAATCGACTAACCTTCGGCTCAAAACATATTGCAATATTTAAGCCACTGTTCGCGCTGACCCTACCGCACCCGAGTCACTTTCGTCTTCTGTATACACGCGGATTAGGCGCAGAAACCCCGTTCGCCGAGGTTCAGAACAGATCCCCCAAAAGCCCTCAATAGCAAGGCATGAGCGTTCGAATTGCCGACAGAGAGTTCTCCGCCCTTACAGCGTCCTAATCAGCCCCGAACGAGGGAGCCTCGAAGAAAGCAGGCTCTGGCATAGCGATTCAATTATCCCCGGGCAGATACAGCGCAATCCTTTGTCCTGGTCACGCCGATACCCCGCGTGACAGATTACGACCGGCTTCCCGGCGAGGCAGGCGCCGACGGCTACACCAGGGCGGACACAAACGCCCAATAATAGGTTTCCGAGGATACATAAATCTACTCGCCCCTGGTGCGAGCGCGTACAAGCGAACGGCGCTGTTCCCCGTACCTGCCGCGAGAAATAACGGCGCGACCGCTGCCGCGGGGATTAGATCTCCGGGAACGACAAGGCGGCTGGCCTGTACGGCGGCTCCGCTTTGACGGCGGCGGCGGCGGCCACCGCGCATGGCACCTGCAAGCTGTGTACAGCGTGGTGGGGTGAAGCATCGTGCTGCTTCATCAACTGTTTCAACCGCTTCTTCAAGCCCAAGAAAAGCACTACCAAGCACAAGAGCAACACTTCCGTCGTCAACATGAACTCCTTCAGCGGCTTGTCACGTCCCACGCTTAGCTACGCGGCCTTGGACCTGCCGCCCGGCATTCACCCTCACCTGGTGTTCGTGAGACTGTCAGGGACAGGGTACGTGACCTTCGATCAATCTACGGACTCGACAAATACTGTTAACTGGACATGGCTCCGCCACTTATAGTGCAATGGAACTGTCGCGGACTCCGCCGTAAAATCTCCGCTTTTAGGCTTTACCTTCAATCCCTCCCACACCCTCCATCTATCATACTCCTTCAGGAAACCCACGGTGTATACAACATTGCAGGGTACGATTCATTCATACAGCCCAGTATACCGACTCGCCGCGATCCCAATCCTCGTACCTATGTTGTGACATATGTCCTCCGCACATTACCAACTCACCAGGTAGATGTTTCCGCATACAACTCTATTATGTCGGAATCGGTCCTTACTATCACTCAGTTTCCTGGATGCTCTATCCCACTAGTTGTCATGAATTCGTATTGGCTTCCTAAGGCGAGACCCGCTTTGGGGTGGTTAGGTAAGATCCTTCGCTCCTACCGCGATCATGCTGTTATTTGGGCTGGGGATTTTAACGCTCACCATCCTGATTGGCTCTACACATACACCTCACCATCAGGTCAACTCCTAAGGCGGGTCACTCAGCAACTCCGATTTTCTCTGCTTAATGATCTAACCAGCCCTACACGACAAGGCAATAGTTGCCAAAGAGATACGATTCCTGATCTCACTTGGGCAATAGGCTTGCCTTCGGCTATATGGGAAGTCCAGGATAATTCTCTAGGCAGCGATCATCACATTATTCACACAACTGTACCCTTGAATGGAGCTTCAATTCCGTCACCGCGAAGTGCTCGCCTCACTAATTGGAATGGTTTCCGGGAATCAATCGATACGGCTGCCATATCTGATTTAAGCACCTGGAATTCTGCAATTCTCGACTCCTATGGCCATAACACCAAGCTTATTGCTCTTTCTGACACACGTCCGGCTGTTGATACACATCTTTTACGCCTTTGGGATCAGCGTCATGCGCTTATGCGCCGATGGAAGCGTAATAAGCGCAATCGCTCCCTCAAAGCACGCATCGATGCTCTCACAATCGAGGCTCTAGAATATGCGCGCACTCTTGAAACATCCAACTGGCTGTCCTTCTGTGACTCTCTGAGTGGAACACTGCATACAACTCGGATTTGGCAACTTATCCGTTCCATGTCCGGGCAGGCACGGCGATCCACGCACATCACATCGTTGCGGTTGCAGACAGGTCTTAGCTTGGCTGATTTGGCTGACGAACTTCAAGCTTCCTTCTTTCCTTTTCCTTCTTTGCCTCCGCCGCCTCATCCTGTCACTTGTCCCACTCAAGAACCTATTGACGCAGATTTTACATTCGCTGAACTCCGCGCTGCACTCACCGATTGCAAACGACACACAACACCAGGACCGGACCTGATTACATACTCCCACTTAAGGAACCTTCCGGACTCCGCTCTAGAAACTCTTCTAAATTTCATCAATGAAGCATGGCGAACAGGCTGTATCCCCCCTGAGTGGAAGACTGCTAACATCCGCCCTATTCCAAAACCAGGCAAATCACTTGCTTTGAACAGTCTACGCCCAATTTCACTTACGTCCTGTGTTGGAAAACTGATGGAGCGTATGGTCCTGCATCGTCTCACTTGGCTTCTTGAACATAGCCAATTCTTTGACTGGACTATGACTGGGTTCCGCGCTCACAGGTCAACACAGGATACAATGCTGCGAATCCAACAAGAGGTGTACGCATATCCGAGCGCAGCCCAACTTAGAGCAATCGTGAGTCTAGACTTCCAAAAGGCGTTTGATGCAGTTTCGCACTCTGCAATTCTTGAACAAATCCGGATACTTACGCCTAGCTCCCGACTGTACAACTACATCCACAATTTTCTGACCACACGACTATACTCGTTGGTGTTAGAGGACTACCGCCAAACCCCCTGGACTCCTACCAGAGGAGTTCCTCAGGGATCTGTCCTTTCCCCTACTCTGTTCAATTTAGCACTTCGCCCCCTGCCTCGTATGCTACATTCCATTCCTAATCTCTCGTTTGGACTGTACGCCGATGACATAACCCTTTGGTGTTCTACCGGCAGCCCAGCTGCACTGTCCGACACACTTCAGGCTGGAATTGATGCGGTCCACTCGTTCGGGTCAAGCGTAGGTCTCACACTATCTCCGCAGAAGTCTGAGTACCTCGTGGTCACTGATGAGCGTTTGCGGGCTAAAGCTAGCGACCAACGCTCTCAAGTAGAACTCGTGATTGATGACATTCCTCTTCCACGTAAGGCCTGGCTGCGCGTCCTCGGCTTCGACCTACAGGATAATGGGAAGGCCTTAAAGTGGCTCAATCGATGTAAGGCTCAAATTACCCAACTAACTCACATAATCGGCAGGCTGACCCGACGTCGCCAAGGCCTACGAGAACACGATATTACGCGACTTGTGAACTCTCTAATATATACTCGCGTTCTTTACGCACTGCCGTACGTAAAATTAACGTCATCGCAACGATCCCAGCTTGAGCGGCTCCTCCGGCCTGCCACCCGCCTGGCTCTAGGGGTACCTAGATATACCCCCCTCGCTAAGTTGGAGGCTGCTCAGCCGTTCGCAACATTGTCAGATCAAGTTGATCTTCATTTGGCGGCACAACACACTCGTCTCCAGCTTACTTGGCATGGGCGTCTTCTCCTATCCTCACTTCATTACGAGGTAGCTTCGTTACCCGAAATTACAGCGACATACCCCCCTTGGTATCCACTCCCTCGCATAAAAGTTCCTACCATTCCAATCAATGTATCCGCAACCTCGCATGCAGGACGTCGTCGAGCTCGAATATGCACTCTTCGCTACCGCTATGGTGATCTAGCAACAGTGACGTACACAGATGCCTCCTTCTCATCCAAAGACGCACGCGGGGTCACAGTAGTTGTTCCTCCTACCCAGCCGCCCTTGCAGAAAAGATACTCGGCCGTTCCTTCCGTCCTGTCTCTAGAGGCTCAAGCAATAACTGACGCAATCTTATCGTTAGCCACTCCTGGTAACCACGTGATCCTCAGCGACAGTCAGGATGCTCTGCGCTTGTTCCAGGAGCAGACGCTTCCCATCAATATTATGCATGCACTCCACACTCATCTGGCCAAACACACTGGTACTAGCTACGTGCTGGACTGGGTTCCTGGTCACGCAGGCGTTCCGGGCAACGAGCTGGCGCATCAGCTCTCCCGTGCTCCGTCCCAACCGGGAGACTCGGAGACGCCCTGGCCAAATCCTTTCCACCCACCCACGCAAGCGCGACAAGCCCGTCTCCATCGACGCCAGACTGTGCAACAGTTAATCGGGGATAGGCAGACTCTTCCGTCCCCCTCTCACCTGTTACCCCGGGCAGATGCTTGTCTTATCCGGCAAGCGCAAACGGACAGCCTTCCAACTCCGCACATACTGCATCGACTACAAGGCCATCGCAGCCCTGCGCGGTGCTCCAAGTGCTCTGGCTTTCCCAATACGCCGCATGTTCTTTGGGACTGTTCTGGTTCGCAACCATCACTCGCAATTCATCTTAAATCCCTTACACCTCCTCCCTCTTCTCTCCAAGACTGGCTCACGCCACCGGAGGGAACAGACCGAGTGGCCTGGTGGCGAGCTTTGGTGGCTCACGTTCGTCAGGTTCTCCCGTCTGTATAGATAATTTTGTTCCTTTCAGAACCCCGGACTTTGGGGGTCTTTTTCTTTGTTTTTTGTGTGTCAATAAAGTTTACCAACAACAACAACCAGTCCGAGCGTTGCCGCGCTTAGCGACTGCTGCTCGGGATACGAAGCCGACGCTTTGGGTGAATATATCTTGCCACGTTATGGGCGCTATGGTTCAAGGCCGCGGCGGTCGGCTGAGGGAAAAAAGAGAGTTATAGCAGACCGGAGAACCGGTCCCGGTACGGTACCCCGTAGGCCACCGACGCCACTGCGCGTGCGCAGAGGCGGCAAAAACTGGTTGTGCGCATGCGCGGGCTGTACCGGGTACCGTAACGGTACCGGTTCTCCGGTCTGCTATAACTCTCTAATGACTGTGTGTGAGACTTTGGTAGTAGCAGCAAGTTAGTTTGTGGCGCCTGGAAAGTTCGCAGGTCCGGGAGGGAAAACGGGGAATATCACTGGCAGCCAGGTGCAGTCACTACGAAACCGTCAATGGCGCCATCGACGGATGTGTTTGTGCCGCTCGCTGACCCAAGCAGATAACTTACTGCGTAGATCCCGTTGCCAAGTTCAATAAAAACATTAATGAAATCCTATCGATGAGTCAGTTAATCAGTCAGTTTGTCAGCCCGTCGATCAACTGGCTGGCTGACAGAGTGGTTAGACCGACTGATTCACTGAAGGCACAGTCAGCTAGTGCTTCCTCCGTCAGTCAGTCAGTCAGTCAGTCAGTCAGTCAGTCAGTCAGTCAGTCAGTCAGTCAGTCAGTCAGTCAGTTAGTTAGTTAATCAATCAATCAATCAATCAATCAATCAATCAATCAATCAATCAATCAATCAATCAATCAATCAATCAATCAATCAATCGTAAGAAGTGGCCGAACTGCTTCCATTATCATTTGCAAGCAAACACCCCCCTCCCCCCCCCCCCCCCCCGTATGCGCGTCCAGTTTGTACATTTTTGTGAAGAGCTTTTTGAAGCTCATCGAGAGCACGACGGGCACGCGTTGGCCAAAATACCATGTATTTGAAACGCTACTCAGCCGAAGAGTGAACCACATGATTCATGTTCTGCTTAAAGTTTATGTTCCAGTTAATGTGCACACCACCCATATACTCGGGTACTTGGTAAGAACGACCCCGGAAGTTCCCCGTGCGCCTCATCAGCGCAACCAGCCGTTCCTCCGTGCGGCGCAGACAGCGTTCAGTATCTTCAAAGGGACACGAGTGTCAGTACCGTGATTTCTTAGGGCTCATTCGGCTTATAAATTTAAAAGATTTAATAGGTAAACTGGAACGAATTCAGAGACTTTGCACACGATTTATATGTTCGAAGTATGAAAGAACGGATTCAGTTACCGAGATGCTAAACCTTCGCGGTTTGGAAACTCTGGAAACTAGACGACAAAAACAACGCTTAGAATTATTCTTCCAGATATTGCAAGGTCAAATAAAAATAGATAAAAGAAATTACGTACACCCCCGAGTAAGCTCAGCAGCCGAATAAACCATGACGCGGCAGTTCGCTCTTTCGGTGCTCGCTCGTACGTCATTCGTAATTCGTTTTTTTTTTTTCTGATGTTATAGAAGCATGGAACGAATTGCCGCCACATATTGTTGAAAGTCGTGACCTTAAGAAATTTGAATGTGCTCTTGATGTTTACTTCGCGCAGCAATGAATGTGTGATTGTGTTTTTATTCTTAGTTGCTGAAAGCGTCAATGTCTACTTGCTTTCCGTATCGTTTGCTTTCCTCTCTGTAATGACCCTCAAGTGAGGGTTGACAGTATAAATAAATAAATAAATAAATAAATAAATAAATAAATAAATAAATAAATAAATAAATAAATAAATAAATAAAAATTAAGGCAGCGACGACAAAAAAAACACAAGAAAAAAAGCTCACGATATGTCACGCTCCACGCGCAATCTCCTTTCGAAATTCGCGCCCGCATTGGCGCCACGAGCCCGTCGTCTCAGCGGAGTGATAGACTACATGAGCTATCGTCACCTTTAACTCGTACACGAGTGTCGCAGTTTCGTATGCATGTGCACGGTGCAGGCAGCGTCCAGTGGTAGCAAAACTCATACCCCCTTCCCCCCCTTTTCCCCAGCCATTTCAAATCCTTCCTTTTAAAATTCTCCTTTACTGCTCCGCTTTCGAAGCATCGCAAATTAAGGACCATTCCCGTCTCCCCCCTTTCCGTTTTGTTCTGCTTTGCTTCTTCAATGCAGAACGGCGTTCCAGCTGAGCCTCTTGGCACGTCTCAACCCGAGAGGCGAGTCACTCGGGCAGTGAAGGGAGGCTTTCATTGCAAAGAACAGGCGTGCGTGTAAGGGCTCTATCGGCGCGTGCATGGCGTTACGGGAGGACTGTGGCGCGAAACGAGTGCGCGATGAGAGAAAAGAAACTCCTTTTGAGGTGACGCGTGACGCCTGGTTCCTTGAAAGGCGAATCCAGCGCGTTCACCGTAACAGCGGCGTGTTTCTACTTTACAGAAAAGCCAACCGGGGCACGCACAATAGGGATATACCTCTGCGAGAGGAAGAACTGCGTGAGTGACCAGGGCAGCCACCGAAGCAGCCCCTTTCAGCGCCGCTTTTGGGGCCTCCCTTAAGCAACCTGCTCGTGCACTCGCAAGGAGAGGGAAATCATTTTGATGACTGAGGAGCGAAAAATTCACGCGTCTCCACGAAGTGAATCACGACGAGTGGGCGAAGTACTGGGGATCGTTCTTGCCATAAATCGCCCGTGGGAGTGCTTACTGCTGCTGAAACGATTTCCAATCCAATCCAATCTAATCCAATCCAATACGTTTCAATCCAATCCAATTTATTACAACCCAATCCAATCCAATGCTCCTCGCGCATGCGCAGCACGGCTCTCCAAGAGCTCTCTCTCTCCACCTCTCTCTCTCTCTCTCTCTCCCTATATATCTCTCTCTGTGTAACCTTTTGTGAACGTTTTATTTTGTTCTTGTTAACCTTCTGTGAACTTTTGGTTCACAGATGTTCCGATTTACACGGTGCTGTGCAGTAAGCACCGACACCGGACGCCGGACAAGCCTCGGCCTTAAGGTGCTTCGCCCCTAAAAGGTGGGCTTGACGGGAATACCGTGTGTCTAGCTCTGTTGTGGGAAGGAGGAGAGAAGAAAATACCCTCAATGAAAAATAAGGTTTGAATCACACAATTATTTCAGTCAATAAACGCCACCTGACGCCTAAATACGCGTCCCTCTGGGTGTTCGTGCATGAAATACATCCTCCAAACTGCGCGTTCTCACAGAGGGGGGTTCCCACTTCAAAAAAAAAAAAAAAAAAGGTTAATCACATTATTTAGACCGGCTACAGTAGCCGTAACAATAAAAGTAACATTTAACCGATAAAAATATAAAATATGACATGATGAGTGCTGAAGGTGGATCACCAGCCAAGCTGGGGCAGAAAGCGAGGAAAACAAAACTGTGGTTGATTCCTCTGTCTTAGGAATTGGTAAAACACGAAAGTGAAATGTGCAGCGAAATCTGCGGGTGAGCATTACTTGCGGGTCGGCGGCTGTCTTGCGGATGTGCTTGGCGAGCGACGTCCTGCTGGCGGGTCGCTTAGGTATACTGGCGTCATTTCCGTGACGGTTATGACGTCAGTCAAATCTTGGTGTATACCGGCATAACACACTTTGGTGTTAAAATATAAAGCCCGAAAACAAACAACCCTAAGTCTAACGTACTCTTTAGTACTAAAGGTTGCTTCCCCGCACGAATACTGTGTGTGCAAGGGTGCACCCTTTACACGCCGCTTGCTTCGTTGAACTGGCGTCAGTTCCGTGACGGATATGACGTCAGGGGAATATTTGTGTACCCAGGAATAAAACACTTTCGTGTTAATATATTTTTACAAGAACCCTCATTCCAGGACGCCCTCCTGGAAAGCTGTGGCCAAGGCTTCCAAGCTGAGATGACACACAATTTTGAAAAAAGGACACAAACTGTCGACGGAAGTCGTACTACGACTAACCGTTCTCCAACGTGTTGCAACTACGGTAGATTGTCTAAAATCTGGAGTATCCGCACCGTTTAAACCTTCTAAATACTCCGTGTTCCCCCAACTCAATGAAAGAGGACAAAAATAATGTGGGGAACAATACCCGCTCCAGCGAAGCTATGACATGTTTAAAGGTAATATATAAAATAAATGAACGAGGCTAGAAGCGAAAATTATTTTTTGAAGGAAAGCCAATTTCAGGATAAAAGAAAAATTTGTTTTTCGTGTTTCATGTTTGGGCAGCAGGTGCATAGAGCGTAGGAAAAACGTCGGCAATCTGGGATTTGATATAAAGTAAATAAGGAAAAACAGCAAGCAAAATGTAATTGCGAAGCGCAGTAGGAAAACGTTTAGTTAACAGCGGTGAAAAATAAAGGAAAAAAAAAATGGTAGGGAGCAGAAAATCAAGCGAAGAACACAGAAGGTTCTTCAAATATAGAAGTCGTCGCAAATGTCAGCCTAAAAGTAGCTGTTTCAGACTGAAAGTGCAGCGGCGGTATTTCCGTTCACGAGAATAGCTAACGGCAAAGGCAGTGCTGTGACGCCGTACACATTATGTATACTATTTACACAATACAAAGGAAGGCACCACCGAGGCACTCTAAAGTAAATAAATAGAACGTCACTGGGTCCAGAGTGGACGATGCAACTATCGCTGCCACGACCTGCTACATATTACCCCCCAATACGAAACCGAAGCACGACGAGACCCCGCGTGAGAAAGGCATGATTTGTCACAGGCAACGGGTCTCCAGAGGGAACACGTGTTACATGTCACGTGCACACAAAACGAGACTTTATAAAACCAGGGGGGGGGGGGGGGGACGTGCAGTGGAGAACCGCACCCATCACAAGTAACATGTTGAGCCGTCGGGATACACGGACCTGTACGTAATGCACGGATGAAAGACTAGTTGAATCAACGTTTATAGAAAAAGTATCTATAAACGTTGATTTGAATTGCACCGACATCACACCTCTAGGGATCCACTCTGTTACCCTTAATGACCTCCCTAGAGAAGGCAAGCGCTGCAGGGGGCGGCAGAAAGTTAGATGGGCAGATGAGATCAAGAAGTTTGCGGGGGTAAATTGGTCGCAGTTGGCACAGGACCGAGGTAATTGGAGATTAATGGGAGAGGCCGTTGCCCTGCAGTGGGCGTAGATAGGCTGGCGATGATGATGATGACATCACACCTCAGGCATGGAACGTGAAGTGAAGTCAACAGGCTCGATTAAGAAAGACCTTGATGGCTTGAGAATCATCTCATAGACGACAGACGTACCCTTTCGTGGAGGAGAAGCAGGCACGGCACCTTTAAATAGAGAGCCTTTAGACGCAGCGCACGCCCGGGCATTTTCGACGTCTCCGCCGTCCGGGAATTTGGACTATACACGGTACGACTGGTACGACGAAACAAAAAAAGTGGAACCCAAAATGGAGGACGGAGGGTTTCTGGTTTTCTGTCGCATCCTGATGCCTCCGTCGGCAGCAGCAGCCTACAAACAAACAAACAAACAAACAAACAAACAAACAAACAAACAAACAAACAAACAAACAAACAAACAAACAAACAAACAAACAAACAAACAAACAAACAAACAAACAAACAAACAAACAAACAAACAAAAACAAACAAACACGAACGCGTCTCGCTTCAAAGAGGCGCGGATAAAGCGGCTTTGCCGCATGGCGTTCTTTCAGGACGGAGAACAAAAACTCGCGCAATGCCAGCCGTAAACAACTTTGCCGCAGAAAGTTTACAAAACACGCAACAGCCCTACGCTGGGGTTCACGGCGAGGCCTGGTAACGACCACTAGCTGACAGTTCTTGCATAAACACAGTGGAGGAAAACTTAACCAGAACGCGAAAAAAAAAAACCAGAGTTTCAGTCATTCAAAACTCCATCAACCACCCGAGCAAACATTACGATCACGCGAAATTTCGTTGTGATGACGCGACACGATGCGAATTGACAGCGTCGATTATGCCGACAATTCGGCGATGTAAACGTCAAAAACTATTCGATCATTGATTAATTTTGAGGACAAAAATTATTGGATAATGAGTTACGCAACGCCACTCCTACAATGATGGGACTATTTGTAGATTTCAGGATTATACTTTACCATTTGGCATTCAAATATTTGTTTACAGACCACGTGACCAACTCGTAATCAGACATACAGACTTCGTTACATCGACTCCGAGAGTGAGCTTCGCCGTGCTGCAAGATAGTGTACAGTGAAGCACGCTTGGGGGTTTTCGACCTCGTCGACACGAAACCGGGACAACCCGCCTGTAAAATCAATGGAATAATTCAAACGATTAACCTCAGCAGACGCAGAGGCTTGTCGTCCCCCAACACTCCCTATTGCGCGCGAGTGTGATACATGTAAAATCTATTGCAGTCAGTGGATCCAGATGTAGATTGGTTGTTTCCTAATCAATTAAGAACTTCATTGCTTGGCTATAGCTGTCTTTAAAAGAACACGGTGACAGACGAAAACAACGAAGCAACAAAATTTAATGTCAGAGCACGAACCACGAGTTTGATCGCAAAACCACGGATTCCTAAAAGTAAGGCCCACATCGCTGACCTGCCACAGTCCTACCTGAACCATTTCGAAAACGGTGAAAAAAGATTGTGGCACAAAATGCGTCGGAACAATTTCTGGACGTCTCCTGGGTTTATAGGGTCACCGCTCTTAGCAGCGCAGTGAAATATTTCGAGGTATTGATGTATACGCCAAGACAAATAATTCGGTTAATGCAATCGTTATCTCACCCACCGCGGTGGCTAAGTGGCGAAGGCGATGTGCTGCTAAGCCCAAGAACTCGGGTTGGATTCTGGCGCTGCCTTTCTGGTGGAGGCGAAAAGCGAAAACGCCCGTGTGTCGAGATTTCGGCGCACTTTATAAAGATCCCCATGTGGTCAAAATTAATACTGAGACCCCCACTACGGTGCGCCTCACAGCCCAAGAGCAGCTTCGGCGTGTAGTTCCACTATCAATCAAGCAAACGCTATCTCAGTCTCCTAGTACAATATGACATCAGTAATATCGCAACCATTTAATCACACAACACTTAAGATACGCGGCACAGTCTAGATATATCTTAAACGGCTGAGGTCGATGAACGTTAACCGCAGCGTCAGTGTAATCAGAGTGCTAGTTCATTTCAGTCAACTTTGTTCCTAAGTACGTTTTGAGGACCGCGTGCCAGCAACACAGGACTTAAACACGGCTAGCGAAATATATGGGTAGCCTGTATTGCCCTATTGTCAGCTACACTTCCTCTGAAACAAATCAAAGCCTTCAGTATTCAAGGAATCACGGGAATATAGAACGGCTCGATTCCGTCCCAAGGAGGGCCTCCGTGCGACAGGATATGATTTTCGCGCTAGAGCAGTGGGGTGGCCGCGGACACTTCGCATGCGCTCCAGTAAGTGCGAACGGCAGAACACAAACATTTCGCTGACCCCGTTGGGTTGCACTTGAGCGACCACGGACAGCTTGTTCTCTCCATTGTGTCGGCGGCGCCGTGTACCAGTTGTTCGCTCCCGCGAGCTTCGGGGGACGCTCATTACTGGCGCCGGACGCAATTACGAACACCTGCCCGCCTTCCGACGGGCTTCGGAGAAGACGGCCCAACTGACCCGCACGACTCGCGAGCGGGCCAAAGTGAGATTGCAGGTGGCTGCAGCAAGGGTGGGAGGGGGACACTTTCAAAACAACTACAGCAGATGAAGACGCTGCGGAGGGCATGTCAGGGAGGACAAGTTGGTCCTCGTCTCGTCTCGTGATTGGGATCTTGTGGCCGTTCGCTGTTGTTTTTGTTTGCGGCGTTGTGTTGTCGAAGGGCGCATGTATGTCCGTGAGAACACTGAGACTGAGAAGAGGTAGCGGAAGGGGAGGATGTATTGTTCGCGGTAGAACCTATTGTGCGCGTGCGAACTGCTTTCTTGGGGATCGACATTTAGGCTTCTTTGTTTTTCGCTCATTCGTTCGCGTCTCTAATGGTCAGCGGCATCCTCTGGAATGCCAAACTCGCAAATGAGGCGGCACATCGAAGAGAAATGCTGCATCTGTATTTAGCCCCCTTGCAGCGTACATGTAAAAAAAGTGAATTGCTCCAATTCAACGTAACGACGACAACGATTACACGAGGCATTCAGAACATCGTGGTCTACCTATGCACGGCTTGAGAATACCCACACAAAAAGATACGTGTATACTGTCACTATACACGCTCTAATGCAGGCTACAGTGAAATTGAGGGGGAAAATGAAGTCATGGGCCACAACAAGTCTGCGTTAAATCAGTGAAAACGGACATGCAGTGTAAGTTAAGTCGACTTAAGTCGATTTAGCTTTCGTACGTCGACTTAGTACGCTTGAGTTAATATCGGATAAGTCAGCTCAATTTTATTTAATTTAGTACGGTTCCGCTAAAAGTCGACTCAATTTTAGTTAAGTCAATCTTGTTTCAATCGACCTAACTTAGATTTCCTAATTGTGCTAAGTCGACTTATGTAAGTTAAGTCGCCTATTGGCAGCGTTTCTGATCGCCAATCAGCCGCTGTGCTCACTGTCAATAGCCAATCAAACGGGGTCAGTGTGGTTAGGAATCCCGCAAGGTTGATCACTTTCCCCTCCTTTGTTCTTTTGCAATACGTAAGTCAAACCAGTACTGCTGCGGCAACGATGGTGCCGAGGAGACGAATTGAAGTTTCCTGCGTGCTTCGGCCACCCCTATGCGGGCGAAATTTCGCGTGTTTCCCTGTCGGTCGAAGACCGGCCACCCAAGTAGCAGCTATGGGCGCCTTTCCAAGGCGACGCCGTAGTGCCTTAGCCTAATCCCGCAGCAGGGCACCTTAACCCCTGAGGCATGCAGCGAGTGGATGCCACGGGGAGACTGCGGAGCATCGGGTCACCAGAGTGCGGGGCAGGTTCGGCGCCGTAACGGTCGCCGTGACCACCGATAGCGGAGGGGATAAATGGCCAATTGATCGAGGGAGAGGATAAAGGGAGAGTGAGATGGCGGGGAAAGGGAGCACAGCGGGCTGGAAGAGAACGCGAAGATGAACAGCGGTCTCCCGGCAGTGAGCACAAAAAGTAGACACGTCCAGAAGCACCCGCACGGAGAGGTATTCTCGAGATCGCGAGAAGAGGATAGGCAGTATAGCCCTTTAGCCCTACGCTGCTGTTATTTACATCTTTCTTTGCCACTTCTTTTTTGTTCTTGGAGCGAGCGAACGAAAAGGGAGACCTGCAAACGATGGGAAAGAGAAGAGTGGAAAGAACGGGCGTCCGTGTTGCTGTTTGCGACATCGCTCGCTCGCTAGCAGTTCATCTTCCGCAGGAGAGCTCTCCTCTGGAGAACCGGGATGCTCTGCGGCTAATTGCCACTGCCGGAGTAGAGCTCTGGCAGCGCCCCGTCTTACGCTGTAGGAGAATAAGAGGGGGGCGGCGATCGAGGCGGCCACCGTGCCATCGGTGCATGGGTGCGCCGATCGCAACTGTTTCCCGTGGAGAGAGCGATTGGAGAGGAATGTAAGAAGAGAGGTGACGGCTCAGCGCGCGTGCGCCTAAGACCGTTCCCGTCGTTAGCTAGGAATGTGCCCGTTCATGACGCGGTGGTTGCGGATCAGTTCCGTCGAGGTGCGTGAGCCGCTTCGAGTGCAATCTGCCCGGACGTGACACTCTCTTCCGGGTTCTCCGCGGTTGCCTCTTCGGTCTGTAAGCTAAGTGATGCGAAGTGATGTAAACGAAACGTATAACCTAACGATGCAAATGGGCGTGAACAAAGGGTAAGCAGCACGTGGGCAGAAGGAAAGGGGGCTGACCTTTTGCAGAGCGATCAGTTATGAATACAGCGTTGAACCCGCAACTATGTCATATGTGCGAAGCAGCTTACGACAGCGTTTATTCCGCGTATATAGGCAGTTTGTCGAGTTCGCCAATTTTCGTGCTGTGAGAGGCGTAACGGGAGCACGGACGGCCAAGGAGTTCGGAGGATGAGTGGTTGTTACATATTTAAAGCGACAGGGACAAGAAGAGGACGACGAACCTGGCATGAACTGAGGGAATGCGGGGAACGAGGTGGCGCGTGCCATCAGCATTTAGGTTTTTTGGGACGATTCTGGCCGCTGGAACAATAAAGTGGTGTTCTCTCTACGTCGCCCGCTCCTCGGTTTTCAACAGTGGTAAATTGACGACTCTCAGTGAGTTAAGACGCGTCTTGTGTGCCTCAAGTTCACTATCCGTGTTCCAGTTTCGACGTTTAGGCCCCGGAGCTTTTACTACTCAGAGCGAGCGCGCTAAATTCGAACACCTGCTCCCAGACCAAGCAAGAGTAAAATTCGCTTTCGTGGACGGCCTGATAAAGTGCGCCCCTTTCTCCCCCAATTCCTATCAAGGCACGGCCACTCTGCCTTTCCAGTATACACGCCTTCTTACCGTCTTAGTAAGAAACGTATCGTCTGAGTTATTGTTCACAACTCCGAAAAAGAAGCAATCCGACAACGACGATATGGAGGTAGGAAGGGGTTGAAAGCACAGCAATAGTCTTTTCTTTTTGCTCCTTTTTCTTAGGGTGGAGGGGAGTGTCTGCTTTCGAGCAGAACGGAAGTGCCAGGTGGCGCGGAGGCTCGCGATCCAGCATCCCACGTGCTTTGGCCTCGCAAAGCAGAGATTCGGCGAAGTGTCTCGGGAAGGGGTTAACGCACAGAAACGCGCACGTCGGCCACCCACGACCCCAGCCGTTTTACTCCGTGCAGTGACGCAGACTAACCCGTTTCGGAAATTGTAATCTAAAACCACAGTTGATGCTGTCTCAACCGGAAGAGCTGCTTTTTTTCGGCATGTGCTGAAACGCGGTCGCCTCGGCAGCCGGTGATCCCACCTGCGGCAGCGGTAGCATAGTTCGCAGCTGTAATTGTTCGTGTAAAGCAATATTTCTTGGTTTATTGCATGCAGTTTCGTGCCAGGTATATGCGCAGCGCACTTGATGGTTCCGCACGCAACACGTTCATTTTCTACCACCCATAACCATTCCATTAACTCAGTGGCATAAATCCCCAAAAATCAAAATGACGGACACACATCTTGCCACGCCGGTCATCTTCTGGTTTTTACAAACATACTTTTTATCTTTCGTTATAAAACAATTAAACTTACGCTTCCAAGTAAAATTTTCTTAACCAGCATGGGTGCATACCGTGGCAGCACCTTCGGTACGAAAGTTCTGCGCCGCTTCCTACGAGGCCCTGGACTGGACAAATCTTTTTAGATCGTAGACAGCCCAACTCTCTCACCATATGTACTCTTTCGCGCTGTGGAATTCACCTATTTATGTTTCTTGAGTCGGTATTCTTACATATATTTTTGTGCACCGTTTACTTTGCATTCTGATTCAGAGTTTACGTTACCAATTTTTTTTTCAAATTTATCTGGACTCTGATACCAGCATTCCCTTGTTTCTCGTTTTTACCGTTTCTCTTTTGTCTTCTTCTTGCCGTACCCCTAATGTCTGATATTCACCCCTCATCAACTTAGTCACTCTCTCTCTCTCTCTCTCTCTCTCTCTCTCTCTCTCTCTCTCTCTCTCTCTCTCTCTCTCTCTCTCTCTCTCTCTCTCTCTCTCTCTCTCTCTCTCTCTCTCTCTCTCTCTCTCAGTTATAACGTCACACCTCATGTAAGTTCATAACAGCATAGGATCGGGTTTTCTTTGCTTATTTTGCATTTGAAAGCCCAGTACAGCAAACATTTGCGGCACTTATCATCAGTGGCATTTAGTAAAGCTCGGACTCTAGAGCGCCCTTTGAAACCAAAAACAGAGTTGCTTTTGTGCTTCGTTTTTCCTTGTAAGAACACCCGATTTCAGAGTTTTAGGTTTCTAGTTTTGCGGCGAGTGGGCTACACTAAACTGTCAAGCAATTCAATTATGGCGCTCCAAAGATAGGAAAATTTCTGGGGGAGTCCAGGCAGCCCCCCTCCCCCCCTCCCCCCCTCCCCCCTCCCTTCCCCACCTGCCAAGGTTTACGCCGCAGCAAGATCCATTCTCCTCTCGTCTCCATCTCGATCCATTCTCCTCTCGTCTCCATCTCGATCCATTTGTTCTCGTCTCTCCATCGCGATATTATTCTCATCCATTCATATTTTCCTGGCGCGACATTGCTAGGTGCGCCATTTGCGAAGTGACCCGTGTTTTCTAACAGTGTCAATTCGTCTTTAATGTTGCCGCCTGTACGTTCCCAGCTCCTTGAGTTTTCTCGCTCCGCGCAAAGCCATTCCATCATCGAATGTCCAAGGCAGTGTTGTTGGTCGTCAAATTAAACGGCAACGAACTACCGGCTGGCAGAAAGAAATTCTCTCATTGTTTTGTTTGAGCAATTTTCACGTAAATGCGAGGTATGGCATACCTTAGAGCATTGAAAACACGCACAGGATAAGCAGCCCACCTCATTTTCTTGCGCTTCCTTAGGAGATGCCTTCGGGTTTCTTTGCCCGCTAGTCTTTTTTTTTTTTTTTTGGAAGATCGTTTCACAGGAGTTTTCGCGCTGAAAGACTCGCTTAACGACAAAGAAACAGAGACGTCACTCGTAAAGTGGCTAGCCTATCTCGACAATAACACTAAAGGGGCCGAACGCGGTGCGGTCACAACAACCAAAAGAGGGCCGCGTTTGAAGCCGAGCATTGGAGTTATTATTTTTTTCTTTCCTTCTACAACCATTCCTCCGACTGCAACACAATTACTCTTATCTCGTCACGGAGTGTGAAAGCGATCGTGACCAACGAGATACTTAGCAGTAGGCGAAACACACGGCACCTCAACGATGAAAAGAAGTCGTCTCAAAAGGAACACGCTCTTTCCTCATAACCAGTACGGTCCGTATGTACGGGAGAGTCTTCTTTCGACGAAGACAATGATCTCAAACGTCTGCCACTCTTTGTGGTCGAGGAGGCGCGTCTTACACCCTATTCAATTCGCTGCTGAATAGAGCGCGGGCCCGCGGCCAGCAGAGCGCGTATACCGTCATGCACGACGAACAACGATGCGGTATATGGACACCTGGCTAAACGCCCAGACTACGTCTTGTAGAGAGCGTAATGAGCTGCATTCTGGTCATATCACGCACATCGCCGTTGCTTCTAGCTCGGTGAACGTGTTCTACGAGACGGCGACGCCGTCGTACGTACAACGTGACTGCAGTTACGGGAGACGAGAATGAAGCCATCACCTTCCGTCATATGGCTGTAGCTATTCCAGGCACTCATGTAGGGCTGCTGCACAATTCCACAAAGCCGTTCCGGCGCGTGCAGTCGTTGCTTTTACGACCTCACGGCGGAAATTCCCAGCCCATGAATGGAGAACAAGGCAGGCTACTGCTCAACGCCAACGTCTTAAGGAGGAATGCTCCGTAATTCACAGAATAAATCTTCCTGAACTGCCAGCGGTTCGTGGACAATCATAGTGACGTTTAATTTACGTGCAGTTAAAATAAAAGTAGGCAAAAGCCGTATACATTGCATGACAGAGCATGTCTTGAGCGTGCGTGAAGAGGTCAGGGTGCACCATGGGTTGACTTCGCGGAAGTGTCAGACGAAAAAATTTCTCCGGAAACTTGCGTCTTCTTACGTGCTTTACAGTTACAGGCGAACGCCTGGCCTACCATTGTGCCGTGTACCTTTTATACGCACGTCCCCACGTCGATACGGCAGCCACGTTATATTACCGTCCTTAATCCATCTTAATCGAACTTATTCCACTTTAATCCCTCTTAATACACCTAATTACATCTCCATGCATCTTAATTCACCATGTTCAATCGTAATACACCTCAACCCTTTAGTAATCCACCTTAATCTACCTTAATCCATCCTAACCACTTACTCCATGCCAACAAACCACAAATTGATTTCATCCACTTAGGATCTCGTCATTCATCTTAATCCACCTTACTTATCGTTACTATAAATCACGTATCAATATTAACTCCATCCTAATTCATTTTAACTCTATATTACTCCGTCGTAACTGATATTAATCGAGCCTGGCCTCACCGTAATTAGGCTAATGTACCTTAACCCAGCATAATTCACCCGAATCCATCTTAATTCGTCCTAACCCAGCTTAGTCTAACTTAGTTAATACCTTATTTCATATTAATCCATCTTATTCCGTCCTAATTCACCTTAATCCCCCTCAATCACATCTGACTAAACTTACTAAACATTACCACCAATCACTAATAAATTGTTATCACAGCACAAGTAATCTCAATTCACCTTGTTCCATTTAAATCACATTTTATAATCATCGCTTTCAATAAATAATAAATCATTGGTTAACTTCAGTAATTATTAATCCTGTCTTATACACGGCTGGAATGCTTTGATTCACATCTGGCCTTCTTTTCGTCATTCGTCTCGACCTCGCGGTTATTCGAGGTAAACCTTTCAATGAGACATTATAAGGATTTCGGCTTAATAAGTACTTCAACACTTTTTCTCTGTACTTCGATGCCAAGCGGTTAAAGGCATGAGGAATCAAGCGGGACTCTGGGTGAGCGACGTTTCTGCGTTATGAACCAATGCTCTTCTAATGCTCTTCTAACTTTACTGCCCCCCCCCCCCACCCTATCATCTCTGCTTTTATACAGAGTTAGTACTATTGGAAGGTGGAGCCAGGTGCAGCCACTGATATTATATGGGGAATGCGGGTTCAAAGACTTTTATGTAGCCGCCTATCTGCGTCTTGTATGTTGTCAATCTATGTCATCACCGCCTCGTACTTGCCGTGAGTGGGACTGCTGCTTTGAGCGATTTAAAGACAAACTTATAAGATGCCACCAACCTTTCGTTTCCCCAAGCCGTGAAAGCGCGCGAAGTTTAAGAATAATACACCTTCCAACCTAAAACAACCGACACGTGTGATACATCGGTAACCAAGGGGAACCATGCACTGTTACTATTACCACGTACTTAGTTTGTGGGATACATTTGTGAAATGTTGTGTGGTATGGGCCATTTCGCACCACAGGATAAGTTTCTTTGCATATGAAATAACACCTGACTGCAGGATGACATTATCGTTGGTTACTCCGCCTACGTACGCCAGAGGACGATACTGAACATTCAATTTTCTGAAGAACTGCCTTCGGTAATTTCGGCAGCTTGGCATTTAAAGCGTCAGTGGTATGGCATCGGTCGTAAACAAAAAAGCAGCCTTTAGCGAAGGAAACTTGGTGGAGTGAAAGGTTACGATAGCCGAAAAAATCAAAGCCCGTTTCTTAAGAGAAAGATAGTTAAAACTCGAAATATTTCCCATGCAACGCGAGTCAAAGGCCAAAATCCACGGCCATGCGGGAATGGCGCTTATACGGATTGATTGATTGATTGATTGATTGATTGTAGGGTTTAACGCGCCGACGCAATGCAGGCGATGAGGCGCGCCGTAGTGGAGAGCTCCGGATTAATGTTGACCTCCTGGGGATCCTTAACGTGCACCGAAATCAAATCGCGCACACGCGGGCGTTTTCGCTTTTCGCCTCCATCAGAAAAGCGGCCACCGCGGCTGGGAATCGAACCCGCGTCCTTGTGCTCCGTAGCACAACGCCTTGGCACTGAGGGCGCATATGCGGGGCATATTAAAAAGTATACCAAGCACCACCTTTCCCACCGGAGTGCTCAAGTTCAAAGAGATGGAAAGTGTGGCAAGGCTTCGGCCTTTCAGCAATGACGGGCTAGCGAGTGACGTGCTGGTGTTTTTGCCACTTCGCAATGTGTCTGTGTCATTGTTAACTGTATGCCGAAGTCGGGCAATAAAGAAAAAAAAGTAGTGGCTTAGTTCTGCTATGCCAGGATATACGTAGCGTGAGCTAAGGTTCAGCAATCCAGTCCAATCCAGTCCAATCCACTCCAGTCCAGTCCAGTCCATTCAAGTCCAATTCAGTCTAATCCAGTCCAGTCCAGCCCTGTCCAGTCACTGCTCCTCGCGCATGCTAAGCACGGCTCTTCACGAGCCACGTGAAACGGCTATCAAGCGGCTCCGACGCAGCGTGAGACTTGGCTATTGTGCAATTGAGGCGCACAACTGGGCACGCGCGGGCGCCAGTCCGTCTGCCGCGGCTATGACGCAACACAATCCAACACAATCCACTTTAATACAATCCAATACAAACCGATCCAAGCCAAGCCAAGCCAATCCAATCCAAGCCAAGCCAAGCCAATCCAATGCTCCTCGCGCTTGCGCAGAACGGCCCTTCACGGCACACGCGAGACTGCTCAACCTCGGCCAGTGTAGCTTACGCTACAAAAAATGTGTCCGAATGGCGAAGTCGGATAGACGCCGGCTTCATTAAGCGAGGGATCCAGTTTCGATTCAGACTACAGTAAGCGTTCTTTTTTTTTCTTTTCTCTCTCGTGAGGCGCTTGATGTGCTTTTGTGGAAACCCATCGTGTAACTTGGCTTTCCTGCTGTGCATTTTGGGCGTAACGATGGACGGCAACAGTAAGGCATAGAAGCTTCGCGTTAATAAACTCTTTGGCCCCGTCCTTGCCACTCGGTAAAACTCCACGCCTCTTGCCGTGAAGCCAGGTTAAAAAAATAACGTTCGCTATCTGCAAAGATAATTGCCTCTCGCGTCTTTGTTTCTTTGTTCGTTCATTGTTTTCAGGTCTCTGCGCTTGCTGAGTTCAAATAATAAGCTTGTTTTTTTTTTTTTTTTCTGAACCCAATAGCCGGTTTCTGCATATTCCCCCATCAATTGTACTTGCTTCTTCGTACGTTGGGGAACCATTGAGCGAGTGTGCGTGCGAGCGTCACCAGCGAAACGTGACAAAGACGAAGCACATTTTATATTACCCGAATCACGAAGGCGGCAACAGTCTTTGTTATCGGCTTTGTGCGAAAGCGCAGATGAGACCGCATGGAGAGATCTTTCACGTCGGGGTCAAATCAACACCTATGTGTACGCGCTGTTTCGACACATTCCGCGGCGTAGGCCGAGAACGGCGAAAGACGAACGTTGCGAAGAACTGAATAATCGCACGCGCCGAGAGGCCTTCAATCTTGCGGCACAGCCACACCAAGCCGAAGGCCTCCACAGGAAGCCTCGACAGCAGCTGGTGCAAACAGAAAAGTCGAAAGCTGCAAGACGGAAAAGCGTGCAGGCAAAGGGCATTGGAAGATCGGTTGTTGCGGCAGGGGTGCATCAAAACGCAAAGTACCTCGACCAAGGATCGAAGTTACGTGCAGTACGCTGGAAGTCGTAGAGGACAGTACAACCTAGAGAGCAAACTGTTGCCGCTTTCCGCCCGAGCGGGTGAAGGGTTCTGCCGATGTCCCACGTGTGACGTCCCACGTCTCGGTGCGGCTGTGTTGCGAACAACGCATGCGCAGTGGGCCACATGAGCGATCCGCGCGAGAATGCGCACGCAACTTGGCGTCGAGAGAGCGTGCCGCCAAAGGGAGTGTCGCATTGTTCGGGTCATTAGGGGCACGCGCTCGAGAGGATTCCCGCTAGGATTTCTGAAGGCCGCCGCACAGCGTTCGGAAGAATCGTGCTTCGGCCGCGCTCTTCGGGGCTCTTCAAAGCCGCACCCCAACTGCGACGGTGAAGTGTCGTAAGGGGGGACTTCGTGTTTAAAAGCGGCGCCGGGGCTATGTTTTTCTCCAGTCGGTCTGGGCTCCGTCTATACGTCGGGGCACGCGCTATTAAACCGCAACAGGATACGGCTGTTTAGGTGTCGGGGAACGTTGGAGGCTGCGCCGGTCGAAGACGATGTCAAGGCGACGATGACGCATGCGCCTGCTGCCTGGATGAAAGGCGCCACATTGCATGGGCGCTGCTGTCCAAAAGATGTAAATGAACTCCGCTATAACCGCGCGAAAAGAAAACGAGAGACTCGAAAGAAACGAGCGCATTCCAGACCACGAAATGGAAAAATGTCGCCTCAAGTTGCTAACTGCGGAAACGAATTATGCAGAACAAATTATCATTGCAAGACTTCTTATAACAGGATCGTACAAAGAGCAAGCCAACAGACAGACAGGCAGACAGAGAGAGAGAGAGAGAGACAGACAGACAGACAGACATTAGAAAAGAGTAAATACGCAGCGTCTCGAGTTTGTACTCTGCGAGCGGCCGCTATAGGTGCGTAACAGATTCATGGAGAATCTTTTGTTCCCGCTGTCGGCGGGGTTTCTGTCGGCCTCCTACCGCGATGCGCACCATGGTTGAAGAAAGTTCGTCGAGGCGGAATGAACACACCACCCACCCACACGTGCCGAGGTCGTTCAATGCCGTCCGCTTCCCCGCAGTCGGCCGTTTCCGCTTGCCTACACGCGACATAAGGCGGCATCTGTGGTCGTCGCCCACGACACGAGATGAGCGAATTGCGTGGTGGGCGAGTGACTGGAACGTTGCCTGTGCTATAATAGCCCCGTCCTTTATTCTTCCTTCCTTACTCACTCCTTCTGTAGCACAGCTTTTACACTTTCCCACTGGTTGGCACCTGATAATTCAAGCGTGAGCCAGTTTTGAAGGGGCCACGGAGAGAAAATAATACCTTGCTCACACTGCTAGAGCTAGCCGTATCGGGAACTCAATCAGCGCCATTCCAACTACCAAAGACGGGTTTTTAACCAGAACAGCGCGAGAAAAAGACAAGGGCGGAAGCTCACACTAACGTGCAAGACTCGAATTCATTGATTGATTGTGGGGTTTAACGCGCCGACGCAACGCAGGCGATGAGGCGCGCCGTAGTGGAGGGCTCCGGATTAATTTTGACCACCTGGGGATCTTTATCGTGCGCCGAAATCTCGTACACACGGGCGTTTTTGCTTTTCGCCTCCATCAGAAAAGCAGCCGCCGCGGCCGGGAATCGAACCCGCGACCTCGTGCTCAGCAGCGCAACGCCTTAGCCACTGAGCCACCGCGGCGGGTTGTAAGACTCGAAGGTGGCGAGGCTGTACGCAACCTTCACGACGGTTTAAGTGAACAATTGCAGGCGATTTGCTTCTTCTTCGGTGCCGCAACGACTTTACACCATCATTGTTGCTGTAAGTGTGAGCTTCTTTCATCCTTTTGGAAGTGATAATGATTGGACATCACCTTGGAGGGGCGTATACGCTATGAAGTGTCTTCCTCGTTCCGAGCAAGCGCCGCCACGATTACGGCGCACGCTGGAGTCTTTCTCGTTACGAGCAAGTGTTGCCATGACTACGGCGAACGCTGGAGTTCTTTTTTCTTGTGGCAAGTGTGTATGCTTGGCTTCGCTTGGTTTAACAAACGCGCGCCGGGGGGACGCTGGGCGGACGTCGCGAGGCACGCCCACACGAGCGCTAATCATTTTCTTGGTTTTGTTAACTGCAGGGTGGTCGCCGCGAGGCCCGCGCTCACGTGCGCGCGCTCGACATTTTCTTGGTATTTTTATCCGCCGACACGAAAAATTACGATTTGATAAACAGCTTTGCCGTTAATGTTGAATCACTTTCAAATTTCGCGCCACATTGACGTGTCACGAGCAGGAGTGACGCCATACGGGCCAACACTTATCAGTATGTTAAATGCACGTTGGCATTCCAGCGATACGCTGAAACGGAACTAGGGGCCCCACTACAGTCGCCCAGTCACGTTTCTTGGCGGTGGCTTGGATCGGCGCCCGCCAATCCTCGCGCTTTCCCCGACGCTTCTCCGCTCGCCATCATTCGAACCAGGTGACATTTGCGCGGGAGGTTCAAGCACGATTTACAGCTACATGCTCGCCGGCGGCGGCGACGCACTCCGAGATAATAGGGAGTTTTAGTATAGCGGAAAGCACCACTTTAGCGCGCCCATAGCGTTAGCGGGCACGCTAACCGTAGCATAACGAGGCGCTATCCGTTCGCGATTGCGGCCCGCAAAACGTTAACGCTACAGCTAAAACGCTATACTAAAACTCTCTAATAGAGAGTTTTAGCATAGCGACTCCCGTACGCTACGCTAAGGTTAGCGGGTAGCGGGACCGGACTGCGCATGCGCGCGCGGGGAGTGCGAGGAGGTTGCCCCTCAGCGGAGGGAAAGAGCGGGCATGGCGAAGGCAGGCCGCGCGGAACTAATCCACCCCACCGTGACGAATTTGCTCTCCCCAGTCGCGCCCCGCTATGCTAAAACTCTCTAATAAGAGTAGCGCGTGCCGCCGTGCTTTCGCTGATCACGCGATCACTTCCTCGGACGCAGCAGATATGCGTGCGCCGCGACCGAGAAGACTGCAGTTGGCGCTGCGCACAAATTTCGCATTAGGGAGTAAGGTAATCGTCAGTGCATTTTTCGTTAGAGGTTTGCAACGAAATCGGCATCGTTGTTGTGGGGACAAAGCAATCTTTTAAATGAATCAAATGCGCATTTCGTCTTTATGGCCGTTTTAACATCACCGCATTACCGACGCGGCTCGCTTTCCCGATCTATTCACCCTCGAAAAGAGCGAGAAAACACTTCGAAGGGAGAATGTAACTCCTCCTCCTCCCCCCCGCAGGTGGCGGCCAGGAGCCCGTGGGCCCCAGCGGCACCCTCGGCCAGCTGGATCACTTTCTTCTGGATCTGGGGCTCCGTACTGAGCACCGCGGTCTCCCAACTCATCGGTTCCGTTATATCTAGCGATGAGAGGATCCTTTCTCGCTCCTTATATTGCTCTACTATTCGTTTAAATCCTCTTAGTTATTTTTCGCATCCGTTTTATCCATCATACACTTGTTTTTTGACCATCGTTTGATAACTTGATTTACCGTGACGACAGGAGACGACGACGACAGGAGACGCCGACAACCCGACACTCTAATTTGCTTCGCCCTTAAAAATTCATCGGGAATGCCTGCTTACGTGTTTTGAAGGCGACAACCTAGCGATTATCAAAGCCTTGTTTTCTGCTACATCGTGTGTGTGTCTCTTTTTTCGTCGTTTGACGCGAATTACTCCGGCAGGCGCGCTGGCAGCCCCTCCCGAGGCAGCTTCCCCACAGTCGGCAACCTGTTCTACTCAAGTGCTGTCACGTGCGACTGTCACGGCGCATGCATCAGGTTAATTCTTGGTTCTTTCTCGCAGGGTGTGCCGCATTGGCGCTGTGATTATAGGTCACTTGTCCGTTGCTCTCTCTGGCGACCCGGGTTCAAACACCACACAAAACCAATTTATTTTGTCGTTTAAAGCGACGGCCATTTCGGTACCATTCGTGTTGATGCTGACGACGACAACGACGACGACAATGGTGACTTTTCGCATTTGTTGACACGCCTACCATTTTCGCCTTAATAATAAACATCGCATACAATAGCGCCCAAACTTCGCAGTGAAGAATGCCAGATGAACGAAATCGACAAAACATATACCCTTGCGCTCATTGGCGCAATGATTTCCGGTAGCTGAAACTACGCCATGTCGGACGGCGCGCCGCAAGACCATTAATCTCAGACAAGCCACTATATTTCGTACCTTTCGCAGGCCTTGTTTACAATCCGTCGGAAGACGGCTCAGGCATGCGGCACTGCGCTCGAAATTCTTTCCTAACCACCGCTCTTCTCAGACGGAGACCACCGCCAAGCTGTCTGCTGCACCAAGAATGCATCCCCGGGTGGTTTCCGCTTCGCCGTTCGACGCTTGGGTAGCTAATAAGGCTCTGTTTCATGCTTACGGAGAAGAAGCCACCCCCGTCACTAACTTCAAAGGTGTCGGCTACTTGGGCTTCGCTGTAGGCGGGGGCAATAGACAGGAGGCACCCTTGCCTGTCTCGACGGGCTTGGGCAACTGAATCATCGTTTAACTCGAGGGCTGTACTCGCCAAGCGCCTGCCAATGAAGTAGGCTGATATTCCAGTGAAGTGCACATGTTAATGCTTCAAGATAGATGCATACAGTGTTATGAATTTTAGTGTCCGTATAACAGGTGATGATTGGCCACAGGACGGCTAAAGACCCTGAACAACAAAGCCACATTGTTCTGAGTACTCAGTGCGATCTTGCTTGAGATGCGGGTTTGAATTCATTCATTCATTCATTCATTCATTAATTCATTCATTCATTCATTCATTGATTCATTCATACGTTCGTTTGTTCGTTCATGTAGCGAGTTTTAGCTGACCGTTTTTCACGGTCCGCTCCACTGCTCTAGCAAGCGGGAGCGCCATTGCGCATGCGTGGCGCGCATGGCTGCGGACGGCATTGGCTCCGGTTGCGCTGAGCGGGCCGCCGGTACCGGAGCGGACCGGCGAAAACGGTCAGCTAAAACTCTGAATTCATTCATTCATTCATTCATTCATTCATTCATTCATTCATTCATCCATTCATTCATTCATTTTAATACGTTCACTTGTTCAGTCATTGATTGATTGATTGATTGATTGATTGATTGATTGATTGATTGATTGATTCATTCATTCATTCATTCATTCATTCATTCATTCATTCATTCATTCATTCATTCAAACTGGTGGAAGTGCAATGAAGGGTCCGCGGGCCTGACATATTATGAGACATTACATTACATCATACTATCGAATATTACATTACATTCGACATGTTACATCACTCTGAATATTAACATTCCTGCAATCTCAGACGCTCGCTGCTACCTATCAAAAGTAGACAGCCAAATAACAAGTAGTATACAGCGCAGGACGTCACATACATATCGGCTACAAGGACTTCCGCGAGAGGTCAATGCTTGCTCAAATCCGGGAAGGAAATGTTGCCGAGGCCCATCGCTTCCTCCAAACAAGGCTTTGTAAAGCCAAATCAATATCTCCCCGTTTCGCGTGATCCTGTCACACCTCTTACTTCGTATATTTAACTCTGAAGGTTAGATACCACTGGTAACTTGTAAAATTTGTGCCGGTCACTTTATGCCGTCACTTTATGTCGCAGTTAGCACAGGACCGGGATAATTGGAGGTCTCTGGGAGAGGCCTTTGCCCTGCAGTGGGCGTAGAGATGATGATGATGGTGGTGATGATGATGATGATGATGATTTTACGTACGTGACTACTGCGGCGAGTGTTGTAATTCTTTCGGCGAGATCTGAGGTTGACTCGCCGCGGTGGCTCAGTGCATAAGGCGTTGTGCTGCTGAGCCCAAGGACGCGGGTTCGGCTCCCGGCCGTGGTGGCTACTTTTCTGATGGAGGCGAAATGTAAAAACACCAGAAAACGCAAGTGAATTTTATATCTACCCCTATCAGTCGAACTATACTCTGTATTGTAGTCAGAAAAAACTAAGTATGCCTGGGACAAAGCATCTACCACATAACCTAAAAAAAGCCCTGCTACAATCTGGCAAAGGGAAAAAAAATTCAAAGAAGCAGGAAAAAGAGACGGATGGCACCAAGCTCAAACATACCTAAGGATATTTAGCGCAATAAAACTACAGAAATAGGCATCGCAGGCCGAAGCCTCTGTTGTTCTGACTGATCGATGGAACAACTGTATTGATTAAGCGGGCAAGGTCTGACGCCTCGTGATGTGGCAGGGGGAGCGCAGGACTTCGCAAAGGCTTCTCATCTGAGCTTTGCCGAGAAGACACCGCGGAATATGCGACGCGCACATTCTCCCAGACCACAAAGACGCGTCATATTCACTGTCCCCGTTGCACGGGTGAAAACGCGTAGCTATACATCAGTGCGTATATTGCGTCTAGAGTCTCTGTGGTCTATGGCAATATCAGAATAATTTGACGCTAAGCAGTGCTCACGAAGGGGTGGTCAACATTCAGCCATGTTGAACCAGTAAGTGAGAGTCAAGCCACAATTAGGGTATCTCTTCAGCCCATCTTGTTTCCCACCAAAAGGTCCTCAGAGCACTGACTTCAAATAAACGAATGAGGTCAGTTGCGGTGTCGGTGTTGAGTTCCAGGCGAAGCAATGCGCGAAACGAGGGCTGAAAACGAACGAGGTTTTCCGTTGAAAAAGAGTTTGTATACTCAAAGGTGCCGTGAAGACAGAATGCATGCTTTGTTCATTATAAAGACCGATTTGTCCCTATGACAATGACACCGATTTTATTGCAAACCTCGAACAAATAATGGAGACGTGAAAGAAAACATATGAAGCAGTAGCCACTCTCCGGCCACTTTTAGGCGATTTCGCTATGACGTCACAGAATCTATAACGTCACCAAGAAGCACGGCTGCATGCGCTATTGTATTGGGGCCCCTAGTTCGGGTTGATCGCATCTTTTTAATGCTGGCGTGCAGATAATTCATCGATAACTTAATTTTTGGTGCTGGCCCAGAACATGTCACTCTTGCCCGTATTACGTCACCCTGGCGCGAAATTTGAAAGTTTCAGTTTTTTTTTTTTTTTTTTTTTTTCATTTTTCAGTTAAACAACGTCTTTCGTCGCTGTAACGGAGCTGGGTGAGTTACCGAAGAACCAAGTTACCAAGTGAGTTACCTTCAAACTGAGCACAGTTATGTTTCGTCTTTCGTGACCCCTCAAAGATATTCGTACTTGGCGTTTTTCGCTGGCGGCACGTCGCCCGGCGCGCTGAAATACGACGTCGTCAAGATGCCGGCGACGAGGTAATCGCCGTTGTTTTCCCGCGTAACGACGCTTGACTCACAGCGCACATAATGCGCGCGAAAACCAAAACAGCCCTCGAAGGCAAGTAGGCTGTCGTCGACGGCGGAAGCAGGAATTATGGGGCCGCGGCTTCACGAGGGTCGAATTGCCGCGCGCGTGGAGGAGCGCGGTGACGTCACTTTTATCCGGAACGCGCCTTTCGATTACCGTGGCCGTGAATCATGATTCTGCAAACAACGGAAATGCGTGATACTTCCTGTGTACACACAGATCCAAGCTATATTATGAGCGCATCGTGCCCTTAGAATGCAAGCAGAAACAAGGAGAAATCTTCGAAATCTTCGCGCCGCTTTTCCGTTTTTCAGATGACTATAGATAGACTGAACGCGTGTTGTTTTCGAGTATTCTTAGACGCTAACTACCATAAAAAATACTTTAAAAATATCCGACTTTGCTGGTTCACCTCCTCGTGTTTTCTCCCACTTATACGCGCGTAATTCATGCGAGAAGGTCCGTAAGAATCCTTCCAGTGTTTTTGTAGATTGGTGTCCCCGTCCAAGTCAACTTTTTTGCCACGCCACGCTGGAAATGTGATCGAAGCGTCCATCTACTTCCTCAAATTCTGCACTCTCGGCCTACCGCTAAGACCATAGTAATGCCGAAACACTGGCCACTGGTTCCTCCTTTCACCTTTAATTCCCTATCCTTCTAGGTTTCGACGTTCACTTCATTCCTTTCTCCAGCGCACGCTTCTTAAGTATGGCTGGCAAGCATGCTTTTTCTTCAGTTTACAATTTCCCTGCCTTCCCCGTATTTCCCCAGAGGGTCTAAAAGTGAGCTGGAATTAATTCAATTTCAAAGGAAAATGCCCAGAAGGCCGCTCAGAATCATTTCGCGCAATCTCCGACAGGCGGATTTAATAAGCTACGTTTCGAAAATTAAACCGTAGCAATGTTATGTACCCCTCGCACGTGCTGTGTGCATACAACGTTTGCATACAAAATATTAACTGCAAGATCTCATAATAAGAGGCAATACGATATTGCAATGTTCAAGGTGACTCAGGCAGGTGGTACAGCAACTGATTATTCCTTACTTTGTTATAAACCTTCTTACGCACTGTAGTCTGCGAATTACCACCACAATACCCCAAACAAATTTTAGCATGTAACATTTCAGAATTTGCAAAGTATACAGCTCAATACTCCAGAATTCTTCACCGCTTATGATTACAAAATGGACTCAAGGTGTAACCAATTCCTTCATTCCAGTCAGTCGACATTCATCATAAAGCGGCAACCCCATGGAGCGTTTTCCTCGCGTCTGGCGGCCGTCGGCGCCTCCTAGCGGTGACGTAAAATGGACGTTGGAGGGGCCAAGATTCAGAAAACTGAAGAGCCAAATTGACCAATTAGGCGGTTTTTAACTAACAATTCAATGTGGCAGATGTTGGTGGAGTAAATTGTTGCTTTTCGCGTCGCCACCAGGAGACGCCGACGGCCGCCAGACGCGAGCGAAAAGCTCCATGTGGTTGCCGCTTAAACAGCTTCATCGGCTCTTAACAAAATAAATCTCTCGAGGCACCAGCAACAAAATAAAATATCCAGATTTCCTCCCCCGTCATCTCCATCGCTTCGTGATTTCGACCCGACAGGAGCATCTGGAGGGCGTCGTTGTTTGTCGAAAACGTCTCTCTCCTCCGGCCGTCGCAGCGACAATCCGAGCCCATGTGTGGCTGGCACGTGTGTCATCCCGGAGAACGTCGCTTCGCACTCGTTAGCCCGCGCTTGTGCGAGCGCGTACAGCCAGCATCGGGTCGGGCTTAGCGCGGCTGCCCGCCCGAGACCTTGAATGCCTCTGACAGGCGCGCGCTGGCTGCCCTCGTATGTTTAACCCGTCGTCGCCGTGCTCGCGCCTTCTTCTGCGAAGCGCGTGGCCTTGCGAGTCACACGCGCCTCATCCAGCGCCGACATCTTACAGCCCGCCGCGTCTACTGCCCAACCCAAACACGACGAGAGTTCGCGCATTCTTCTCTGCTTCCATCTACCTCGCAATGCTAATGGCTGCCTCGAGAAACACATGTGACGTCATTTGAACGCCCACCAATCAGAAGGGAGTGTGTGAGCGATGACAAAAGGGTTAGGTCATGATCCCTCGCTGTGGGTGGTTTGACGACGGTGGACGGAAAAAACAAGAGCCATCATCAAACGAGGGCCCGTCATGGAGCCACTGCGACTGCACGACCAGCGCCGACGCTCGCGCTGTGGCGGGCTGGGCGTAGCTTAAGTTACAAATTGCCAACGGCGTGTGGCGGCGGATTTCTTTTGTGTAGGGGCGGGCCAGACAAAGCGGTTAAGGTTTCGGGGAGAAACCGAAATTGAACAGAGGCTCGGCGTGAATCACCGCAAAGCTGCGCTTGTTCCCTATGCTTGGGATGCAAGCCAAAACGTTCGCAAGCAACGATTCTAAGTTAAAAAGATTGCTAATGCCCTAAGTGAGGATTTTCGAGTAAATGCTTGGGCTCCACTGCTAAATATTAAGCCAATTTAAAGTCGGCTTTCCCACTACACACATCACATAGGGGAAGCCATTTTTCGGGGCGTTGTATAAGCAGTTTGGCGCCAAGGTAGAAAGGATCTGGAGCCTTTAATGGACTAAAACCTTCATTAAGCGCCGCGTATTCCTAAAAGCGCCATACCCCGAGCTCCTTCACAGCCAGCTTCGCTACTGCACCCACAAGCATTGCTGTAAAAAGATTTTATCAGTGTTAATCTACCAAGTTAACTATAAAGCATGATGGTACAAGCGCCTCTTATGAAATGCCTCTTAAAGACACCATGTAACCCTCAGGGGCATTTCATAAGAGCCCCTTTACAGATGGCTTAAACGCTATATACAAGTGCATTGCTGGCAAGAGATTGTTTCGGGGGCAAATACAAGCGGTAAAGCTCTGAAGCGCGGAAATTCATCTATTTGACCTTCACATTATCTTCATCGTCAAGCTCTAGTACCGCGGAACACTTTGTCTACATCCTCGGCTGATCATCATCATCCCCCCCACCACCATCATCATCATGATCATGATCATCATCGTCGTCGTCGCTTCTTGGATCAGTGTTCGGAGACGGCTGTACCGCATTAAACGTCCTGCTTCATCAGTTACCCAAGGGCGTTACAACATCAAGGTCCCGAACCCTTTTATTAAAAGCATTTTCCTGGATGGCGCAAGTTTGACAGACCAAGCGCTACAGACGGACAGATGGGTTTTCCGGTTCAGTGCACGTTGAAATGCTTGAGCATTAAAAGAGGATTAACAACGGGATACCAACGGTAATACCAAGTTACTTTACCCTAGAGCTTAATAACATAAAAATTGCTGAACTAATCCGCATTTGCTCCGGCGGTTACAGGAGCATTGAAGCACACAAGTCGTGTGCACACCATTTCTATTTCGACGAAACGGCTTAACGCATCACTGCGGCCTTCTAATTTCCTTTTTCCGGCGGTGCGAAGTTTGAAGCAGCTGGGGTTAGTGTAACGAGCACCACTGTATTCTGAGTTACCACATGTAAGAATAGCAGCGACACGTCCCGACAGCGCTGAACTAAAACTAGCGCTTGCGGGTACACGCCCAGTGACTCACGCTGCCTGTTTTGTCACACCGGAAGAGTATAAGGAGGGCACGCGTATACGCCACCGCAAGCTGCCAGAAGTGGCCTCTTCGCATACGCACAGTGTTCGTCAAAAGTTTCTAGGCCATGCCAAGCGTTTACAGGCTACGAAACAAGTAACAAAGACGCTGAGCTCTCTATAGTACAGTAGAAACACTTTATAGAAGAAAGCTGTCACAAGCATTGCTACTTCCGCATTGGCGTAAGATACGCCCATTGTACTCAACTGCTAAAATTTTAGCCTGGAATTAGGTGTGGGCTACAAAATGTTCACCTGCACCAGAACTGAACTTTTGATCGTGGTCGACTCGCACCAACAGCTCATGCCGCCTATCCGCCCGTGGCTGATCGGAACTACAGTGCGCAAAGAATATCTTGGTGATCCCCGGTTGGTTTCCTGCTGCTTCTTTTTGTCGCTTTTTTGAAGCTGGTTTTAGCGCACGGGGCCAGAACAAGTACAAGCAGCGCTTCAGTTCGAACATTGATTACGAGGCAAAGAACTCTCCCGACGACTAGCATCGGCGCCAAGATTTATAACTGCCCGTATTGCTTAACACAAAAGAAAACATTGGCACATTTGGGCCAAAACGCGGGTGTGCATGACCGAGGTTAGCAGTGTTCGTTGAATTGAAAAAGTCCGAGGGCACCTAAGCATTCATTGTGGGTTGGGAATGCGAAAGCATGAATGTAGAGTTGAGCGCTCGAGGTATACCTTGCTTCCGCCCCGCGTCCTCGAAGGGCTCTGTAATATTGCCTCTTGAGACACTGCGCTTCAGCATCCCCTTAACGCTGTCGAAAGCTTTCGATCTATGTCCTACGCATTACGCCTCTGCTCGCTCCTCCCGCCGTGTAAAGGAGAGCTGACAATGATGGTGAATATCTACTTGTCTATTCGTTCGGTTGTCTTCTCCCACTTTCTTCATCTGCCCTGTAGTGGCCTTGGCGGCCACTTATGACTACTGCCAGTTTTTAGCCCGCGGTGTGAAACGCCTCGTGGTATGCAACGCTTTCGAAGGAGCAGTCTCTGTTACGGACGCCGAATGTCGGCTCTTTAGGGGCGAAGCACCTTAGGGGCTCGGGCTGTCGGCGCCTCCTGTCGTCTCATGTAGTCACGGTACAAAAACACCTGGACACTCGTTTTCCAACGCCTCGCGCTAGAAAGTTCCATCTCCACGGACAAAAACGCGCACTAAAAGAACACGCTGGAACACTCGTTTTACAACGCCCCGCGCGATTTCTTATCATACTTGTTAGCATGCTGCGGCGTGTGACACGAAGACAACTTACGCGTCCAGCCTGTCTCTCATTTAATTTCTTAAATCAGGTTCAACGCAAAAGAGGGCGCCACTGCCTCAGCAAGCGCGCGATTGCTCCTCCCACCGGCGCTTCTCCGGCGCCCAATCAGCTCGCGCTGTGTGCCAAGAGAGAGAGTTACAACCTTTGAATACTCTGATACACTACATGCTTCACCCCTCACCAGGTTTGACGTTAGTGGAGATGGCCCGGGATCTTTCGCTCAATGTGTCATTCGAGGCTTTCGCCCTAAAATACCACACCGAGAGCAGGTCATGGATAATGATGCGTAGCTCAGTATTGCTGCTCCGGGTTGCGCAGTCACGTGCCTTCTTCCCACTTGACAACAGGGGCGAGACAAAGGTGATGTGCGGTGAAGCTTTCAGGCTTCTAAGCTTTCAGGTCTCCTTGAGAACACTTACGATATTCGCGTCTCCGGCTTATTTTGAGGCCATTTCGTTAAAGCGCGCAGAGCTTTTGCCTGCGCTGTATTTAAAAAGATCAACGGTTGCAAAGATTTCCAACTTGCACGTAATGGGCGCCCGTTATTGGCGATTGCCCGGCAAAGTTTGAAAGGCGTAGACGCTATTTTAGGGTTTTGGTAAAAATGACGCCAATTAAAGTGCTTCAAAGTGGTGTAAACCTGTAAAAAGATGGACAGCCGAGAGAGTTGGTGGCCTAACATTGTGGTGAAAACGCGCAGCTTAAGTGCTAAGCTACGCTGTTCCACTACCATTTTATATACCTGTTTTTAGGCATCTTAGGAGAACAAATTGAAGTGACTCGTTTACATATGGACGGAACGGAGGGGGAATGAAATCGTTCATGTATGGCTGAATTAAGATTTTAACTTCATTCGTTAATTTCCGTGCTGCGTTAATTAATGCAGGCGTCAAAATTAATAAACTCAGTGCCCGTTTTGTAGACTCTCTTTTGTCGTCTTGTGTGTTCGCTCCTGTTTCCCGACAAAGTACGTACCAACTGGCCCGCCTTCAATCCGTTGTGTAATTAATGCTCAACAAGTAAAATTACTACAGACGCGTTGCCCCCCTATTATGAGATGTCATACCAAGAGCGCACAATGTTTGACTGCTGCCTTAAATTTGGACAGCGCACTGTCCAAATTTGCAGAGAACCAGGAATGTAGGTCATGTCGCAGTAATGTGCGGGCAAAGTTCGCGAGTTGATTACGGGTTTTCGAAAAGAAGAAATACTAATTGATGCAAGCGCGCCTGATATTCATTCATTGCCCGGTGTCGCGGAAGGACTGCATGTGGGGCCAAGCCGCAGTTTGCCGAAAATTTCGGCCATGGTATGCGTTGTGCGCAGAACTTTTTTTTTTTTTTTTTTTTTGGGGGGGGGGGGTCTGCTGCTTGCTAGATGGCGGAAGATGCTAGTCGCAGTGCTCAGCTGAAAACTGGGTAGCCATCCTCCAAGGTCGCAGCCATATTCATCCCTGCTATTTATGGCTGAGTGCACATTAAACGTGCGCGCAAAGTAAGGACTATATCCACAAAAGCCAACAGGTTTCAAAATCCACCCTTACCGCTAATCATTACTGAGTGGAATATGTGGCCCGCAAGTGCGTGACCAGAACTGAGCTGACCTCGTTGCAGCACGCTCATAGCGGTCATCCGAAGTGAAAACCAACTTGGAAATCTGCATGGGGATTACACTTCTTTCTATTTTATATTATATTCTCGAATCACGTGTACTGGCTTTCACGTCGCAGCCACCTGACATTTGTGGAATGTATGCAATCTTTACTAAAAGCTTGCTTGATATGCGATTTCCATTATGTAATGCCATGTTGAACCCTTGAGGTATTTCAATAAATAAATAAATAAATAAATAAATAAATAAATAAATAAATAAATAAATAAATAAATAAATAAATAAATACGTTCTTTGTGATTTCTATAAACCTTCGAAACATTGATTAAAAACAACTGGGAAATAAGTGGCACAATTTTTGTAAGATTGCTCCATTTATTTTGCAAACCGCTGTTGCCGTTGCCGAAATCATGCATTGGTTTGATACCCGTTGGTGACCATCTTTCAAGGCCATTGTGAGAATACTTGGCATAAGATGTTTTCGGCTACAACTTTACGATGGTATAGAAGCGGCACAAAGAAGCTGCTGGAGATCGACGAGGTGCATACCCCGCATTTATATATAAAAAAAAGAGCATTTCATGGGGAGAACATAAAGCCAATATTTCATCGGCTGGTGAAAATTTTGTCCCATAATGTAGGTAACCCCAGGTAATGAGACAAAACTTTTGTCTTTTTATAAAGTGGCCCCTCTCCAACATCAGCGCTTGATCGAAATAAATGTTTATACTCTCTCTGTCTCTCTTTCATGGAGAGGGAGGAATCGGAGGGGAAAGAAACGTAGTAGTGCATGCCGCCACAGTAGTGGCTACAGTGGCCATGAGCCGGAGGTTTATTTAGAATTTCGATTTCGGGAGTATGGGGGTGTTGGGGGGACGTCGGGGGTGTGTGTATAAATCCCTGCTAGGAGCGATGCGAACATCACTAGCGCAGGAGCCCGGCCCGACTCCACGGAGCGGGAGAGGAGTCGAGTGTGGCAGCACGGCCGTAGCAGGAGGCGACATCCAGCGGGCTTTGGCTCAACACACGGCTTTCGACGCTCTGAGGATAGGCGGCGCTGCAGTCCGGAGCACCACTGCTGGGAGCGCTCTTCCCGAATCCACTGAAGGACTCCGGCTCTTCTCAAGACACGGGCTCCCTCAAAGTCGCCCATCAAGCTAGAAGCCCCAGCTGGAGCAACAATTGAACTTAAACTCGTGATTGGACGATTTTGTTGTAACCAACAGAGAGGGAGACCAGCGGTGTAGCCAGAAATATTTTTCGGCGGGTGTTATACGCCGCCGGAAAAAAAAAAAAGGAAAAAAACTCGGAGGAAAGGTAGCCTGCCAGCAAGCATCATTTCATTTTCATTGACTTATCTCGTGCTTTTTTTATTGTTTTTACACATTCATATATATTGATGCGTGGACGAAAAAAGGCCGAAATGAGGAAGGGACAGAGGGAAAATGCAGCGCTCAGAAAATTTCGGGTTGTTCTAACACCGAAGCAACCCCCCCTCCCCGGGCTACGCCCCTGAGCGAGACACTTCATGTAGGCAATACATTTTCAATGCAGCGGCTAGAACTACCTCCCCGTCGCACGTCTCTTCCTCCACCCCTTGACAGATTATGGCGACAATTACAAACCCATTCACTCCCCACCAGACACGTCCTCCACCCCATCTATCCCACATTATATCCCCACCCAAACTGCCCGGCATGTGGCGCTCGAGATACCACGCCACTGCTTTTTGAAGCACGGGCGGGTGTCTGAGAACACGGGCATACACGGCTACCTACAGGCAACAGGACGAAACTTGTGTATGCTGCGGCAGCGATCGGAAAACCGTAGAGCATATTGTCATAGACAACCACGGCGGGACGATGCGGAAGCGACGTTGACGGAGGCTTTGGGATTTGGTGTGAGGGGCAGCCTCAACTTCACAGCCATAGAGGTGACGAAGAGGCGGCTGGAGTGGTGGTGGAAGAAAAGTAGGGAAGAGAGTGGGACGTAGGAAGAGTAATATACCGAATTATAATTTAGAACAGGAGGGGGGGGGGGGGGGAGATTGTGTAAACAGGTGTGCAAGGGCAGGAAGGGAGGGGAGGAAGCGATGGAAGTTTAATACAGGGGGGAGGGGGGCTAACTGATTAGGTTAGTGAGGGGTAGGACAAATAAGTAGAATAACACAGGCAAGTCGGTTGGTGACAACCGACGCTCCGATATCTAATCATCATCGTCGTCGTCGTAATCATCATCATCGAACGCCATTTGAGAATGCCCCTTTTTACCCCCGCTCCGTTTACCCAATCCTCCCATTACCTGAGCTACAGCTCCTGACCACCACTGGGGCTCAAGATTACCTGGCGCGCCTTCCTCACCTAAGGGACACTCGCTAGGACTGAGCCTCGCCAGAAATATATCTCTCTCTCTCTCTCTCTCTCTCTCTCTCTCTCTCTCTCTCTCTCTCTCTCTCTCTCTCTCTCTCTCTCTCTCTCTCTCTCTCTATCTCTCTCTCTCTCTTTCAATGATATCTGTGCCTCATTAATGTCGGCTATGTGTAAGGTTGTCGGACGCATTGTCCATACGCCCATTTCCGAGTTCCTCAATAAGCATGACATCCTACCTGAGACATTACTCCGAACGCATTCAAGTTGATGGAACAATACACGATTTCGTATCTTCACTTGATAACGGGGCGCAAATTGATGCCACCTTTATGAACATTGCAAGAGCCCTTCACCCAGTTTAACGCAAAAACTAGCCTCAGAGATTTGATGAAACACTTACGAATGGTACGCATGATAAAATGGATAACCGATCACCTTAGGCTATGTAATATTCTGTTGTAACCAATCGCGTTCAGGATAGTCAACCGCTGGCTCTGGTGTGTCACACGTATCTGTTCTCGGTCCCCTTGTTTTTATCACATTCATCGCAAACTGTGTTTCAGGATGTCCCGGTTAAAATGTAGTTGTACGCCCATGACTGCGCTGAGATGCCGAGTGTGACTTGCGGAATGTGTTAATAGAAAAGAACACATATTTCAAAACCTCTACCTGCGATCATTTATTTACTTCTCCTTTATTACGAGATACAGACTTCTTTAGAATACGGAACGGATCCAGCCACCTCGTTCCCGGAACCGAACGACGGCAGCCTCTAGTCAAACGACTTGCCCTATAAATTATTCATTTGACATGCATAGTTTTAAAGTGATCTATTGTACTCTAACTTGAGCGATTATTAATGAATGATATAGAGTTTTCGAATAAAATTTATGTTCTGAAAGCAGTTTATGAGCACTGGCGTCAGTGAAGGGAAGTACGTCCGTCGGAATGTTGCCGCTCATTGTGTGAACACAGGGCACCGTTTTTTCCCATGTTGATACGCGTGCCTGCCTCAGGGTACCTCGCACTGGTATTTTATACGCCTTTGCATCACACAGCTTCGCCTTAATGAACTTCGTTGGCACTGCAGAATGCCCACCTCTTTTTACAATGGATAGGTTGTGTTAGCAAAAGTGGCGCATTAATTAAGCCGTAGTTTGATTTCGCCAAAGAAACCGCACTTTGTCGCCTCACTACATCTTTTTTAACGTCATCAAAGTTATGTACTTCTAGAAAGTGTTGAGTAAATTAAAAATTTGCGTCGGTCAGCCCTGGCTTCTTCGTCTTGCCAGCAGAAGTACACTAGGGGGATATCTATCGAGCGGCCATGGGCTCTGTTTTCGCGTACAAAGTATCTTACCTGTTGCGTAGCTCCTATCCCGGACGCGGATGTCGTTTTCTACCGTAGGTAATGATCCTGCAAAGAAGATCAATCAATCAATCAATCAATCAATCAATCAATCAATCAATCAATCAATCAATCAATCAATCAATCAATCAATCAATCAATCAATCAATCAATCAATCAAACAACACTCCAAACAAAAAATGCACGTCTACAATATACCACTGACTTTTATATCGTTCCTTCAACGGCCAGTCTAAATATGTAAGGCAATGTACAGTCTTTGTCAAAATTTTCTAGGCCAAATCGGAAATGCCCAGTCCACAAAGAACTTAATATACAAGCTAACGTTCCGAGCGAGACTTCAACGTTTTATGCCGGCAAGCTAAAGAAAACACCTGTCTTTCTTACTGTCATAAACTATTTTTCTCAGATTTAGAGGTGAAAATTATTCTTTAATTATTTGCGGTCGATAAGGCTTAGGATTGGTCTAGAAAATGTTGAAAAAATAGTCGCTTAGCTCTGCTATGCCAGGATATACGTAGCGTGAGCTAAGATTCAGAAATCCAGTCCAATCAAGTCCAGTCCAGTCCAGTCCTGTCCAGTCACTGCTTCTCGCGCATGCTCAGCACGGCTCTTCCCGAGCCACGCGAAACGGCTATCAAGTGGCTCCGGCGCCGCGTCAGACTTGGCTACTGCGCAATTGAGGCTCACACGTGGGCACGCCTGAGTGCCAGTGCGTCTGCCGCGGCTATGACGCAACACAATCAAACACAATCCACTTTAATCCAATCCAATCCAATGCAATCCAAATCCAATACAATCCAAGCCAAGCCAAGCCAATCCAATCCAATACGATGCCTCTCGCGCTTGCGCAGAACGGCCCTTCACGGCCCACGCGAAACTGCTCCACCTCGGCCAGTGTAGCTTACGCTACAAAAAGGTTGTAAGTGGTGTATAGCACAGTTTTCCTGTTTCAGAAGGGAACCACACCTACTATGCACAATTTTGCAGGACTGTATGGAGGAGAAGACAGATATCTCGACGGAGTGGTGAGATAAAATTCGGATAGAAATAATGGATCCGGGGAGTGCAGAAAAGGGGCGGTTGGAAGTCAATAAAAGAAAACTTTGCCCTGCAGGCGACATAAAATAGGCTGGTGGTGGGGATGGTCATGATTACAGTTCATTATGTATCACTTCGGCAATTTCAGCGGTACGCCCCGCCTGTCATGTCCACTTAAAAGCAGTCGCAGAAGCTCTGTGGCTTATTTAAACAATATAAGTGTTTGTTTCGTGGTGTGCAAAAATGTTTTTAACCCCGACTTCCCACACTGTAAGTGGTTGATAAATCCGTAAATGCTATACGTTTCGGCGATTGGGCTGTCCACATAAATAACAGTTGACAGGCAGTCGTGCTCATAGCATGCCTCCTGCGTGTGTCGTGTATTTATCGAATGTGAAGCGGCAGTCTACAAAGGACAGCAGTTAGAACAAAACAATTTACAAAGCGTGAAAAGAGGACCAGATGTCTTCGAAGAGCAACGCTGAAGCTTTGGCACCCTTAAATTAGTTGTGGATACATTCTCAGTCTATTCCACGTCGTGCAGTATTCACAGTTTGTCAACGTACTTCAGAACTTGCAATGCTTATGCGGCGCGCGAAGTAAGCACAGTAAAGCCTCGTTGCATGGGAGACTTCGCCATGGGAATTGACTTTGTTATAAGCGGTGCTTCGTTAAAAGCCAAGGTTATTCCCTTTCCAAGCACTGCGGGTGGGAGCGCGAAAAACTTCGAGTAAAGCGAAAATGAGAAGAATATGATTTCGTTATAACGGGTACCTACTGCTAGGACTGATTTAATTTTTGACGCCAGTAGCACACCCTTTTTTTCTAAGCTATAATTAGGAAGCGAGAAAACGAGCGCCAGACAGTTAACAAAAGTTTACTTGTAATCTATAGCGAACCAACAAAAACCCTGCAAAGACTCAGATTCTTTCTTGTATACAAACAAATTTTCTGCGCAAGCGATAAACTGTTGCGTATAGCGCAGAAATGTTATGCGAATAAACGATGTGCTAGGAAATGAAACATCGCTGAAGAAAGCCTTCCAGATTATACATCGATTAGTCAACGCTTAATTTTCCTCTAAACAGGTTCACTGACCAGCAGTTAGTTTGCCAAGCTGCACGAGGCGAGCGCACCTACTAAATTTGTGCGCACCCATACGTGCAACTCTCACGTAAGCTGGAATAATTATCGCGCAGGTTTTGTACTTCAAGGTGACCACCGTCTAAAGCGCGTCGTTTTGCTCTTCACTTCGATTTTTATTTCATCCAGAACTTGAGCCCGCAAAACCGAACAAGCGATATTCTGGTTGCAAAACCTTGCCATATAAAACAAATTGCGAAGACTTTGAAGTTTCATCCAGAAATGTGTGCAGTGAAGGCACAAAGAGCTCCTCGTTTCCTTTTTTTTTAGATGCGACTGCATCTCATTCACTCGCCTTGTCCCTCCATACGGCGTTGTTGTTGTCCGTCCACACACCTCCCCCATTCTCCCGCTCTCCGCCGCTCACCCTCTCCTCTCCGATAGCGAACACTCTCTCGCGAGGGGCATTGGATTGGATTGGATTGGATTGGGTTGGATTGAATTGGATTAAACTGGATTGTGTTCGATTGTGTTGCGTCATAGCCGCGGCAGGGGGTTCACGGCACGTTTCACGCGATGGGAGAATCAACCTAACGGAAACAACAACGAAACCCCGTATGCGTCGCATCTACACAGGGGTTCCCGCGAGGGGAGGTGGGAGTTTTTTTTTCCTGCGTTTAATTT
Organism: Haemaphysalis longicornis; assembly: GCF_048455015.1. Taxonomy (NCBI): domain Eukaryota; kingdom Metazoa; phylum Arthropoda; class Arachnida; order Ixodida; family Ixodidae; genus Haemaphysalis; species Haemaphysalis longicornis. The sequence goes on along the minus strand of NW_027526385.1, from coordinate 188,572,252 downwards.
TGAGAGAGCGCGTTTTCCCCCGCTGAAGGCATCGAGCTCTTCTGGAGTAGGACATTTGGGATGATCATCAGTGTCTAGAGCAGATGTCCGTGCTGCTATGAAAAATACAGGCTTTAGAAAAGATTCCTAATTAACTTCTTAACCAGCTGGCAAGGCCCGCCGGATACGCAGCCCGACTCGCTACGTCAGATGGGAACGAGAGTATGAGCAGTTTAATTCCCACGTTCCTACGAGATATTCACACACGACTCACGATGGGAACGCATACACACATGCACGCGAAATATTGATACGGCGTATATCAGTCGTTCTCAGGGATGACTGCCCCAGGGACACCTTATTCTGGCTCCCACCCTGTACTCCTCGCAATGCCGCTTCTGTGAAGCACCGGGCACGCTTTACCACATTGTGTGGGGCTGTGATAAAAACCCTAATTTACCCCCTCTGCCCTTCCCCTCCCCTGAGCACTGGGAGAGAGCACTGTCCAGCTCGGACCCTGATGACCAGCTTTGGCTGGTGAAGAGAGCCCAAGAAGCTGGACGGTGTCAAGGGGTCCTGGAATAAGGACTCTTTCCCAAGGCGAACTTCTTCATAGGGACGTTTATTCCTCCTCCTCCTCCCCTTTTGGGCTTCCTAAACTGATGGGGGACCCCACGATGGAGAATAAGTTGGTTGTTGTCATAATGTCCAACAATTTTCACTTGCAGCTTACTGTCTGTCTGTCTGTCTGTCTGTCTGTCTGTCTGTCTGTCTGTCTGTCTGTCTGTCTGTCTGTCTGTCTGTCCATCCGTCCGTACGTCCGTCGATGCAGCCAACCGGACAAAAGCTCAAAGAATTGTTAAGAAATAGTTTATATGGGCAAGACATTTCCAAACCTTTAAACTGGCACCACCCTTCAATTGTCAACATTTTTGGGGAAAAGGAAAACATCCGTCATATTTGACGCAAAACATAAACACATAACTGGTACTAGGCAGTGTTCTTTTAATTGCAAATAGGTGCAGCAAATAAAAAATACGTGCTGAAACCGATGTTCCAACCCAAAAATACAAAAAAAAAAAGCCCGCGCGCGAGCCTAGAACTCGTGACGACATTCCAACAAGTCCCACAGTAACGGAAGGTTCCGATTAATGGTGCACGAGCAGCGGAACGTGGGAGGAAAATTTAATTTAAGCGAGACGGGAAGGAAAGAGCGTGAGAAATGGTCGGAAGATTGAAGAAAGACGTTTACGTCTTGAAGAAAGACGATTGATTGATTGATTGATTGATTGATTGATTGATTGATTGATTGATTGATTGATTGACTGATTGATTGATTGATTGATTGATGGATTGATCGATTGATTGATCTATTCATTGATTAATCCACTGATCGATCAATCGATTGATTGATCTATTCATTGATTAATCCACTGATCGATCAATCGATTGATTGATCTATTGATTGATTGATTGGCCTATTGATTGATTGATTGATTGATCTATCAATTGATTGATTGATTGACCTATTGATTGTTTGATTGATTGACCTATTGATTGATTGATTGACCTATTGATTGATTGATTGATTGATTGATTGATTGATTGATTGATTGATTGATTGATCATGAGAAACGAGGCGTGAAGTAGTAGCGGGCTTAGGCTTAATTTTCACCAACTGGGGATCTTTAACGTGTGCCGAAATCTCGAACACACATGCGTTTTAAGTGCAGAACACTTTAGGGGCCCGACTTGTCTTCGTAGCTCGTCCGCGGTCACGGTATCTAGCCACAGCAGTCACGTGGCGTCACGCAGGCTTCGAAAAGATACCCGCTCGTTCACCGGTTCAGCTGTGCGGCCCAAAGCTAAGAGGATACTCCGCTGGCACTGGTCATCCATGTTCCCAGTCTATAGCGCAAAAAAAAAAAAAAGTGCAGGTACATTGAGGCAGAAGATTTTAACCGGCAGTCCCCGCGTCATTTAGTTATGAATGCTCGTTGAGCTGGTTTTTAAGACACCAAGAAAAAAAATAAATGTGGCCGCCGAACATCGAACGACGTGTTTAAAATGGCGCAGAAAGGCTTCAGCACGCGCTAAATGATTTAGTGCTTGAATGAATGTGTAGTTTGATAATTTAAAAATATGAAGGAATATTTTGCCTAAACTTAAGAAATTTCTAGCCAGCAAAACGATTCAGCGTGCGTTCTTTTAGAGATTGCCTTTGAAACGAAATGTTAGAGTACACCGGCATCTCGAAAAAAAAGTGTAGGCGACATCTCTAACCTAACTTTGTCGTCGTGCACTCGGAAGTTTCTTAGTTATTTTCGGCACAGCGAAGGTGCGTACTGAGGAAGGAAAACCGAATTGTCAAACGAGTAATAGTGAAAATGATAAGAGCGTTCGTTTTACGAATTGTTCTGGTATGAGGACTGTTTTCAACTAAAATACCCTTTTTTTTTGTAATTACTGACGGCGTTCGTGAAACGCTCGTAAAATCCTCATGAAAAGAACAAGACCATGCGTGTACGCTTCAAAACGAATCTTGCCGGTGCACAGCTGACTCGCATCTGGAGTTTGCCCCCTCTCTCTCACTCTCTTTATTGCTGCCTTCACAATGGTTGAAACAATTTTATGCAACGTTATACCATGTGCAGCTAAGCGTAACTGACATTGGCTACGGCTTGGCTGAAGTAAATACAATCGAGGTCTTTCTTAAATTGCAAAGAATCGCATCATTTGCTTCAAGCCAAAGCACATCCTTGGAAAAGCCCCATCATCCCCTGGTGACTACGAGGCTGACGCGGAAAGAGACATGAAAGCAGACGCGTTCCTGTGTGCTGTGATATTCGTTGCAGCCCCGAGGAGCGGTGGATCGACGATCGGTCATGAAGCCTTCCCCTGGTCGATAGAGAACAAGCAAAATTTCCCTCCGGTCTGCGATGATCGTAAGCGCACAAACACTGCACGTCAAGAGCTCCGCTAAGTATTTCCACTTCCTCCGTAGCGCCGGTGTTGGTGTACAATTTATGAGCGTGGCACATCTGCACGGAAGGTTAATGCATCGTCACTCTTTAAACAACCAGCTAAGTCACAGGGGCTTTCTCTTGTAATGTAAGGCCAACACTACAAAAAAAAACGTTGTCGCGCAATTGTAAGCAACTGATTTGCGGGTGCCCAGCTCAATAGTGCTATTGTTTTTTGCGAAAAAAGAAGTGTGGAAAACAGGAGCGTCAGCCACCTATATGTTCCTTCCTAAACGTCATAGTACTCAAAAAACGGCTTGCTTTCTAAACGAACAGCTTTTAGGGGCGAAGCCCCTCAGGGGATGGGGCTGATGGTGTCGCCTGTCGTCGTCGTCGTCGTAATCGTCGTTCGTCTCATGTAGTCACGATACTAAAATACCGGGAAACTTGTTTACGCCTCGCCCTAGAACATAACGCGTACTAAAAAAACACACCGGGATACTCGTTTACTCCTCGCGCTAGAGAGCTTCATGCTTCAAAGACACGACACTTTTACAGCAGAAGGGTATGCTGACGGGCCAGTTGGTACATTCTTAAACTAAGAAAAACAGCGCAAACGACGGGACGAAGAAAGGTAAGACTAAACACAGGCACTGACGAACAACTGAGCGCTTTATTGCAGCAGAAAACATATATGTAGACAAAGGAAAACAACAGAAGGACCGATAATGACCTAGGAGATATCACATCGGGAAAAAACACGATATCTCGTAAACCTGAACCGCCACGTTCAGTAAAAAACCTGAACCTGAAAGTAAACCTGAACTTTTACAGCAACGCTGCATACCTTACCCCACAATGTTTTCATATCCGTAGGCAGAAACGCCAAGGAGCCACGAGTACACTTATACACTGCACGCTTCACCCCTCCCCAGGTTTCAAGTTAGCGGATATGACCAGGAGATTTTTTTTTTTTTTGTTCGTGATTGCAGGTCTTTCAGAAAAGCTGCATATTAATGAAGCGAGCGTACAACGCTGATTCTCATTCGAATATAACCCTCGGAAACAGCGTCGAAAGAACAATTCGCGCAAACGAGGACAAGTTTGGGGCAGGAGTTGAAGGGCCAGGAAGAAATGGTTGGTTCACCTCAGCCGGTGCAAACACAGGCAATGGCGGGTGAGGGTGCTGAATTATGACGCTATGACCGACGTATGTCATACTTTTACGGCTCCACGAATGGTGCGAGGTGTTATGGGCCTGCAATAAGGGTGAACATCAGCCCTGCCGGCGCGGCCATACACTGGCAAGTGTACACACACCACTCCTGTGAGCATTCCAAATGCGAATTCGGAGTGAAGTCCCGGAAACTTCATGAATGATTCAACGGAATTCATTTTTGTCATCCGAATGTCGGCTCATCGTGCTGCGTGCTGTGCAGCTTTGGTTTGGTTTTGGTGAAGAGGGTTTTTGGGGTAATGACTGCGCGACTTACAACCCGGTTGTGGCACGCCCAGCAGCAAAGAACGGCGAGAGGTCGAAGCACTGTACCGGTATTTAGGCTGTCCTAGAAGCTATAGTTTTAGGCAGAGAGAGAGAGAGAGGGGGGGGGAGAGGGGGAGAGGGGGCTCTTATGCTACCGTCGCCTTGCTTGCCCCATGTGCGCACATCTAGCTGTCTTTGTTGGGCTGGCCTTTCCGATAACCCTTAAAGACAATTCTTAGGTCTACGTTTTCCCGGCACGACCGACTAACACAGTGTGTAGAAGTTCCGTGCATTAAAATAATCGCACGCAGATTCCGGAACTTAGTTTATTTCGTCACGTCCCGTAATAAGGCTTCCTTTGTGTTCTTTATTTTCTATATTTATTTTCACTGGACGCACGCAGATTCCGGAACTTAGTTTATTTCGTCACGTCCCGTAATAAGGCTTCCTTTGTGTTCTTTATTTTCTATATTTATTTTCACTGCAGCTACTGTTTCGGTTTCCTCAAAACAAATTACTTTTAGCGTTGCAGTGCGTAATTGCGATATTTTGCGGTAATGGGTAGGTGATCAATTACAATTCACGTTGCGCCACAAACAATTATCAGACTCAAAATTGCGCAAAAACACTAATTGCGCAAGTAGAATTTGTGTTCTTTATATAAGTTTGCTTGATGTCTGGTCAATGAGCTACCTGAAGCGAAGCCTAAAGTTTGTCTATAAAATATGTTTCCTGTTATGTTGCTGTTACCTGGGTGCAAGCCCTTCGTAGACGATGTTTTAGCGGAAAGAAACAACAGACTCTCAACAATAGCAGTTAAAAAAAGTACAATAGCAGTTAAAAAACAAGAAGCAGCATTTATTGAGGGCGCCGAAATAGAAGCACGCCTAGGCTTTTGATACCGAGTGTGCTCGTACTGCGGCTATCTTCTAGAAGAGCATATTTTTTCGCCTTCCCGTACGCCCGCTCTTAGCGAACGCTCCTAAAATCTTCACAAGAAGAACCGGATTGCCTGTTGACTGGTCAAAATGAAATTTCCTGACAGCGCAGCTTACTTCCACGAATATTTGGGGCCTTTGTTGTTGTTTTACGCCGTTATAAAACTGAAACATCGCCTGAGCAAAGACAGAGCGACGCGGACGTCCTCCAAATCCCGCGAAAATGTCAACGCTCACGACCACGTCCACTGTGGCTGGCTTAGAGCGAAAATGGCGGGAAAAAAAAAACGCAAAGCAGTGCTAGGTATTCAGAAGCAACAAAGCTCTTCCACTCTTCCACAAGTCGCTTTACAAACAAATGTAAGCCCCTTTTGCTGTCTTGCTGATGTTGCTTTCGCTCAAGTGTGGGCGCTTCGGACTTCGATGAAAGGCTCACACAGTCTTCTGATGCGCGCCACTCAGGACGACGTACTGTTCCACTGTGGACGTTGCAACAACTATGGGTGATTGCGTTTGTGAACTCAAGGATGAGTCCTTCAAAGTTTGCAGGGACATGAGCACTCAATAATCGCGGGAAAAAAACCATCGACGGCTCAGAAGGAGAGACTGAAGAGACAGGGAAACTGCCAGGGGCTTTGACTGGGTGCCGTTCAATGCAACAACTTTCACTTTCAAGCGTATTAAGAAAGTCTACAGATGAAACAAACATTGCCCTACGACAGAGAACCGTCGGTTGGAGGTTCGGCAGCGCGTTTGCGTCCACACACCTAGTCACATGCACCTCCAAAACAAACAAACAAACAAACAAACAAACAAACAAACAAACAAACAAACAAACAAACAAACAAACAAACAAACAAACAAACAAACAAACAAACAAACAAACACACACACACGCACTCCCACGCACGCACACGCACATACGCACGCACACACACGCACATATACGCACGCACACACACGCATAAACACACACGCCACAAAGACTCGAGTCACGGAATTTGCGACGCTTTCCAGCGCGAAACTCTCGTAGCGTTCCGTGACGCTTGCACCAACCACCTTCCTCCCTCCCTCCCTCTCCCCCTATAAAAGTGGCCACTGCCTTTTCCTCATCATTCGCTCTGCAGTCTGCGAGGCGTTAGGACGCCAGTCGCTTCTTGTTCTGTACCCTTCACCTCACTGCCCCGCTTGTGGGGTGGTCCAAACCATGGATCACCTCCTCTGGCAATGCCCCCACAACCCATTCCCCCCATATCGAGACGGTGAGCACTGGGCGAGGGCGTTGGGCAGCTCTGATTCGGCGGTGCAAGATGCCATCGTCGCCCGGGCTGCCAGAGTCACCGGGGACCTTCCTGCCTCGGTCACCACCCCTCCCCAGAATTAGCCCTTGCGGCAATAAAAGTTTTGTCTCTCTCTCTCTCTTGTTCAAATTGGAGAAGGGGTTCTTATAGCGCCCTGCAAGAACATGAAACAGCGAAATCTCACTGCCTTTTTTGCAGCTGAATAAAGTTTTGATTCACCGAATACCTTGTGTTTTGATTCTTCGCAGTTGTGGCAAAATTAAACCTTAACTACTATAGCTTTTGTTGAGTAGTCGGTTATATCGAAATACCGCTTATAACAAATTTTTTAGCCTTCCCACTGACTTCGTTATAACGAGGGATTACTGATTGCAATAAAAGGCTTCCAAGCCATAGAAATCGTTCTTCAACATATCGCCTTGCAGTCAAAGCCGCCATTGTTAACTTGTGCATTTGTCTGTGCGAATTGACTGACCCCCCTCCCCTGCAACCATTTGTGTATTTTTGTTGTTTTTACGCAGTGCTCCAGACCACGCAAGTTTGCGACGACGCAGTTCGGAACAGCGACCACTTCAAAATGCGGAAAGGAGTGTACTCGCTCGTAATGGTAAGGAATAATGTCGTGCCTTCTGTTTTTTTTTTTTTTTTTTGCACGGAGCATTTGCGACTTTTACGAGTTAAAAATTTTCGTTAGATTGGAATTTGATGTATTGCACGAATGCTTGTTTGATTAATTAAACGTCGATTGATTGACTGCAAGTGCAGATTAATTAAAGTTTAAATAAATCGATATTTATTAGTAGACTATAAAGAGAGATAGAAAGACAAAAACCGCGTGCGCGCGCAAGAGAGACAGAGAGAGAGAGAGAGAGAGAGAGAGAGAGCGGCATTGGTAGCTTTGCCACCAAAGTTCAATATTTTTGGAGTTTTATCTGTTAAAATATCAACTCTCCGTGGGCGTTATAATGATGACCAGCGAAGTGCGGCTACGTCTCTTATACAGATGCTTGCGAACTATTAGAGGCAAACATTCCACATCGGCCAACCTATTCCCTTACATCAGCGCTCCTTTAGGTGATGTATTCACCGTGGCCGTGCGGTAAGCATCGCATACTTCGCATCGATACGGTAAGCATGGCATCGCATCGTTAAAGGGCCGTGAAGACAGACTACGAATTTGGTTCAATAAAAAGACTGCTTCGGGCCAATAACAAAGGTACGAATTTTACACGAAACTTCGAAGAGATAATCAAAGTAAAAACGAAAACGTATCAAGCCATGACGACACTCAGCCGCTGCCCAGCGACGTCTCTATGACGTCACAGGATCTTGTTCGTGCGATTGGCGGACGCAGGCCGAAGTCACCGCCAATGAACATGACTCGACGATAGCTAACTCCGTCTGATTGTATTTCTCGAATGTAGTTACACACGGACACATATGTGTTAAGTGCTGAACGTATTATGTCACCCCTGCCCATATCAAGTCTCTGTAGCGCGAAATTTGAAAAAAAAAAAATTATCACGGTCTCTTTTTTTGTTTAAAAAGCGTCGTTAGGGGCTAGAATGAGCTGGGTAAGCTACCAGACGCAAGTACTCTCACACTGGCCCCTACAAAATGCGTCCCCACGAGCGCAAGAAAAAAAAAAGAAAAAAGAAAGCGTGTTGTCAGCGCAATGTGCGAGTTTTTAGATTCTAGTCTTTTTGTTCCGTTAACCTCAGTGGCTAAGGCGTTGCGCTGCTGAGCACAAGGCCGCGGGCTCGATTCCCGGCCGCGGCGGCCGCTTTTCTTATGGAGGCAAAAAGCAAAAACGCCCGTGTGTTCGAGATTTCGGCGCACGTTGAAGATCCTGAGGTGGTAAAAATTAATCCGGAGCCCTCCACTACGGCACGCCTCATCGCCTGCGTTGCATGAACGCGTTAAATCAATCAATCAATCAATCAATCAATCAATCAATCAATCAATCAATCAATCAATCAATCAATCAATCAATCAATCAATGTTCCGATAACCTAAGTTCTGCCAAAAATCTTTCAAAGCCAAGGAGTTGCTTATTCTGAAACGTTTTCCTTCAACGCCCACGAAACACCAATGAAAATTCTTTTCAAACAACTTCAAAAACAGTGTAACTATCGAAATTGGTCTCTAAGCTGCGTGGATTTTCGTCAGCCGTTTTAAGAATTGCTAGCACGCGCAATGTGCATACCACTAGGAAAGAGCGCCTCTGTACTAATCCTTCCATTTCATTTTTTCTTCCCTCACCCGTACAGGAAGAAAGAAGGTTTCGCAGTTGCGTCTCCCAGTGCGCGACCGCCAAATTGACGCTTGGTGAGATGACACACATCTGCTCCGACCTGAGACCGGTAAGTGAGTGAGTGAGTGAGTGTGTCCGTAACTTGCTCCTTATTAAGGCGGACACGATCCCTCCATCCCCAACAGCCTCTCAACTTTCTCTTAATTACCCCCACGGACATTTCAAAAAGTGGGTAGCGATTATAATTGGCTGTTTAACGGTGCAAGACCAGCAGAGGGGAAAAAGCACAAAGAAAAAGCAATGTTGCGATGGTGGTGCGAAAAGTAAATAAAGTTCGCGGGTTCGACTCCCGGTCGCGGCGGCCGCTTTTCTGATGGAGGCGAAGAGCAAAAAAACGCACGTGTGTACGAGATTTCGGCGCACCTTAAAGATCCCCTGGTGGTCAACATTAATCCGGAGCCCTCCACTACGGCGCGCCTCACCGCCTGCGTTGCGTCAGCGCGTTAAACACCACAATCAATCAATCAATAAATAATAAAAGAAACTATAATCGAGCAGCTAAGTTAAACGGCATAAAAGACAATTAAGATGACTTTATACGATACCAGGTGTAAAAATCTACTCCATATTAAAACATCTATTTAAAGAGCCTCATTAGGTCACTGCTAGACGGGATAACAAAAAGTTAGATCGTGTCAGGGCTGCATTAACGTCTATAAACATGTTTTTTGCCAACACAATTAATACATGACTGGAGTGTGCGCCTCGGTAACGTGATTGCTGCAAATGATTTTTATGCTGTCATTGATGACTGTTATCCAGCATGCAAAATCCATTCATGCTCTACTGTGCTTTCTTTCGTAACCTACTGCTGTTTCACTGTGACGTCATTTTTTGAGAAAGCTCGGCATTTTTCAGTTTCAAGTCTCCCCACATTAGTTCCACGTTGAAACTGTAAGTCTTTGAAACAAACAAACAAACAAACAAACAAACAAACAAACAAACAAACAAACAAACAAACAAACAAACAAACAAACAAACAAATAAATAAATAAATAAATAAATAAATAAATAAATAAAAACGCGCTTGACGAAGATCATTGTTAGGGGACAATGTACGATGGGTGAGGGGGAGCAGGTATATAAAGCTGCGGAACATGTTTCCGTGTTGTTGTGTAGCGTACATAGGCCCTCCAGCTTCTTTTGTTTTTTTTTTTTTAATTCTAACAAAGTGAAGCTCCGAACTTTTTTTCATTATTTAGTGACCCAGGCGCCTCGGGAAATCTTTCGGTGAATTATTATCGATTTATTTATTGAGACATTAGGAGTTTTTTTTTTAACGCGCGCACAGATTTCGAAACACCAGCGCACCAGCGTTGTTGTTTTCCGCCTGCACCAGAAAACGTGCTCGTCGTGCTCGGGATCGAATCCGCGTTCTCCGGCTGAGTAGTAAAATGCTTTAGCCATGCACTGAGCCACCGCTACGAATCAGTATGCTATCACAGCTTGCTTGCATCATGGAATAGGCGAGGAGTATGCTGCGAGGAAAACCACGCCCTTCGAACTGAATTGTCTCGTTGAAAAATGCATGTAAATGGGCTGAAAAATTCCGAACATAACCAGACGTTAGGTAATTAAGAAATGTTTGAACCTTGCCCAAGCATACCGAAAACGCTAAAACAAGGAAACATCTCTTTGTTAAATAACCAGACTGAAGTCCTGATCGCATAGGCCATGCTTGGAGTTCTTCCGGCCCATTTAAGCGGATTTTGGATTCACGAGAAAAGAAATGCGTTTAAATTTGGCGCCTACCTCCAACACCGGCTTTTTCCCCAATTTGTTGCCGTCGGCTGTGAAAACACATTCTAATGTCTCAAGTCGAAGTCGGGTTGAAGGGTTCACTCCAGTTGTTAGATGGGCACAGATAGTTTAGAAGCAACGCGTGGTGGTGTCGCGTTGTTTTAGGGGAGAAGCTCCTAAAGCCATGGGTCTGTCCATCCCTTGTGTCTCGTGGTACGTGACCGCCGCATGCTTTCGGAGATGTCGCAAAGTGGGCCGCGTTGCACGCGCAAGAACCGGCTGCAACCGGCAGCGCAAACTCGGCACCGGGAGCGCGAGCTTGTCTGTGTTCGCCAACGGAGGCGCTAGCGCACGTGCACTGCGAGGGGGAGATCACGCAAGAGATCACGCCACGAACGCAGGCAGTCGTTCTCGGAGATCGAACGAGACGCGAGGACCTTTGCTCGTTTCCTCTCGTCTTGTTCGGGCACAAGTTCGCCCTAAATAAAAGTTCTTTCTTTACCGTTGTGTCCCATCCTACGTGACAAATTGTGGTAGAGGTGCGGGGTAGTCCTCGATGGCGCGGGGTCTTTCACCAGGTCTGGGCCTGGGAGCATTGACTCCGAAAATAAAAGTTGATTTGTACAATGTACGCACACAGTCTTACGTCTTTCTTAATGATGTAATGGGCGAACTTTCACTGGAGAGTTACGGTTACCGATGATCTCCCCCTCTCGAGCTTCGCCCCACTTATCATCATTCATTCCGTGGATATGGCGTGATTTTTTTGTTACGTCTGTGTGCGTGTGGTTGTGTGCGTTTGTGTGTGTGTGTGCACGCGTGTGCGTCTGTATGTGTATATCTGTGGGCGCGAAGCGTGCACGCGTGGAACGCGTGTTCATGGTTTTCTTCAATAGTAATCCCCTTTAATCGCAGAATTTTCGCTATTAAACCACACGCACAACTCGAAGGGGAAAAAAAAGAAGACACGATAAAGCTCCTGTCTTTATTTCGTCTCTTCCTCGAGTTGTGCCCGCCGCTTAACCAAAATTCTGTGAAAAAGAGCGAACTCGCCCATATACACATACTATAATTCTTTTTACACTGTCCTCATCCCTAACGTAGTGCTGTCTCACATCCGTTTTTCTTTTTCTTCTCTTCCCAATACTCACGCGTGGATTTTGTTTCGCTATCACTTAGCATTTCTTTTCTTAGGCGAGCTGTCCGGAAAATGAGGACCAAATGCTGAGATATGGTTAACAGCTAAAGCTTGTATTCATTAACGAATACACAAGAACATTTAAACTGCGAGTCGCTTTTAATTCAAGAAATCACTGCCTTCACGTCTTTCCAGGATCGCGCTCAAGACAGCAAACAATGAGAAATGAAAGACAATTAAACACGCGAGCCGACGTTCAAATACGCAGTACTCATTCGCCAAATCAGCAGGAAAAAAAATTGGCCTCGCATCTGCTAGCGTCGCTGCCAATGTCGTCAAAAGACGATAGTCTCCTGGCACCCCTACCACGTAACTGCCTCTCCCGACTTGTTCGCGCAAATCTAACGCTGTTACCCTCCTGTCTATTTTTTTATAGAAACACCCATCGGAAGTTTGCAAGGTTCAATTTTGCCGCGTTCGCCCTGCTGCGCCATCTGTTGGGACTTTTGTGACTTAGCGCTCAAGCCACGAGTGCTAGGCTCGGGAGCCAGCATTGTTTGTATTTCGTGGTTAAAACATTTTTTTCAGCGCGTTTTTTTTTTTAAACATACTCTCGGCGAAATCGACCACACATGTACTATTAATTAAAAGAACCCTGCAAACACCAGTTGTTCCTCAAAAACGCCTAATATTATATTTTTGCTGAGCAATGTTGACAAGCGTAGATCATGTTTTTTTTTTAGAATTATTGAATTGAAAATGTTTTGCCTATGTAGACATTACACTGAATAATTAATTTTAACTTTTGGCCTGGCGGTCGAATCGAGAGACAGACCAAAATTTTCACGATTGAGTAGCTCAAGAAGAAGGAAGAAGAAAAGAAAAAATGGCGTTCAAGGAGACGTTTTCTCATTCTCGCAGTAAAACTAACCCGTGACACTTCGACACCTCACACGCCAGTAAAATTTGTTAAGAGGCATTACTCAGCATAGAATAGAATTCAGTCATAGCGTTGCGGTGGCTATGGCAAGGTTTGTTCAGTTGCAACAGGCGTTCGAATAAGGCACAGCAAGGTCAGTTTTATTTAATAAAGACACGCAGCCCTCCCTTTTTACCAAAATGTCACTTGCGCAGTTCCTTGCAAAGCGCGAAGAAAAAGGTGCGTTTATTCCAAAGCGAATAAGCGCGGCTGTACTAAACTTCCCAGCCGTAGCAGCGTACTACATCTGATTGTCTTTCTGTGCAGGTGAAAAGATCACTTGGATGTTACGGGGCGTGCATACAGATGAGTATGGTAAGAAACATTTTCGAGCGCTTATTTTTAAACAGAGAGCGTTAACAGAGTGCGAATTCCAGGTGATAAGACAAAAAAAAATGACTCAGGGTGTTTAAGCCTGCTTACGTGCTCTCTTTTCCGAAGCATTATTTCAATGAGGATTGGTGAATCGGCCGCGCGCTCTGGAGGCCCCTTTAGTGGGCTATCCCCCTTAGTGGGTATGCGGAGTCCACAAGCAGTTATGTTGACGTCGCAGCCAAAAATTCCCCGCATTTCCCCGAGGGGAAGAATGTGAAAGTGCGAATGCGGTTCGGTAATGTTCGCGAAAGAGAGATCACACACACAACTACAAAGAAAGAAAGATGCATTTATTCACAGACACCTATTTGTGTTGTCGTTGTACTTGATTGCTAGAGCGGATCTCAGCTTTGAAATTTCGTGTCAGTACTCCTTTAAGCAGGTGCATTAGCCCTTCTCACGCCCGATTCCTGGCCAATCCCCCACGTGGGTATGTGCCATGTCAGCGGCCAGGCAGCGCGCGCCCATCTCCCCCCGTTGCCAAGGAAGACGAGGAGATTCCTGGCCAATCCCCCACGTGGGTATGCTATGCGGACATCGCCGGTGGACGCAGGTTCAGGGTCGCTTAAGAAGTGCATTCGCACTTAAAAGGGAGTTGGTACGGTGGCTGTGAGCTTCCAACGGCAGCGCCGTATTTCGTTCCGAGATAAATACAACCACGCCGCTTCCGATGCAATGCAGAACGTTAATTCAACGTGTTGATATGGCGCGCCACCTCTTACCCGACTTAAAAGATACCGAACCGCCCTTATTAACGAAAATAATGCGCAGAATTTACGTAAAAGTACGTTGTACAAAAAAAAGAGCTCACGGGTGTCTGGAAGAAGTTTATATAGGCATTGCTGGGCCTCTAACCCAGGGCGTTCCTTTCAAAACCCACTGCTCTATATTTGGAGCCTACGATGCTTTTTTTTATTGCCTGCTTGGCAACAACACAAACCGCACTGTACAGTACACAATTTAAAAGCTACAGCCTCCAATCGGTTGAAGTGGCTTAAAACTTCTTAAACTGCGCTAGTACATCCAGAATGGGTGCCCACTCAAGTTCTTCCGGCATGCAAGCGAGCCAGCCAGCAAAAACGCAAGCGGCATGCCCAGTTAAAACAGTGCGCGGGTGCCATCTACTCTGGGCCAATCCACCAGTGCGCGCAGGGGCCAAGTGCCCATATGAAGAGCAAAAGAGCTGAAGCCGGTCGGTTACGATTCCTACAATGGGACACTGAGGAGTGGATTCACGTACGGTACACCATACATGGTATCAGACAGGACACAAAACCAACCGCTTCATGCGCGAGGCCTCAAGCAGGCTCTTCGCCTGCTTATAACGGCCACCACAAAGCTGCTTCTCAAGGCGCTTCATAGTACTTTTGAAGAACTAATTGAAGGTCACATCTGTAGTCAACGGCTTCGACTAGCCCGATAGCAAGCTCGACGCACGGTACTTCGCCACACCAAGTGACTGCGTACTGAACATACTCTCCCAGATTCCTGTTGTCTCGCGCCAGCAGATTTCAATCACCCCCTCCTAAAAAAACAGGCACCAGGCCTACATCAAGGTCGACGGGAAGCCCCACGTCAAGCCCCCGAACGAATCTACGGAAGCCGTTTCGACGTGGCCTATACTGATGCGGCTTGCTACGACAACAACCAGACCATAATGGCTCTTGGGAAACAGAACTGCCCACCAACCTGGGCATCACCAAATGCTGTGCCAAAACCATGAGGACAGATTACATAGCAGCTTTCTGAAAGTCCTGGTGGTCATGGGTGGCCCCCACGACGGTCCTAGAGCTCCAAAACTGTGGGCTCACACAGCAAGACAACAGCGTGCGAACACCTGCCTACTACTCATTGACGAGTAACAATTTCGTTCATCGCAGGCTCGCGACCTGGCCCATCGAGCCTCCGAGGTTTCGGCCGGCCCTCCATCTCTCTTTACCTGTAGCAAGAACTTTACAGGATTGCTATACAATTACAGGACTGCTACTGGACATTACAGGACTGCTATACAAACATTCCCGAGCCCTCACATATCAGCTAGCAAAATCAAAGAAATTCGACAAATTCAAAAAGGTACCGCTGCACACGCTGTGAGAATGCATTTATTCTTGCCCCCACCGTATTCCGCTTAATGTAAATTCTGTAATATATTTGGCACACTCAGACATATCATTGTATACTGCGAGGAAAATTAAGCCCGAGCTACCACCCGTCCCTACTTCCCTCTTCTGGTCTGGAGGATCAAACATTCTTGGTAATCCGGGTTAGAACGTCGCGTCCGACCCGTGGCTTGCTTACATGAATTATGATCTGCTCCTGTACCTAAAATTCCATAAACGCTTTCTCTTTCTCCCCAGCTTTTAAAATTGAGTTTACGCTTTTTAATCTGCTATCGCAAGTTTCAACCCTTACCTTGCGCCAAAATTACAAAATGCGTTCGGCACGGCTCAGGCCCTTCCATGGCCAAAACGCTAATTGGATGTACGAAATTATTCTTCGCGAAAAATCAGTGCGCGCGCGAGCTGCATAGTTTTTGATGGAGCGTACCAGCGAATCGAGTCCTTTTACCGCGACCGTGACAGACCTGCGCACGAGTGTAAGAAGCGAATGACCCGCAAATTTGTTTTGGTCTTCCACTGCACACGGCTGTGTCTGAATAGATAATGTGACATGGGTACAGCCCACGTCACATCACATTGACATGCACAAACGATAGAACGGTCGTTTGTCAACTTTGACAAAGCGGATGTGTATGCAGCCCCGCGATGTGTTGTGCTTCTTCCGACTAAAAGCGCTCGCTCAATCTAAGCCGGACCATAAAATTTGGCTCACCTTCCCCGCAGCCTGAAGACGCCCGTGCCATCACCCGTGAGCTCGCCGGGATATTCCAGGTGAGTTTCCTCGCCAGTAGACAAGCACGGACAGCCGCCCGCCCACCCGCTTACATAACTTTTTTATATATTTTTATTTATTTATTTTTATTTATTTGGAGTATTTATTCAGCGTCGGATTTTTACTAACAATTCAAATATCGCCCATAATTGCTCCATCGATTTCCTCGGATGCAGGCTCTCTTGGTATTCACTGAAAGTTGAACTGATTGATTGATTATGAGATTTTACGCGCCGACGCAATGCAGGCGATGAGGCGCGTCGTAGTGGAGGCCTCCGAATTAATTTTGGCCCCCTGGGGATTTTTAGCGTGCGCCGAAATCTCCAAGTTGAACTGCAGTTCCCCTCACCACTTCTAGTTCTCAGCAGTATGGCACTTTACACCAATAGGTTGTTTTTTTAAAATAATGGTCCCCTACACCATTTTTAACAATTTTACCTAAAGAAGTGTGCACCTAAAGAAATATACAAAACCCTGTCATTTGGCGCTCTTTGACCAAGTTGCCCTTGCGCCAATAAACAACGCATACAACAACATCACCCCCCCCCCCAACTCAAGGTCCGCTGATGTCATCACTAATGACGTCACATCCAGATCGGTTAATAAGCAGAGTACAGAACCAACGTAATCTGCGGTATAAACAGACGTAAATGAGCAGCGGAGGCCCTCATATTGCAGAAACGGGCCTTATTCAGCATCTTTCGCTGATTTCGTAAGGGGCTTGCTGGCGGTTGCAAACATTTCAGAATAATTTTTACCAAAACTTTGATACGTGTCTTCATTCCCACAGTAGACCTCGTCTAATGGACTGCTAGCTTGGCTCAGAACTCGAGAAAACTTTTTCAGAACTTGGACTAAAATAAATTTTTAAAAATGCGCTTTAAGAACTTTTCGCGCCTTTTCACTTGAACACGCTCTTTTACATTACAGGATTGCATTTTGAAGACGTTCAAGCCTCACAATGAAACGACGAATTCGACCGCAGCAACGTAGGGAGCCGACTGCCCGGACAAGGAAGACAAAATGGCCGTTTGGACTTCGCGGTTGTTTTCGTGTTCTGTTGTGCGCAGGGCGAAGTCGACGCGAGTAGGCCTGACAGAGGAGAAAAAAAGAACGTCCAGCATCTAAAAAAGGCAAAAGATTGCATTCTTTTGGTGACGTATTTTTGTACAATCGCCGGCTATCGCTATCAAGGCAACATTTCAGGAAGTCCGAGTCGTAAAACAACGACATAATCACAGTAGCGGAACGGATGTTTGCGAAGACAGGAAACATATTGGACATTTAATTACAATACGACGCGCGACAAGAGAAGGTGTCCTCTTCGTATGTACTGAACGGTACGAGTAAAGTGGCGGGGGGAGAAACACCGCAAATGAACTAGCGCAGTGAAGCAAGTCGAAAGCAAGTTGATCGCACGCGCACGACCGGGATCAGAAATTTCGCGTGTGTGTGCGTGTGCGTGCTGCGTGCGTGCGTGCGTGTGCGTGTGTGTGTGTGTGTGTGTGTGTGTGTGTGTGTGTGTGTGTGTGTGTGTGTGTGTGTGTGTGTGTGTGCGTGCGTGCGTGCGCGCGCGCGCGCGCGCGCCTGTGTGTGTGTGTGTGTGTGTGTGTGTGTGTGTGTGTGTGTGTGTGTGTGTGTGTGTGTGTGTGTGTGTGTGTGTGTGTGTGTGCGCGTGTTCGCGTGTGCGCGCGCGGAGGGGGGGGGGGGGCGGCCTTTCCTCACCTCCATGAAATTTCTGATCCCGGACGTAAAATACGAGGGGGAGGGGGGGGGGGTAAGAGAAACGGGTAAAACAAGTGTGTTTGCCCATTATCGAATACTAATTTTTTTTTTGTTTGTGTCATGAGCCACGCAACCACAATGTTCAGGTTAGGTGTATGCCCTAAACACGACGATCAGCCATTTTGCAATTTTACCGGAGAAAAAAATTAACAGAACAATTTGTTGAACAAAACAACTAACGAACAAAACAATGTATCGTACGGCACCGTCCCGAAGATTTTGCTTTTAATTTCAAAGGATTCCTAGTTTTTACTTATGTATGTTTTGTTTTTACTTTTTTCCCCTAGCATACATACCTTTTCCCTCTTTCGGGAAGCCCCCCAAAATTAAAGCCCCCCGAAGCCCCCAGGAATTTTTAAGAAATTAAATTTTGCGTACGCCACTGCAGTGCAACGCTTTTCGTCCAGAAAATCAAGTAACTAGAAAAAAGAAGCTGTGAGCTTGGTATAAGTACAAAAAAATAGTAGTTGACGAGACCCTGCAACGCTGATGCGTAAACGAAGCCTGCAACACATTTTTCAACGTTTCTCGAAATTAGCACACGGTCGCGGGTTCGATTCCCGGCCACGGCGGCAGCTTTTCTGATGGAGGCGAAAAGCAAAAACGCCCGTGTTTACGAGATTTCGGCGCACGATAAAGATCCCCAGGTGGTCAAAATTAATCCGGAGCCCTCCACTACGGCGCGCCTCATCGCCTGCGTTGCGTCGGCGCGTTAAACCCCACAATCAATCAATCAACTTTTCTCGAAATCACAAAACAGAACACTCTCAACAAGTGCGCCCGGTGTTCAGATTAGGCAGCCACAAAGTAACCAAACTAAATATGCTTTACGCCCATCAGATAGTCTAAAAACTTGCTCAAAACACAAGCGATATCGCGGCAATCGGCCAGCTTCCTTTCCCAAGCAGCAGCAAACGCACTCGATAGCCACTCTAAATAAAATCGCCCAAAACGTAGAGCATCAACTTGGAGGCGTATCAGGTGCGACGAGCAAACCACGCAGTGCCGCTTTGCGCTAACCATAGCTTTCCAAGTGCTTCCAGTACAAGGTGATGACCTTTAGAATTATTAGAGGCTTTCTATCTGAATGTGACAGCACAGAGCGGCGTCTCATGTGCCTGGATTTTTTAGCTGCTGCTGTTTTCTTTGATAAGCTGATGATTTGCATTTCAAACCACTGGCCGGTGCTGCCGCCAGATTGGCAATGACTGGCACTCAATGTGTGGTCGCTCTGGGGAAGTTGCGATCAGCCGAATAAGGACAAGGGTTCGTGACCTGCCGTGCAGGGCATGCATCACCCGCGGGTACGTAAGTAAGCATGCAGCCCCAGATAACCTCTAAGAGAAGTAATAATAATAATAATAATAATAATAATAATAATAATAATAATAATAATAATAATAATAATAATAATAATAATAATAATAATAATAATAATAATAATAATAACAACAAAAAGAGAGGAAAGTATTTTCACAGTGCATGTACCACATTTTAATGTTATGCAGAAACTCCGTTAGGGCTAGACTAGTAAATGCTTAGTAAAGGCTAGTAAAGGCCAGACTAGTAAAGGCTTGTAAAGGCTTAGTCTTGGCGGTTACGACGAACAAAAAAAGCAGCCACCAATTAAAGCTTTAGTCCACAGCCTCCGCTGCGTAGTCAGTAAGACGAAAGAGCAAACGCGACAGATGGACTGGCAGGTAAAAATACGCGCCACTAATAATGCTACTAAATGGTGCAAGCAGTAGCTTGGCCCCCTGCGGTTCAGTCGAGCCACGGGGTTTTCCGAAAGGAGTAAAACGCGCGCAAAACTCCTGCACGTAACGCCCTCCTCCGTTCTCTTCCTACGCCTCCTCAACTTTACTTCCATCTCTCTCTCCCAATTTCCCACACTCTTTCTAGGTATTATGTCTCATCCTTAACCCCCCCTCCCCGCCGCAAACCCTTCTTTTCTTCCCCCTCATATCCACCGTCTCTCTGTTTTGCCCCTCACTCTCCATGCCCTCCCCTCTTCTCCTCAAGCTCTCCTCCTCCCCATATTGCTAGGCTCATCTCCTCCTCTTTCCCTCGTCCCCTCTTTCCATATCCTAATCTACTACTGACGTACTATATTAGCTGTGTTGAACGTGCCACCCACATTCACTGGTTACCTGCAAACACCCCAGGTAAAGCATCCTTTCCTACTGGCCCTATAATACGTACTCGTTTTCGTGTGGTCTCTTTGTGACGAGAAAAACTACAATCACCACTAAGTTGATTGATCTTAGCGTCGTGAATCTTTGTGTTTTTTTTAAACACCATGGTTCCGCGCATCTTTACACGGTGTATAAAGATACGGTTGCGGCATCTGGTTGCGGCAGCGAGGTTGATGAACGCCAGAACGGAGTGAGTTTGTGTAGGGGTCGACCGGTGATGCGCTCACACTTGATGTCCTACAAACGAAACTTAGAGACTCGCCTAGCTGTGAGTGGGACTGCAACATGAAGTAAGAAGGTTGCGTTTTGAAGATTTGACAGTGGAAATATATTCCGTAATCGCAAACAGGGGGTTGTAAATCTTAATGTATGCGTAATACTCGCTTTAGCGGTACACGGAGACCTCGCGGAAGTGCCACAAGGACGAGCATATGCCATTAAAGTATTATTTCTGTCGTAGATCCGTGTTGTGTTTGCGAAGCAGAACGCTACTTAGGCCGGTTCATTGTACGTCGCAATTTTTCACGTACCAATGAACACAGGCGCCTACGGCGCGAACATACTAGTCTACAAAGTAGAGTACCACAAACCGCGACCGATAACCCGCTCTCAGCAACACCACGGTTTCGACAGTTAAATCGCCATTCGTAGAAAACGACACCGAAGCGCCGACTTCCTGCGCGGGGGGTATAGCTCAGTGGTAGAGCATTCGACTGCAGATCGAGAGGTCCCCGGTTCAAACCCGGGTGCCCCCTCTTTTTATTTCAATTTTTTTTTTGCAATATGCTGAAGTAACTCATTTCTCCTTCATAGTTCCTTTTTGTCACAACACGAGCACCTCCGCATTTACTAAAATGCCTCGAAAGCAGTTGTCATTTTAGGCGCATGTAACACCACACGTTTAGTAGCCTTCGTATGCGCGAAAAGCTGGGGCGCATGCCATATATGACAGCTATCTGAAATACTAGGCATAAATGTCCTTCTGTGGCACAATTTTTAATCCATTACGATCACCAATTGACCAGTGCAACACGAGCAGAGCGTTGTTTTGCAGGCACAGTAAAAAATAACTCACGCAGGCTGGACCTGTTGGTATGGTGGCGCCATCAAGCGTCAGAAGGGAGAAACAGAAGCCGGTCGCTCTGGCGCGCGTTCTTTCGAAATGTGCTTCTTGGTACGAATTCTAATTTAGGGAATTTTGGCGCAGCAAAATGGTTGGAGAAATGATTTTCCGCTCTCGCGTAATACCTCGACCATGTGGAGCGCTCTATGATACGTAGACCGTCGTTTGTCCAATGCGCGTTGCTACCGCTGCGACCAGGACGCCAACCTGTGGCTTACCCTGATGTCGTGGCGGATGCATTAATATTCATTTATAGCTTCATTGGCCACTTCCATGTGAACACACGTGCTACCTCACACTCCATGGCAATACAATTGTGCGGGCTATACCGATGTGAATATCAGCGGTGACATCGCGGTGAAAGTTGGCTTCTGATACGAATTAACCGTTTCTGGCTTCCAGTTTATTACCGTGCAAAAAAATACACGGCGTTCATGGTATAAGGTAACCAATTCCGACTTGACGGCCACTTGACCAATTTACCAACGAAGAAACGTACAACCTCAGAGTTAAATTTCTGGCTACCGTGGCACCTTATTCTGGTGAATTTAAGAAAAAGCCGGCAACGCGACAGAAATGGGAGACAAAGACGTGAATGGTGGCTGTGGGCCTCGTGTAAACGACCAGTTCTACAGACAATATTGCTAGGCGAGACGTGCGCAGGGATGCATTTATTTTGACATTTTCGTGAGCATTCAAAAAAAAAAAAAAAAAGTCGGGAAAATAGCACTCAACATAATGCCGGTATTCATTACGCGGAGCGTGTAATAATACACCCCCACGAACCCGAGGACAGTTCTGACAGATGACCACACAGGAGTACTGAGGATTTCCGAGTCCGCAACTTAACGCAGACACTTCGTGAGAAAGGCAGAGAAACATTACCACCCAATAGACATCGTCTCGGCATATCCTCTCATACAAAGTGCTGCTGTGCGATTGAGCAAAACAAGCAACAGAATAAGTAAAGCAGCCGCATTTGTGAAAATTTCTACGTTCGGCGATTTATTTGCGACAAATTCTCCGGGTTACCAGTCTTTTTCTTTTTTTTCTTTGCAGTGTTTAGAGTAGCGTTCATCAAATGCCCTCCATAGCTTGGTACTCGAGCCGCAGTTACGAGTGCACTCTTGTCTTCCAACCGGAGCTGTACGGTTACGTATGGTTCGTGGTTCAGTTTCGATTTATGAGGTAAAGAAATAAATGACAAAGTAAGCATACAGAAAGGGGTCGTGTAGTGAATACCTCTGATAGTGGTATAGTGAAGAACACCCCAGGAAAGAACGCGGACTGGATTCACTGTGGCGGTGCTGCATGACGATTACTTGCCTCCAGTATGTAGGGGTGGTTTTGCGTATTGAATTAAGTAGCGACGCCGCCGCATATCCACCTCGCCTCCGCCGTTAAGAAGAAAAAAATTAGCAGTGGCTTAGCTCGGCTACGCCAGGATATACGTAGCATGAGTTAAGGTTCAGCTGGTTATTCTTAGCTATCCTGGTTGTCTAGGATTAGCTTGATTATCATGCTTACTGCTGCTTCAATGACACGCACACGGTATGCGCATTCCTTGGCACATGTATATTTATCAAGCGGAACCGGCGCAGCCTCACCAATCGCCCCAGAGCTAAGCTGGTTCCACAGGCGCACGCCGGTGTTGTCCCGACGCACGAGCCATCCATCGGTTCCACACCCGGCCACCCCTCGCATGATCACCAAGTGGACCGGGCCGCCACGTGCCGCGCTTGCGCAGCACGGCTCTCCAGGAGTCCCGCGAAACTGCTCAACCTCGGCCAGTGTAGCTCACGGTACAAAATAACTTGCTTCATTGCTTGGTCATGTGTTTGTTCGTGGTTCGTCAGATGTTCATTGCGCGTGGATTAACTGTCTGCTTTTACGTGCACCAGAATGCATCTCCATTCACTAGCGATATGTTTTGGGTGACATAAAACTAGTGATCCTGCGCGGTTACCTTGTTACAGTTTTGACTTTGGCGGTTAACTGCGTCGAGGTTCAAGCGGAGCTCCGAGGTTTCGGACCAGGTGCTAGTCGCCCCCCGAGGCCTCCAGGTCGCTGCGGCCCGGTGGGCAGCCGCCACCGCCCCATAAGGGGGAGCTCTTTCAATAAATGTTATTAAAGACGATAGTCTTTCTTGGGCTACTTAAACCCAGAAATTTTGGTCTGTCTGTATGTCTGTCTGTCTGTCTGTAACTCGATTCAGCCACCCGGCCAAAGTAAAATAGATATTGCGCAATAGTCTTATATACTCACAGCCACATGTAAACGTTTAAGCCCGGTTTATATGTTCATACTTGTTAACTTTGTTGAACAAGAAGAAGATATTACGCAAATATAAGACAGTAAATTAGTACACAAGGGATATTTACAGTGATCTTTTATTAAAAAATTCATGTATACTTGGTCTTTCGATAAAAAATGATATTATACATCTATTGCAGAAAACCACCGCCTCCTGGCGGCATATGAAAAATCACGCGGCAACAGCAACGAAAAGTTCCACTAGCTAGGTTCCACGTTCTGCTTGGAACGCACGTGGAGCACGGCCACGCGGTTCTATACACCTTGTAGTCGGCCGCCTCCAATCACGCGCGTCTCCGCCGTACTGCAGCGCTTGCATCGAGGAACCCGGCCTGTAGCAGTGGAACGCGGTAAATTCAAATCGCCTTGCGCAAACCTTTAGTGTGTTTACCTTGGGATGAGCGCGACGGTACAGGAACAGCATGAGAGGTGAGCGGGAAAGCAAAGGGGTGCATTTCCTTGGCAAATGTCTACAAAGACTATCGTCTTTTGACGCCATTTACAACGAAAGGAGCAGATACGCGGCCATTTTTTTCTCTCTCTCTCTCTCTCGAGGTTCAAGGTATCACTGCACGGCATAATGCATATCACAACAATACGCATCCACCGTGGATCCAATTGCGTACATCCGAGGGGACGTCCGAGTTGCAACCGGACGTTCTACAGAGTGAGCTCGGGAAAAACTAGACATGGCAAGTGCCGAACACTGCCGCGGGACAACGGACATTCGTCGGACTTCCGACGGATGTGCGGTTGTTGCCCGAGAACACTGGATGGGGCGAAGAATGGATCAGCTGCTAATTGGGCTCGTTCCCACACTGGCGGAACTTTGTTGTAGCCTGTATAAAGTATACGTTTTACTTTACTCTACGCGTGGCTTCAAAAAAAGAAAAAGAAAAAGACAACAACACGCTGCATTGCAGAAGTATTAAAATTTCGTCAGTAATTAACATCACAACTTGTCACTGCTCCGTCGCCATGACGTTGCTGCAGAAGAGGAAAGAAAACGAAGAATCTCCCGAGAGGAAATTTTCAGATCGCGCGCACACATTCTTTCCAAGCGTTCACCTCTGTTCATAAACCTATACGTATGCTTCCATTAGAGGCTGTAGATTTGGCCCGGGGAGTTTTATTACTAAAAGGCGCAGATTGACAAATGAAATGAGACCACGAAAATATGAACCTGAACATCGAAATTCAAAAACGGTTTCCGTAGAGGTCAAATAATGGTGCGGAATCCGTACATTTGGATAGCCACATTTCCCAACTTTGTTGCTCCAATTAGGCCACGCGTCAATTTGACCTGCATGGTAAGGTATCGTGGTATTTGTGTGTGCTGGGTCATACTGTTACGTGGTTCATATCGTTTCATCTCGTAAATGCATCGCTTCATCATCAACCACGGTTCGTGTCATCTACTCTGCCTCCACGTAACAATATTTTCGCGATAGCGTTTCATTTCAATAAATCAATCAAATCACTTTATTCAAGCATCATAGGATGCGTAGGGGCACGGACAAAAAGACCACAAAAGGCTTGACGGGGGTCCGTGCCCCCTACAAGGCATACAGTGGAAAGCGGAAAACGTTAAAAATACACTCAGTGAATTTGAATTTGCACACGCAGCTGCTCGCGGACAGAAATGTACACACACAGATGGCGATATAAATAACGAAGTTAAACAATATCAGGATGGGAGAACAAAAATGATGTGATGCACAGAATATGTGTGAGATTAAAAAAAGCATAAAACAAAACGCGAGGACAATGCCCGTTACACCAAAACAAAATGTGCGTGAGAAGATGACACAAAACAGAAAACGAACTCAGGATATTGCTACCTACACTACCCTTACATTACTGTCCATTACTGCACCTAGGAGCTTTTATTATTGTGCCTCAAGTTCATCTGTTGAGCACATCGTGTCACGTAGTCAGTGTGTATATCCGTGTGCTTTCACTATTTGGCACTGCACAGGGTTTACTGCTTCCAATTTCAACCCATATGAGTTTGTTGCCCACATGTCTAAAAGTTTTTTTTTTTTTTTCGTGAACTACAAAGGATATGGGGACATCTGTCGATGACATTTGTTTTGGGTGCGGATCTCCGGGTCGCTTTGCGGCCAGTTTACGCGAAAATAGTTGCCGTACGAACAATGGAGCGATTCAGCGCGCATATATGTGTGCCTGTGAATACGCAACGTCATCAAGTATACCATAATGGGCGAACTTCGCACAGAGCTTACGTACCCCAAGTATACGTCTGCAGGCTACTAACTACTCACTACTATTACTAATACTAGCTACTACTAACAACTCGAAGTATTACCTCGCATACTTGCTCGAGGTATTAGTATTAAGCTAGCGCTTAATACTTGGAGCAAGAAAACAAGGTTCACGGAAGGTGCGAGGCTCGTTACGTGCTCAGGAAACAGCTGTCCGGTTTGCATTAACGCGTTCGAGCACGGATGTAAATTAACAGAATTGACATCTGTAAATTAACAGAATTAACTAACAGGATTAACAAACAGAATTAACATCTGTAAAACAACAGAACAACCTTGTTCCGTAATTTTACGACAGAAACGACAGAGAAGCAACGTTAAGGAGAATAAGACGACGGCATCGCAGGCGTTTTTGCAAGTGATAACAAGAAAGGGGCAGTGATCTTCTGCCGTCCAACCTTCTGGAAGCGTGCTGGGTACTAAGTGGTAAACGAGTAAGCGTACATATGAAGAACTAAGTAAAACAGTGGTGTTAAACAGGTGATACCCATGAAGCTAAGATGTAAATAGGCAAAGGGGGAAGGGGGACCTCGCGAGAATACAGCGTACGTCGCACCGTTGCTGGCAGTTCGCTCCTAATGGGCCCGCTTCTCTCGCAGGCGTTGTGCGCGGCCGTCGTGGGCGGGAAAACGCCGGACAAAGCGGAAGGGGCAATTTGTAGCGCCGCCTAGCGGGCAGCGAAAAGAACTGCGGCCTCCGGTTGCGTGCCTGACGCTGAATGCAGGCAGGTGCCTCTCTTCTCGCGCCTCCACGCGAGGCAATAGAGGCGCGGGAAAAGATAAGACAGGTGTTTGCTGCGAGGCCCTTCTTGTAACCTCATTAACGCACTCGCGATCACACACACAGAGCTCGGAACAAAGGGGCGGATAAACATAGGAACGGAAGAGAGGAGGGTTGCGGCATTGCGTGATTTAGCGCCACCTCCACGAGTGGGTTCTGGGTGAGATAAGAGCTACTAGCAGCGGTGTAGGCTCGTTCAAGCTCTGAGATAAGGAGGAGTGCACCGAGCAGGCTCTAGCGTAGCTTCCTTGTTTGCTGTGATGCAATGACGCCACACCGTTACGGCAACTTCCTATGCGTTAGTGGCCAGTGCTTTCGGGTCCGCGTCTCCATTCTTACGCTTACGAAACATTGACAACGACCCAGCAGATGTTGGGCCATCGTCCCTCCTAGCGTCTACTTCCGCTGTGTTGATTAGCCAATGATTTGACACCTCAGCTGTTACAAGTGGCGTCCAGCCAACATCGCGAGAAGAAAGGGCAGCGCATGTTAATGTTAGTAATGTAATAAAAATTGCCGTGGTTTCCTTCCCCTCCGGAATTCAGGGCTCTCGTTTTTTTCGTCAATATCTATAAAAAGCGCTTCCCCTGTCGTCACGTTCCTCGTGAACTCAGCGGCTGTCAGCTGCTCGTAAACTGGGGGACGCCAAACACCGGCTGGGTTTCAAGTGCGCGTCTCCGCTCCTTATCTCCAGTGCCGCCGTTCGGGCTGGTTTAGTGCGTCGTAAAAAGTTTAATGCATATTTTACGGACGCTATAGGCGTTAGCTTATATATTGAGCTTATGATATGCGCTACCGGAGTATCGTTTACGTGCTTTTACTAGATCATTACGGTGCGTGGGGATGGTGGGACCGAACGAATAGCAGGTTTCTTTACGTACTTTTTTTATTCGTCCTTCGTACGCGTTTGAAATTAACCCTTCGCTCAAAAGTGGCCAAACGATAAATAAAAAGAGCAGTTGTCGCGGTCGTCTGTTTGCGGAATAAAAGGCTAAAACGACAGGTGCGCTACTTCTCGGGTCGCATCATGCAGAACCGAGTGGTGTGACTGCTGGCACGTACGGCGATGTTTATGATTCATGAGGTCACGTATGTATATGGATAGCAGGCGAGACTTGTGAGCGCATTGCAGTGGACAACATGCCAGCTGAAGTTAGAGGAAACAGAAATTGGGCAGCACATAAGATGGAGAAGATATGTGAACCGGCGGAGCAGTAGTGGGCTGGTAGAGAGAGGGGCGAGAGAAAACACAAGGTAAGCAGTAACGTCCGCGTGGAATAGTCATTGGTAGAGGTTGTGGTCACTCAGTGGTCATAAACGTGATATGACTGTGGTGATGACCGATATTGCCGCACACAATTCATGCACACGATCATATTATGTCCCGAACACGCCTCATCTGTTATTGCTCTATAGCAGCGGTCTGAAACACGCGGCCCGCGGACATTTCGATCGCGGCCCTACCCACTCATGAGTGTCTTCATTCATTTACTTTAGTTTTTTTTTTTTAAAGCACACACCTACACTGCGGTCTTCATGTGTTGAATCATCACCGTGAAACAAATATTTATACTTCAGAACCAGAGTCCAGGTTT
The DNA here is from genome assembly GCF_048455015.1 of Haemaphysalis longicornis. NCBI lineage: Eukaryota > Metazoa > Arthropoda > Arachnida > Ixodida > Ixodidae > Haemaphysalis > Haemaphysalis longicornis. The sequence goes on along the minus strand of NW_027526385.1, from coordinate 188,544,074 downwards.
TAGGCCTCCTGGAGATCAGTATGGTCATGGTTCTCAAATCTTGACGACAAATTCCATTCAGAAAAGTCCCAGCATATTTACAAGACGTGGGGAAGGACTTATTTCTTTTAAATGGCAGCGTTAGCTGACATTTTGTTAATCCCCTCCCCCCCCCCCCCCCTTTCATTTGAACCTTCTTCGCTGTACCGGCCCTTGCGGTACTAAATTTCGTGACTGCGGCCAGTTCATTTATGTGAGTTAGAGATCCCTGCTCTATAACATTCACGGCTGTATTTCGTGCCATCTTTCGACGGCGTTCCCCTTCTCAGTAAGCGGCCTAGCTTAGCCATTTCCCGAAACTTTGTCGTGTTCGCTCTACGTCGCCGGCTGCCGAGAGTAAACGCTCAAAGGACGCGCGACATCATGGTTCAAGTGACGAGCTACACAATGTCGCTTGGAGTAACCGTAGCCCCTGCCGTTTCTGTGGCACGTTCCTGGCACCAGCGTTGGCCTGTTATACTGCAATATTGGTGCACTATACGACAAGGGAAAACCGCTGGCGTTGTATCTGTAATTGAAAGAAGCGTACGCGGTTATTACGCCGTTACACGCGCAGTTCAGCAATTATTTTTGCGCGCATGAGTTTGTTTGCGTCTGCGAATTGAACGAACGTAGTACTTTTCCCCCTTCAAGTGAAATTAGTGGTGCCCGCACTCCCGCTTCACAAAAGTTCGCCTCTACATGGGAAAGAAGTTTTGTATGAGGCGGTGAACAGTTACGGTATTTTGGCAATCTGCGCAAGAATTTCCTATCTCTCAATTTAAAAAAAAAATAAGCGCGCGGTTTATTCGTCCGCCCATCAGCAGACGGCCAGGCAAAATATCACCAGCGGCCACAACACTTGTTCTGAGCCAGGCATGCTGTTTCCCAGACACGCTCTCAGGATGAGACCATGTTATTGAGCATCCGGAATGTCCCTGGTACACACGAAGCAGCAAAACGGAGAGACAGTGTGCGCGGAAATTAGCATCATCTCAATCAATTCCCTTCGGGGAGATCTCCCCCATCGTATACGTGACTGCACCCGGTAAAGTACAGAAGCACACTGGCACTGAAACACAGCGTGCTAGCCGCTTCCCAGTCCGCGTGACACTTCTGCACAGGACGGGTGGATAGGCACGCGAGGCGTGTATTAGGGCGACGGATCGTCGTCTCCTCTTGTTATCCCCATCGGGAGGAGGACACTTGCGCAGCGTGAGTGGACCGCGGGGAGTGCGTGTCCGGGCGTCCCCAGGCGCGGATCGCCATTAATCCTGCTTACAGCTCAGCGTCCACACGCGACCGCCGTTTGTCAACGTCAGCCCGAAGAAGAATGCAGCCGGCCACGGCATGCTGGACTCACTTAAGAGCGAGCGCCCCTGCTGCACGCTGCCGTTCTCGAAGCACACGCCTCCTGGACCGGACGTTGGCTTCGACAACCCTTCCCCGAGTGTCCCGCCGTGAAGACAGTGGAAGTGACGTTGAGGAAGCCCCTCTTGACACACTCGGTTAGCCACAAGTGAACCGGACGCGGGATCGAGACGGCGCCCCCTCGCGCGGCGTCATTAGCGAGCCATCAGTTATTCAGTGGGCACGGCCGGCAGGGGTTCGCGGTGGAACGTGGCTCCCGAAGGCAAAGACACGAAGGGACAGGGCTCAAGTACGAAGCTGGGATTGGCGACTGCTCGGTGGATTCTGAAAGTGAACTCTTGTGGTTGCCGAGGAGCAACGCGCTGTTCAGAGCCCACGAGAGCGAATACAGGGGCACGAGATGGGGTGCGTTGCAGTGAAATAAAGGCTGTTGTTATTTACTAGTTGCAAACAAATATGCATGTATGGGTTACAGGGTTTCCAAGCGAAACAGTGTGGGAAGCAGGGGGTTATAAGTTCACAGCTTGAAAAACCTTGCCTGACTTTGTGCCTTGACAAGCAAAAAATACACTTGGGCCAAAAACAGACCGAGTGACAGATATTGCTTCTATTTTCCTGCGCTGCCTCGAGCTGTGGATACGCGCGAGGCCTGATGATGTCTTTATCAGCACGACTACAGCCAACGCAATATTTAACCAGGATTTTCCACAATTAAGCTACACCGCTGTAGGGTGGCCAGCACAGTGTCCCGTCGCATGCCTCTTCTTTCGAGTACCCCGTTTTCCTCAGCACTTGCGAGTATTAATTACGTTCAGCATAGCACAGCCTCGTACTTTTATTCTTACTGGACTCTTATGCAAACGTACAGTTCTTGGACTAATCGTCAAAAGAAATGCGGGAAGCCCAGACTAACGCGTGAGACTTGAATGTAGCGAGGCTGTACGCAACCTTCACGATGGTTTAAGTCCACGATTGCAGCCGATTTGCTCCTTCTTCGCTGCCGCAACACCTTTTACTTCATCATTGTTACTACACGTGTTAGCTTCTTTCATTTTTTTTTTTTTTGGAAGTGATAATCATTGGACATCACCTTTGAGGGGCGTACGGTACGCTATGACCTGTCTTTCTCGCTCCGAGCAAGGGTTGCCACTATTACGGCGAACGCTGGAGTATTTTTTGGCTAGTCTTGGATAATCTCCCTAGGTGGGTATGCTTGGCTTGACAAGCGTGAGCAGGGGACGCTGGGAGATTGTCTCGAGGCACGCACACACGAGCGCTAGGCATTTTCTTGGCTTTGTAAACTGACGTGCGGTACGTCGCCGCGAGGCCCGCGCTCACGTGAGCGTGCTCCGCATTTAATTTAAGTGCGGACACAAAAAATTACTTTTAGCCAAGCAGCATTGTTGTTAATAAACATCTGACAGACCGAGCCATGGCTTGGACGTGTTCGATCCTTCAACCTCCTCGTTTCGCTCGTGCAGAGCCTTCATCTCAGAAGTGGGGGCTGGATGCACTTGCTGACGACATCTACCACATCTTACGGACTTTTCCTGTTATAGAACAACGCAAGCCGTGTGTCGTCAATAAATCTTCACGCTTTGTTGCATCCACTTCCCGAAACCAGATCTGCCGCAACAGTTTGATGAGAGCTTGCACCAGGCGGGGCAATGCCCCTTCCATGATTTTGCCCCAATCCTATCCCCTTTCAATCAATCACTTAGGCCGAAAAGTGAACGAGGAACCTGTAAAAACATCAATCTTGTCGTAAACTGCCGCAATCAGTTCACTGCGGCATTCGGTAACAAGTATAAGACTCCGCATATACACGACAGGGGAGTGGTGTAGGTCATAGAAATGCCTTCGTTCGCACCATGCATAGAAGAGATGATGATGTTGCTGACAATTATTACACGGTAAAGAGCGCCACGGTACGACGTTACATCCACTCGGTAGAGCAGCATACGTCAGTGGGACGTCTTGCTGATGATTGCGATCGTGAAGTGCCTTTCAAATGACATTTAACGGAAAGAGATTATTATATGCAACATTATAACATATATCATCCGTAGTCCTAGTTGAGATCTTGTATTAGGTGACAGGCAAGGGACAATGAAAAGCTTCACACGGAGGGATAGGTAGATAGATAAAAGAGCCTCTATCAATCCGTCTCTCCTCGTCTCCACCCAAAGCATTCCATTGTTCTCGTTAAGATCATTAGATTGTGATGATGAATGAGCGGCCTTGGTCCAGGCAGCCACTGAAAGCCCCGATGATGTGGACTGCTAGCTCCCGTTGTTCCTGCAGGCTCGTTGAAGAATTGCGCGTTATAAAAACAAAGGGGCCAAGGAGAAGTAGCAGCGTCTTCCTCCCTTACTGCCTCCCGAGATTTCTGCGCGGTTATCGACTAGCCGATGAGGGAGATGGATGCCATCGTAGTTTAAATGATACGGACGAGTGGACGCACATGCGAATGGGCGGAAAATACGGAGTGGGACGCATGCCCACGAACACTGCCGAATTTAAAATACGCAAGGAAAGGTGGCGGGATGAAGAAAAGAACAAAGTTCAGATCTGTCCGGTACTTTATGGCAACCATTAGACCTATATTTTCTTGACGGCCACCGGAACAGTGTTCTGAAGCTTTAACGACAGCCCATACGATGCCAGTTCGGACGATGACTAAGTGCTCGATAGTTCGTTATCGCCACGGGGAGTGCCGCCGCCGCAGCAGCGGCATCGTCGAAGTCGGTAAAGTACGATATATGTGTTGGAGAACGCCGTTAGGTGTCTATACACCCTCCAGTAACGGGTGCAGCCCAGGGGTCGGTTTGCTGCCCACAATGCCCACTCGTTTTGTGTTTCGCTATGGATCTGCCCGGAAACGAACACGGGGCGAACATTACCGGGCTGTTACTGGCACCGCCTCGTCCATAAAGGCCATATAATGCCCAGGGGAACGGTGGCGCGAGAGAGGCAGTCGTTGGAATCCGCAGCCGGTGTTACGGAGAGGGCGAAGCGTCGTCGTTACGCGCCACGTGTCATGTGTTATTGCGCGGGTAGGTGGAGGAGGAAACCTTCATCCGGCGCTGTCGATTTTCCGACAGAATCGCAACCTGGAAGAGCAGATTCTGCTGGGAGATTCTACTCTCCATGAAATGTATCTGTGACTATTTCATTTCTCCCCGTTTTCCCCCCTTCTTTATTTCTTGCGATGCCTATAGGTCGATGCCACGTGGGTGACGGGGATGGCTTGAGGGATCAGTGACTCGCTTGTTCTTAGCCTCACCCCGCCTTCGTCAGTTTTGTTTTGTTTCCTGTCTTCGTATCTTTCCTCCTCTCAGCTCTTGCTTTTTAGCCCTTGTTTCGTGATGAACCTATTCCGGTTTTTATATCTCAACCTTTCTGAGTGAAGACGACCTCTTCAATGTCAAATTGCACTTCTCCTTACACTTTGTTCGCTTAGTCCGAAAGATATGTTTTCCGCCATTCGCTTCCCAAACTTTGTTTCTTTGTTCCTCTCCCCTTTGTCCGTTCTCTGAACCATTTCTTTACCTCCTATCCGTACTTCTAATGCAAAAGGTTTTGTTGGGTATGTTAATACAATTGCAGTGTGTGTATGCGTATCTGCGCCTGTAAGTCAAGTGCGTAGACCTGAGGGGGGGGGGGGGGGGGGGGGGGGGGGCTCAGTGTAAGAACACCCCGAAATTTTCTGAGCGGTGCATTCCCCTTTCTATCCTCTGCCCGTTCGGCCTTTTTCTCGACCACGTTGTTTACACTCCGCGTCGGTATATTAGCATGTAAAAACAGAAATTTAGCACTTAAGAAAATTAAAGTGAAATGATGCTTGCGCGCCGGATGTCTTTCCTTTTAGATTTTTTTTCTTTCTTTTCTTTTTGATGGCGGCGCACAACGCTCCCCGAAAAATATTTCTGCTTGAGCCACTAGTGTACGTTGTTTTCACCGACAGACGAAAACTCTGCCCGCTGCTGCTTGCTTCTATCCTAAGAGCTTGGAGAAGCTGTAAAAGCATCACACTCTCGCTTTTTGTCGGTTGTGAAGGGCCAGTATTCCGCAAACGGAACATGATCGCCACCCCGCACCTAAGGTGTTAGCCCCGCCCACTGTCCTGCACGTGCATCGAGAGGACGTACAAGTTCATCATTTTTGCTTCTTTTACTCCTCGTCAGACTTTCCCACGTAGCGTTTATGGGCGTCAACTTTCGTGATTTTCCCACTTTTGCACTCATAAAAATGCGTATTCCCCGAGGTTCGTCTATCCTTCAAATTTCCGTTATTTTGTTTTCTATAGTTGCTCACCCCTCTTTTCATCGTTCCCGAGAATAATACATTGTACAGTATTCAAAATAAATTTGTATTTGTACGTACTCTATCACAGTTGAAATAAAAAAAAAGAATAGGACTTTGGCTGGCCACGTAATTACGCAAAATGACAACCAGTGGACAATTAGGGCAACCGAGCGGGTACCAAGAGGTGGATCTAGAAGAAGGGAAGGCCATTAATCCGAAGGCCATTCATCCTGCAGTGGACCTCAGGATGATGATGATGATGATGATGATAATGATGATGATGATTATGATGATGATGATGATGCACAGGATGTATTGTACATCCCCTCTTTTACACACATGGGCGTGCCTGCGCGCGAACTGCACACCTCGTGGCGTTCTCCGGGCTCTTGGTATTTCTGTCGTACCCCTACACCTCGCATTTCAGCCTGTTCCCCGCGTCTTCCATCAGATCCGTCTTATCCCCCCCCCCCCCCTCCACTGCTCCGCCGTTCGAGGCTCGTGATTGCGTGGGCGTGCACTTCCCCAACACAACCCCGCGAAGAGTGACGGGTGTGGGCGGAGCGACACAAAGCACCCAGGATGAACCCCGACAACCGCAACAAGATGAGCTGCGCCCCCACAACAGATCGTCGTCCCGGAAAACAAATGTCCCGGCTCTTTACTGACGCGTCCGGGGAAGATTGTTCCTTAAGCCCCGGGCTATACACTCCCGGAACCCGAGCACGGAGCTGATCGGGCTCCCCAGCAGCACCGCGCACTAAGGTTAGCCCCTCGCATCTTTCCCTGTCGTTACCACGCTGGCAAGGAACAGCGTCGTCATTCTAGCGCCACGCGCCACGAAGAGCGCAACCAACGTAATTCAGATCGAGCGAAAAGGTGTTCCACCTACACCGTGGCCGCGAAGAAAGCACAGCATCAGCCCTGGTTGTCCTTCAGCTCTGGGAGCACTGTAGGAGGCGCTGGTCAGGCTTGATACTTGTAGAAGGAGAGGCCCCGTTTCCATCGTTAATAACATCGGTTTACAGCGGGAGGAGGCTTAGCGCGACAAGGTATATACGTGAGATAGTCCGAGGTCATGTTGTTGTCCAGAATAAGTAGACCATTGATTTGGTTGATTGTAGGGTTTAACGCGCCGACGCAACGCAGGCGATGAGGCGCGCCGTAGTGGAGGGCTCCGGATTAATTTCGACCACCTGGGGATCTTTAACGCTACACAGGCGATGAGGGGAGGGCTCCGGATTAATTTTGTCCTTCTGGGGTTTCTTAACGTGCGCCGAAATCTCGAACACACGGGCGTTTTTTTTGCTTTTCGCCTCCATCACTTCGAGCTTGTTCTGGCAGGAGCGTAGTGAGGTCAGAAATGAACCTGCCTGCTTTTCCACAGGTATCTTTCTCGTAAATTTACCCAATTTATTATTGCGCATGACAAAATCAAGTGTTAACTGTCCAATAACTGGGCATACCTGCAATAACGGGAGGACATAAGCTTCATTTTTGCCAAGGAATAAAAGTATTGATCTTCCATTCGGTGCTTAGTCTTTCTTGGGCCGCGCGCATGCTTCGTATAAAACTCTATGGTGACGGTATTTTGGGGTGTTTTATTTTCTCCCTTTTGTTGTTGACTACAGAATACACGAAACTTTGTTGTAACTCCGGCTTTCACGTGAGTTGCCCTGTTTTAGGATTTTAAGCAAGTAAATATGCATTGCAAGTGGGCGCCTGACTGAAGGTTGTCTTAATATAGTTTTTCCCTCACTCACTCACTCACTCACTCACTCACTCACTCACTCACTCACTCACTCACTCACTCACTCACTCACTCACTCACTCACTCACTCACTCACTCACTCACTCACTCACTCACTCACTCACTCACTCACTCACTCACTCACTCACTCACTCACTCACTCACTCACTCCCATACAAACTTGCCTGAACAAGCCTATCAGTTTGTCAAGTCTACTTTATCCCCGATGGCAAAAATTTAACAAGAACAAGAGCCTATCACGCAATCTTAACAAATTCCCAGAGCATAAGCTTAACATAACGCAGGAGTGGGGGGGGGGGGGGGGGGGGGGGGGGGGTTGAAGCTCGGTAAAAAGTAACTGTGGCATCCAGGTCAGAAAGGCAGCCCGGGCATATCCCCCTAAGGATTCAAGCGGCTAAAGAAAAACGACGGTATGGGCACTAATAGGGGGGATTTATTCCATAATACGGATTCCGGAACAGAAAGTCGGTATTGGGGATTGCGTAAAGAAAAAAATTCCTCGCGGGTGGAGTCGGAGTACGCTCTGTTAAGGATAGAGCGCCAGAGCTACAGTTCGCATACCAAAGCAACTACCAAAACAGCGACTTTCCCAGTACAGTTATGAAACTCAAGACTTGCACACGGTTGCGGACATAGATGGCCCACTTTTCTTCGTTATCCACCTCACAATATGCGGATGACTGAGTACTCCCGACCTGGCACGCGCCATAAGAAAAAAAAAACAAAGAGAAGGGAGCTATGCGATCGCCTTACGCGGGCGCATCTGCGGCCGTATTAGTCGGCCAACTTCCTTCCCCACCATTCGCTTACTTGCGCCAGCACGCTCCCCAAAATTGAGACGGATACTTCAGCGCGTTCACCGTCGTCTCGAAGGGAGCGCGCCACATTTCCGCGTTGCCGGGCAAAGGGGATGAAACAAGGGAAAGCGGGTTCGCCGCGGCTGCCCGCTTGCAGCGCAAATGGGAGAGCCGGTGGGATAACTGAAAGCGGGGAAAAAAAGGTGCGCGTTGAAGCAAACACACTTATTTCCCCTCCGTCGTCTGGGCCTCCGTAATCCCCGCAGGGTCATCCCGACGTCTGGCGACGGTGATCCCCGTTTCCCCCTTAACCAGGTCGACCCAATAAGGCGTTGGGGAAACGCGGGAGGAACGCTGCATTGCGCCGGGGGAGCCCTCAACTCTGGCCGCAGGTCGAAATGTTGGGCAGTGTTTGCAAACTGCGTTCGCCAAGCTAACCCCAGCTCTGAAGGAGGGAGTGTTTATTGCGGAAACGGCAATCACAGAATAACGTGGGGAATTTAATATTCAAACGCAGCCTTTACTGGGCCAGGGGTTTCTTCATTAACTCAGTTTCTCTTATCACAAGTATGCGCATCTAATCCTGCATCCCAGCTAATTCTTCCTGATTGTGACTTGTGTATCTAGAATTTATCTTTTCCTGCCCTTGTATCGTGTGTTGTAGAAACTGCTGTCGTATTCACGTATACCGCTTCGCCGTAAACTGTTCAGCCTGGGAATCTTTCTTGGGAACACCCGGAAAAAATAGGAAAATTAAATTCAAGGAGATTTTATACAAATATAAAGGGCCTGCTTCAACACAATTTTCGAACTTCCCAACGTGCTTTCGCGACACTCTGCACGTATCGATAGCGCTTTTAGTCCCCAGTGAATATCCAGATCTAGCGCATGTTACGGGGAATATTTTCCGACGTGTTCATCATACGTGAGATCTTACGAGATGGCGCTTCATCTGAGCAGGAAACAGACTTAACGCGGCTGCTGTAAACAGTTCTTTAATTTTTTTTTTATGAGCGCGGAAATCTCAAAGCCGTGTCGCTATCCTAGCCTCTATCCTACATTCTGACCGTTTTGTCTACCGCGGCAGTGCTCCTGAACATTTCGCCGAGCATGCGCACTTGTCTATCGCGCTCCAAGTGTGTACACGTGTGCTGCGCATGGGCGCGCATTATTCGCGGCTACTGCAGGCTCAAGAAAAGGAAAGCGCCCATACTTTCTAGAGCGGGCAGCGGGCTATTAGTGAATACATTGGCTTGCGTGCACGGCTACACGAAAACGTCGTCTATATGAAGAGCAGGTTTTAAATGCGCATGCACTATTCTTACTATTTCCTCTGGCTGTCACTTCGTCAAACCATCAGGAGCACCGTGATGACAAGCAGACCTTGTTGCACTGAGAACACTGGTGTCTAACCCACCGCGGTGGCTCACTGGCTAAGGCGTTGTGCAGCTGATCCCAGGGTAGCGGGTTAGATTCCTGGCCGCGGCACCCGTATTTCTGATGGAGGCGAAAAGCAGAAACGACCGTGTGCTCGAGATTTCGGCTTACGTTAAATATTCCAGGTCGTCAAAATTATTTCGGAGCCCTCCACTACGGCGCGCCTCATCGCCCAGGTGTGGCGTGGGTTCTTTGAACCCCACAATCAATCATCAATCAATCAGAAGACTGGTGTCTCCCGACCCGGGCAGCCGGAAGTGGGATGCACGTCAAATATTTCATTCCAACGATCGCGTCAGCATTTCCTTTCTTTTTTTTTTTTTTTGCTTTTTTTGCGTCCAAAGCACGATTAACTTAGCAATTTAGTAATCTATTTCGCCCGTAACGTATGCAACGTACACGCATACAGAAATACCGGTTTGCAACGTAATCCCTCTTTACCGTTTGCATTTGGGGATTACACCCGTCGTCTCATCCAACTGAAGGCCAAAAAAAAAAAAAATCGGCCACCTGTGCGCTATTGAGATGACTGGAAACAGCAGAGGTAGTGGTCTTCGCTAGCGTTAACTCGGCTTTTCTTAGGCCCGCCCACCTTTTCGGGAGATGGGACACTGACTCCGCCGAGCACTCGCCGTCTGTCTCACCTAGGAGACCACCTGCACGCCAGAGCTTACGTCATCAATATAGGCGCAGCCAATCCCCGCAGCGTGCCTCCCCACCCGGCTCCTTTCCTCCTCGTCACTTCCCCTCACACGTCTTGGCCTAGCATTTTTTGCCTCTCCACTTTGCTGTGCCGAGTTTTGAGCGACGCCCGGCACGGTTGGAACCCAAGATTAAACAGCTCCGCTGTCAAAATTAATCTGAACAGCGGGGCTCCAGACCCAAATACAAACTTAGCAACATTTGCCTACACAGAAGCGGAATTGAGAGACGCGCTATCTCGGTGACAATGCATTAACCTGCAACGTCACAGACAACTATAGACACGGAAACAAAGGGCAGCAGTAGCAGCGCTTACTATAAACTTAAAATTTGTAGCGTGAGCTACACGGGCCCAACTTGAGCAGTTTCGCGTGGTTCCTGGAGAGCCGTGCTGCGCATGCGCCTGGAGCAGTGACGTCACACGGCGCACAGAACGTTGCTCGCTGCCCGGCGTCTCTCACACACCCCATCGCACCCAGCGTCTTCGCCATCCTCCGTTCCGCATGTGGCGGCCCGGTGGTCCACATGATGATCATGCCAGGGGTGGCCGGGTGTGGAACCGATGGCGCGTGCGTCGCAGCAACACCGGCGTGCGCCTGTGGAACCAGCTTAGCTCTGGGGCGATTGGTGACGCTGCGCCGGAGCCGCTTGATAAATATACATGTGTCACATAATGCGTATACCGTGTGTGTGTGTCATTGAAACAGCAGTAAGCATGATAATCAAGCTATCCTAGACAACCAGGAAATTGATTGATTCATTGTAGGGTTTAACGCGCCGACACAACGCAGGTGTTGAGGCGCGCCGTAGTGGAGGGCTCCGGATTAATTTCGACCTCCTGGGGATCTTTAACGTGCGCCGAAATATCGTACACACGGGCGCATTTGCTTATAGTTTCCATCAGAAAAGCGGCCGCCGCAGCCGGGAATCGAACCCGCGACCTCGTGCTCAGTAGCGCAACGCCTTAGTCACTGAGCCACCGCGGCGGGTTGGACAACCAGGAAAGCTAAGAATAACCAGCTGAACCTTAGCTGGCGATGCGTATATCCTGGTATAGCCGAGCTAAGCCACTGCTAATTTTTTATCCACTTGATAAGAAACATGTGACCACTCCGACCGTGGCTAACAGTGGCTATCATGTACGAACCGCGCGGGTGCGAGCTGTGCAAATGTTTAGCCGTGGGCCATTACTGAACTTAAGTTTGAAGGGTTAAAATATATTTGAAATGAATTGTAGAAAAATTACCAGGAAATGTTTGAATAGCGCTTACTGCATTTCTTTACGGAAAAGAAGGTAGCGTGCGTAGCTAGCGTTTAAATTAATTATCCATTAGAGCTCTATTGATTCCACTTTCTGTCTTAAGCGCCGATGCCAAATTGAAGAGGCGGGCGTGAGGAAGGAGCGGAGGGAGGGGTCAAAGAAATAAAGCCTACCAAACCTTTGAGACGCAGAAAAATCTAAGGAACGACACGATTTTGCGTTCTCGCTCAGCAACAAAGGTGTACGTGTATACGGCACAGAACTTGGGAACGGCCAGGCGTGTCTCAGCGTCCTCTCTCCCACAGCTACTGTACTATACACAGGCATGGAGCACGCCAGGTTTCCGCGGCCGTCGTTCGTCTTTTCTCCGTCAAATCTTCTTTGAAGAAAAAAAAAATGCGGACCCCTATCCGCACAAACAAATATTTTATGCACGTGCAGCCCAACAACAGCCAACATGTGTACCCAATGCATTTTTGTTAGCGTGCGTGAGCAGCTCTAACCCCCACATGCCCCAACGCATCAAAGTTTGCCTTTTCTCCGCTCGTTCGATGTTTCGGCGAACTTTCCTGATACAGAGAAGGGAAATACAGGAAAAAAGCCCACGTAAGGTGAACCTCTGGGACTAAAATTATATCTCGCTCGGTGCGCAGGCATGCGGCGGCACGCTTCGAAGCCCTTGCTGTTGCAGACAGAAGAGTAGGCGCGCTTGACCCCTCCTTATTATCCTAACGACCCTGGCAGCTGTTTACAATGCAGATTTATCTCATAATCTTCCCTTGCCAACCGGACGACCCCCTCCAAACTACTCTTTAATGAGTTTGCCTTTTTAGCGTTTCGTTACCACGTTGCGCCTGCACACCTATCTTGGCTCTGATAAGGTTGGCATGGTACGTGTGGGTCGCTCTTTTTGTTGTGCTTGCTTGCTTGCTTGCTTGCTTGCGTGCGCGCGTGCGTGCGTGTGTGAGTGCACGTGCGTGCCTGCTTTACTCTTGCGACATTGCGGGTGCAGCATACATACCACAGCCGTAGGGTGAACACGAAAGGCCAACTTCGAACGTTTCCGTAATTTATGGTCTTGATGCGCAGTTCTTTTGCTGATTGTTAAATCGTTCCTTTAACGCTGACGCGAATACAAATAATGATTGAATGGACGCCTTAATCGCCATTGCAGTGATAAATGAGTGAACACATCAATCATTCAGTCAGACAGACAGACAGACAGACAGACAGACAGACAAACGAGTCAGTAAATCATTCATCCCATCAGTGGTCGGCGCAATAATCGGACGCTGGTATCTTCGTTTCGGGACGCTCTATTAATCACACGAACGATTTGTGGATCGATCAATTAGTCATTCATCGGTTTCCTTGTATAAGTCACAATTTTTTTTTCACAGTGGGCCTTCAAATATCAATTGCCCCTTATTACATGCATCTAGTGAAGCCGCCACATCGACCACGCAGGCTATCGAGGGTCGCACCGTGAACCCATTGTGCAAATTTATTTACTGCTAAAAAAGAGTAGGGAAGTAAACATTTATTCGTTCATTTCATTCATTTATAGAAAGACGGGAGGTGTTTGTTTAAATATTCAGTAGCGGCCCTTCAAATTAATGAATGACGAATCAAACACGCCAGTAATTCACTCCAACAATCATATCAATAACGCATCCCATGACGGGCACTGCAGTGAAGGGATGTCAGCTGATTGACCATTAGGTTTTGCATTCGTCATGACAAAGGAAAAGAAATACAACATTCATATCTCTCTCTCTCTCTCTCTCTCTCTCTCTCTCTCTCTCTCTCTCTCTCTCTCTCTCTCTCTCTCTCTCTCTCTCTCTCTCTCTCTCTCTCTCTCTCTCTCTCTCTCTCTCGTCTTTTTAATGGCGTGTTTCTCGCAAACAGTGGTTACCCTTGAACAGCTTTACTTTTCAGCGCGTTATAAAAATCCTGTTGCGCAGGCTCAAACGGTGACGCCTGACCGGCAGCCGTTCCAAGATTCTGGCCCGCTCCTGCCACGCTCGTTTTCAATAGCACGGAGTCGTCTATAGCTGCATACGCTTGTATACACCGGCCGCGTCAAGTTGCATCGTATCGTCGAAACTGCGCCAGTGTCGTTTCTCTGGCGCCTTAGAGGCTCATAAAACCTTCGTCGCACGCGTTCACGTATGCACACAGCGCGCCTGCGGCATGCGGGCCGATGGCGGCAATACTTCCGCGCCATAAATCGCGGCCGGCGTGGCAACTTCGTCGACGTCGCAACAGCCACGCAAATAGTCCGCCCCTTTCATCGCTTCCACGAGGGAAACACCAAGTGCTGAGATCGAACCACGGATAGAAAACAAAAAACGAAGAAGCAGCGAACTTAGAAGTTCGATAAACGCCAAGGCCTTTATACAGTCTCCGCTTTAAGCTCCACTTTCCGCGCCAATAGTTTCCAAGCCGGAGATTTACACCCAGCCATTCTCGTAAACACGGTTAGCGAGGGAAAACAACCCGCTTCCGCTTCGAAAAACATTTCAGTTCGTCGGGTGCATCTTTAACGATACCTAAGATTCCATCGGGTACAAAAATGCGGGAGCTGAAGCGCTGCCTCGTCAATGTTAGTCAATGTTACCGTCGATATCGTGAGCCCCTGTGAAATTCATGTACTTCCCTAGCAAAGCTTGTGGCTCCTGGTTTTACAAAGGCATCTCTGAATCGCGAGTACGATTAGGAGAATATGGCGTGTGCATTTCTGAAGAAAAGTATCGCGAAAACGAACGCTTTCGCGATGCTGCTGCGGACGTTAAAAGAACCCGATGCGGGCGAAATGATTATGGACCGAAATTGCGCTCCGCATTGCAATGGACACCGCTGCCTCGCCGCACTCAACCTCATTTTATTAACGACACAGCTCGTTGAAGTGGTTCTTCGCGCACGGAGTGCCTATGTAGTTCTACGAAATGTTTGGCGAAAATAGTTATCTTAAAAGTATTATTACTTACATTATTTTAGAGTAAAATTCTACTAAAACATGATACTCTTTTCTTCACTTTAAGCCAGCTTTATGTTTAATTTGTAAGAAGAATCGTTGAACAACTAAAAGGGTTCCTAGGTCCGGGAATACCGTTATAAAAAGGCTGCGCCTAATCTCACGGCAACTGTGAGAAATCCCTCCCTGAAATTCTCACGGCAGTTTCCATAAAAGCTGGCTGGCCTAAAATTCGCTGAATAGGAAAACCTCCCAACGTAACGAGCCTAACAAAACCTAACCTAACGTAACCGAACCTAGCGAATCATACATAACCTGCCAAAATCCAGCACAACTGCAACAACCCTAGCCTAACCCAGCCCAACGACATAGAATACAATATATAATTAACCTAATCCAACCTGTTCTAGAAGTTGTGTACGTCGATCTTCTGGTATATTGATAACCAGGATAAAAGAGCATTAAAAAAATCACCATGAGCGAAAAAAATACAATAACTCTGCCTATGCCGGACTCGAACCCGAGCCTTCCCGTTTAAAATCAAGTGCTCTAACACAGCGCCAAAGGAGCATCCGTAGGAGCGAGTTTTTAGGAAATATTTAGGAAATGCTTAGCCAATCAGAGGTGACGCCGTGAGAAATTCCTGGCGGTAATTCCTACCGTTGCCGGGATAATTGACACTACCTTATAAAAAATGGTAGCTCCCTTTTCGTATTCTTAAAAATACTTTATTTCTCGTTTCGTTTTATTCGGATATTTTTTTTTTCTTTTTCGCTCTCCTCTGGCGGCTCTTGACCGGGCCTTCTGTTGCCGAGCGGAGCCTCGGAGCGGTCGGGCCCAGCTGTTGACCCGTGGCTACACCGGCAGCATACGGTACGCGGCGGGGGATCACGGGGGCTTAACAAGGGCTGCGCCTCCGCCACCCGTCTTTCTTCAAATGTCCCCTCCCGTTCAACTCAAGGCTCGGCTTCCCAGCAGGCGAGGCCTGTCGGGATGTTTGTCTCCAGCGGCGACGGGGCCAGCGGCTCGCCCACTGAGATAAGTCGGGGATTGGCAGGATGGCGGCTGAACCCCCTCCCCTCCCTTCTCCCTACCGTTCTTTTTTTTTTTTTTTCCCGGCGCCCCGTACGATCCAGGAAAGGGCTACATGCGAGTTGGAGGATGCACTTTGAAGGGAACCTTTCAGGCCCGACGAGACCTGTGCCCCCTGACCAGAGGCAAAACTGATGGTGTCGTTCGTGGCACAAAACTGCGCTGCAGGAAAGCCACCTTCACTCAACGGATTTCATCAAGGGTATACGAAGAAACCAACGCCTCCCGTGGTCGGAATCGAACCCGAGTCTCTCGCGTTATGAAGACGACGTCTATCCGATTGCGCCACACGGACACAGTCGAAGCAGCTTCGCAGTTTAACCTTCTTTCTCTTCAGAAAGGGGCTGCGATTTTCTTAAGTGAAGGGTCTTTTTTTGGGAGCTACCCAAACCAGACAATTTTCCGGCCAATAGTTGGTACAACTCTTTGCCAAGAAGTATATATAGCCAGAGGCATGCAGCCCCGTTCCAATGTACTACAACGGCTGCACTGGCTCATGGACGTCGACATTGTTCCCCACAAAGAAAACTATTGCTATGTTTCAGGCGGAATACACCTAAATTAAAGGGACCCTGCAACACTTTTTTCAAAATTTCTTTAAATCTTAAATGCTTGCATAACGTAGTCACCCAACGCACCCAGTACTTAGATTAGGACCTCGCAAAGCACCTCGGCCAAAAATTACCGCTCTATGCTCATCAGATAACTTGTAAACTCGGTCAAAAGATTCTTCTCTCTTTCCCGGTCTTGACGTTCCTCGATGGCCCGAATTACGTCACTGAGGCCACGTAGCGGCTGTTGGCCAGTTTTGCTTCAGTTGCAGAAATGAAGGTATTTCGATACCAACTTTAAAAAATAAAGCCACAAAAAATAAAAGGAGACACGGAAGCTGTATCTGGTGCGACGAGATAATCAGGCAGTGCCGCTCCGTGCTGGCGACAACTGTAGCTTTCGCAGTGCTTCCAGACTCGAAGAAAAGAGTGAAAGCGTTTATCGAAAGTGTTGCACGGTCCCTTTAACGAGAGTGCCGGCGCTCTTTCAGTGAAGAATGCGCGTTAGATGATTTCCATGACAGCAAGTGAAAAAATGAGCAACAACAAAGCATTACCAACGTACGAATAATGCCGAATGGTTCACGGTTAAGTTCACCCCAAAACAAGGAATTGGGTGGAAATAAAATTACCAACGCCCAAGAATGTTCATTTTCCCTGAAGTAGGGAGCGTATGATTGTCTGGGTCCTTGAAAAGCGGAAGTATCATACGACGCATCCTCCCCGGCGCCGTCCATATACATGGACATCGGGCAGACCATTCCGATGTTGAAGACTGTTCGTCAAAACGTGCAAGACACCGCACGGAGAGGATCTACGATTTGGCCTAAAGAAACCCTAAAGTTGGAAATCAGTGTTCTTCAAATACGTGTAGAAATCCTAAGAACCAGGTTGGTATTTGCAAACAAACTAAAAAAAGGCCGAGTGTCTGTTCACTTCCGCGCAGATGTCGTCCAAAGAGGATACCGTATTTTCGCGCGTATCACCCGCCCCTGCATATATTCCGCTCCCCAATTTTCAGCCCGCCGGAAAAGGAAAAAAAATCCTCGCGTATTGCCCGCACATTTGATACAGGAAAGGCTGCACCAAAGCTAGTGCTGCAGCAAAACTTCACATACTATGTAGACAGAAAAAGAGTGCATTTAGCAAGTTGAACAGACTGACTGCAAGGCGAAAGCCACAGTTCACTAATAAAATTCTGTTGTTAGAGTGCGCTCTCGCCCTCGTATGTTTTGAGCAATCGCTGCCATGGAAGGCTTAGTCAGTGGCACTGCGCAGGAGCTTCACGGCACTGCTGACATTGCCGTGAAGCTGCACTAAAGAAAAAGCCCGGGTATTATCCGCACCCCTACTTTGCCAGTGAAATTTTCGCATTTTTGGTGAGGGTTATACGAACAAAAATACGGTAGCCCTCTGCCGCCCTTGTCACGCAAATGCCTCACTATTCTTTCCCGCCCAACACTCGCGGTATTTGCCTCGGGAATCCCTCCTACGATAAACACGGTGGATGTTTGCTCAAGCTAATTCAATCTTCCCGCATTTTACTGCTCGCCTGGCGTCCGCTGGAGCCTTTTGTCACTGTTGGACTTCTTGGAATGCCACCATGAGGTCTGGGCTCCGGGACAAACCAGTTTTTTTTCGGGGGTGAAAACGGCTTTCAACGGGTATTTTATTATTTGCTGTCATCACCTCATGAACACGGGGTCCACATCAAGGCCCCGTATTCTCCGGTTTGTTTCAGAATCCGGAGCCTATAAGTATATATAGCTTTTATGCTAATTAGCAAACTTCCGCAATGTAAAAAACATGAAACGCACGTCTATTTTCAATTACTAGAATACTGCCAAGTGTCAGTTATGTATTTACGTTTCGTCTCAAATATGCTTTAATGCTTTCTTTTTGCTCAGCAAGCTTCACAAGTATGAAGTCTCCTGTCAGATTTAGTAGTCTGTAAACGTTTTGCGTGGATAAATGCTTCGTTCAAGAACCCCCTTTAATTTTTCGCCGGGGGGTTGATCGAGGGGGGGACACCCACCCACCCACGCACGCATGCAAACGCACACGCGCGCACACGCACGCAAACTTTAATGCACACGCACGCGCGCACACACAACCACACACAAATACACGCACGCACATGTACGCACACGCACGCGCACGCAAACGTGCACACGCACACACAGACAGGCAGGCAGACAGAGAAACCAAAATGTTTGCGTTTAAGTAGCCCAAGAAAAACTCGTTAAAAAAAGAAAAGAAATAGCAATGAACGAAGAAGGAAGGCCAGGGAGATTGGCGGACGGGATGGATAACATCCTGCCATTTTGAGGGCCCCAGACAGGCTAAAGTTTTTTCATGCCGCACTATTTTAACGGCAACCGTTACCAACGCCAGCGCCACCGCCTTTCTGTGATGTAAATCTCATCTTAAATTCCCCAATGACATATGATTCAACGACCACAGCCGGGCATGCGAAAACATTTCTTTTGTGTGTTTTCGGTTATTTACTATAACAAACCTCACGGGGATAGGAGTAAACATGTTACAATCCTTGGTTTTCGAAGCGGAAATACTTCACTTGAATCGTTACCGAAGCGATTTTTCGTCGAATTATTTTTATTAAAAAGGCAGGTTCCTTCAAGAACTAAAACGCTAAGACGCTCACAGATACACTAATTTAGGGTAATTTGCAGAACGAAAAGCTTACTGCGGCGTAAAACAGAAAAGGCACCGTTGTGGCCGCCTACGGGGAGTTCAACAAGGGAGCACCTGCAACTCTTACAATAGGGAGTATAGTCTCGACGGGGACGAGAATAAGGAGGACAGTGGTGTGTGATCAACATTTCTTGGTTTCTCTTTTCCTGCTCTGTTGGTGGGGTTATTGCTGACGAGGAATCAGAGACTGTACGTTTTTTGACGAAAACTATTCTACAACTGAGAAAGCTCCAACGCGATTCTTTTTCGGTGTAACGTAATCGCTGCTCGGTGGAGTGATATTGCTCCGCAAATTAAGGTTGGATCTTCCCGAGGCCAATGTTTCTCCTAAAAGGTCTCTTGTACAGCTTATTGAGTTTTTAAAGATGCACGCGCGCATATAACTAACAATAAGACCTTCAGGCACCAAAATATTAAGACGAAGGACGTAAAGGACAGAGACAAGCGCTTGTTTCCGTCCTTCAAGTCCTTCGTCGAAATATTTTGGCGCTTGAAAGTCTTCTCATAGAATACCAACTAGCTGGCACCCACACGCTGTTAAGTTATTACGAACGATGGCAGTGGCCGAGGGGAAAGCGAATGAATATATGTAGAAAAATAAAGCACACACGAAGAAATAGTATGTTCAGCGCACAATTTGCAGTTGTTTAGTACTTAAATGTGGAAAAATTAACAAGTTTTGACCATACTCCAAAGCGCGATAACCTCACTGTATTATCGTTACTGTTTGAGAGACATGGTAAAAGATGAGCTATGTGGCATGTGTCAACCAGTTGAACCAGAAAGCACGCGTCAACTGTCACATCTCAACTGTCATCAAGTGGCATGTGTAAACTGTTAACCAAAGGCATGTGTCAACCAGGCTTGGCAGAATTAAATCGTGCGATGAACGAAAATAAGAGCATATATCAGCAGCGAGCGAAGATGATAACCCAGAAGCACATGCCACCACCACAAATGCCGCCCGGAGTAAGCGCAGAAACGATTCTGGAAACGTAAATTACCACCAACCGCCATCCCGAAGCGCCTTGAGCCATTCCGGGGCTTCATTGGGTATGCCTACAAGTGTGGGCTTCGGATGGTTCGGATTTTAGACGCCCTCTGGCGGGGCGTGAAGTTTTCTCAAGCGCTTTCTCGTCAATGCTGAATTCATGCATCCAGTGCACGCCAGTTGTCTGCGTCATCAAACCTTGGAAATTTGTCACAAATCAAAGTCACCCAATTTCATAATACTATCCACGACGCTAACGCGCCAAATCACGATATTTAAGTGTTCGGGTCTATATTTCAGCACTGCAGGCGTTTCATTTGCGGCCCCCTGTCCGTTCGGCAACGATCAGCTCGTAGTGCTGTACAGTAGGCTCCAGTGCATACGCTGCCTCTTCCCGGCGGTGGATGCCAGCAGCGATTCGCCGAGCGAGTCCTGCAGACGTACGATAAGGCGCGTCACAAGCGAGGAAGAGCGAAGAGATCGCGCAGATTCGGCACCCGACGCGAGACTAGATACGAAGCGCGCTCACACTGGCATGCACTGCGTTCTATCAGGCCGTGCGCGTTAACAGAAGCAAGTTCGTTCCAACCGACAACAGCGGTAACATTTGGGGTCCTCCGTTTCATTTGTTGTTATTTATACATGCCAGAGGTGTCAGCCGCCGTGTACACGCCCAGAAATCCCTTATATATATATATATATATATATAGCAGAAACAGACACACGTGAAAAACACTAACTACCGGGTTCACTTGGGATCGTTTCAGGAGCTTGACGTCCCTCCTTCATCAGACTATAGTACAGACTGAGTTCACGCTTACTGTTATTTACACCATAAACAGCAAGGGAAAGGGAAGGGTCAGGGGGAAAAGCTTGTTCGTAGAATCGCATCGTGGTTGGAGGGCAGCAAGAAACCACAAAACGTGAGACAAATATGAGGAAAGTATACGCAAACATAGCAACGGCAACACATCGTGCACATGCACCAGCACTCTCGATAGCCCTGCAGAATAGCCGGGGCCCACGGGGTTATCCCTTGAGGACCAACACCCAAACGTAGAGCCCTGCGTCGAACTCCGCTTCCGGTTCCGCGGTCATAGGTATACGCGTATACAGATCCGCCGTGAAAGACCACTCTGCAGCAGCAGTGCGATAAAGTACGCAACTAAAGTGCGACCAGAAAACGGGAAGAAGCATCCCTGGCCGCGTTGACACCACCCATACACGAAGAGGACGCCGTGGCTTCATCGCGCGCTCTGACGGTCTTTCCCGCACGCGCCTATTTCATAGCTAGGACAAAAAAATTGGGAAAAACAAGCTGCGTTGGTTACTTCAGTGTGTTTACAATGGGGAATGGGGAAAATGGCGAAGGAAATAGGGAAGAAAAAGCCAGCGGGTCTTGTCGTCTAGGGAGCGTTGTTTAGACCAATATACAACAGGGGCCATAGAGGGGAAGGGGCCAGGCGAAATGTTTTCTGCGGTGATAATGGAAGCAAGGGGGGAAAGGGGATAAACGCGAGAGGGGAAAAGGTAAACGGAACCACAAAAAAGGATAAACAACTAGGGATCTCAGCAATCAGCCGACAGGACAACGCAAGCGCGAGGTAAATAAACAATGAATAAAAATACAACCGCGGTGGGCCGTAAAGCGAGCGGCAGATGAGAAAGAGAGGAAAGTGGGGAACGGCTCCACGCACTCTGGGGAATATAGCGTTTCTATTTCCTCGGGCGCCTGCACGCACGCAAGCGAACGAGCACCGGAGAAAGTGCAACACAATAAGACAGACTATACGGGCGGGAAATAAGAACTAACATAATATACGAAGTTTACAGAAAGGCCACTGGGCGCTCATACCGCGCATTGAAAAGAAGTGGGGAGTGAGGGGAAAAGGGGGTTCTTTGCGTCCGCTCAGATGACGGCACTCCGCCGTCCTGGTAGCCCCAATCCCCCGCATTCGCGGATTCGCTCCCCTTTTCGAGTGACCGCGAATGGAAAGAAAATAGAGAGAGACAGAAAAGGGGAAAAAAAAAAAAGAACATACCAGCTTTCTTTTCATTGAGCGGGGAAATTCTAAAAAAGGGGATTTGGGACGTATTTTCGCCGGGAGGGAAGAAGTGCCCAGCCGCTTTGCCGTCTCGAGCGCACAACGGTGCGCCTGCATGGGGATGATCACCAACCGCCGCTTTATAAAGATCGGCAGTAACCTGTGGCACCTTTCGTCGCTGTGGCAGGTAAGGTGGCGGGAACATTGTTCTGGTGAACTGCGCATGCGCAGGAAGGCTGGGAAGACGCGCCAGTGAACGCGTAATAAATGCCTGTAAACCTGTCCTGAAAACCTTTCACCACTGCGGTAATCAATATACAGTGAAAACTCGATCGAACGAAACCAGATCTTACCAGTTTACCGATGTAACGAACAAATCGGATTCCCACGCCGGTGCCTCTACGGTTCAATGCTTTCATGAACTCGAACTAACGAAAGAGCTTCAGCGCCATCCCCGATTAACGAAGTGTTTCAAGAAGCACACACGTTTAAAAAATGAGCAATTTGTAATGTGTTTCCTAAGAACGCCACCGAACCATGCTCCAAGTCAAAAAAGAAAGAAAAAAAAAAGACCGAGGCATGTATACTTTTCTTTTTACGGAGCCCTCTAATATTTCTATCCTACCCCCCCCCCCCCCCCTCCCTCGCGCCTTCATGTTTTCCAAAATAAAGTTTTTCTGCTACTTCTCGCGGTTTCTCCCAGCGCTCGCGCATTCGCTGGGACCAAGGAGATTGTATCAACCTCCTTGGCTGGGACCTGTGTTTCGGCATCTCACGAAGGAACCGAGGACGCGTTCGCGCTTGCGTGCTACGAAAAGTCCATCCGCCCAACGCTAACGAACCGCACGCGGGAGAAAATCATAGGCTTTTTTTACCAGGAAGTACATTTGTTGCTCCCAGAATCCATACTATTTTATTATTATTATCTTCGCTATGGACTTTTCGTGCATTGCTACATTATCGACATGCGAGCGACCGCGGCCGCCGCAATTAGCTGGTGGGATACACCTGCCTTTAGACATCGAATTTATGAAATGAACTGCTCGTGAAATGGCAGTCCTGCTTTCGCGAATTTCTCGATTTAAGCCAGTAATTCGCGGTTCCCGCTTACTTTGCTAGATAGGGTTTTGACTGCATCTAGCAGGTAAGCTATATTTTGACAGAGGTTGCTATAGGACGACGTTAAGTCGCTTTGAAGTCTATAGACAGCTCAGGCTAGCAAGAGTCAGTCTAATTAATGTACATCGATGGTGGTCATAATTATTACGATTGTTTTTTGAGGCATTGTCATGCTTTATATATCACCGCCGCTTCTCACGCACAACTCCTCAACGGCGAGTTTCTCGCATGCGCTCCCATTTCGGGCTTTCCCTTATGGTTGAGGGCGCAGGCAATTCGCAAACACCTCGTTCGGCCGAACCGCTGTCCTCGATTTGAATACGGTCTATATGGCGTAATAAGATGCTGCAGCCCCAGAAGACGCTGCAGTACGTTAAAAGAAACAAATAAAATCAGTGGAAAATAACCGGTAACCTTCGAAGTCAGGCAGACGCCACCTTCATCCGCTCTTCGTCTATCGCGTACCCGTTAGCCCATGCGGTGAGACAAACAAGTCCGAGTTGACTTTGGAGCATGCAGTAGCGCTTCCCGGTTTTAGACGGTCACTTATCCTTGGCCGATTATCAGCCGGATCCTATAAACACGAACGATAATCGCCGTTAGTTAGAAGATGGTACACGTTTATACAGGAAATTGAGCAGGAAAGTTAGGAACAGTTAATTTCTACCGGAAGAGACCTTCCATGCAACCGCCCAGAGCTGGCTGCGAGATGACGTGTTCGCCGCGAGAGCAACGAACGAACAGACAGCAGGTTTGTAATAGAAGCTTTCTTCGTGTAAACCCAATACCACACGCGTGAAAATGTGCCGGTGAAATGTGTTATGTTTCGTTAGATCGTTCCGCTGGCGTTGAAATCCATGCAAAGCACGTAGCAGTCACTTAAACAACATGACAGCCACTAACGCTTCAACAGTGCATAAAACTAACCAGAGGATGAAACAACAGAGGGCGAGGGAAAAAAAACAAGGAACTTCCTTTCCTCGTTCGTCCCTAGCAAAGCAAGCGTTGCACGAGTCACGCAACTGTTTCTGTCACGACCTCGGCTTGCATACGTGCGTACATAAGACTGAGTGACGCGAGCAGCTAAACCGCGAACGGAAGTGCGGTTCGAGTCGAGGGGCTGACGAGAACGCGGACGGCTCCGTTTTCGCTTCCTCTCAAGCACTTTCAGCGCGCCCAGAATAAACGACGTAAAAACGGTACGGACGAGGAACACAACAAGAACTAAAAGACCGAAAACGGAACTGGACACGCTAAATAACCGCCAGGGGAAGAGGAGAAGGACGTCATGCGAGGAAAGACGACGCCGACGGCGACGACTCGGACCTCGAAAGCGTGACCAAAATGACCGGCACGGAGACTACAATGCCCGTTTTCTCTTTTTTTTTTTTCCTCGCGGAGTTTGTTGGGTGGACAGGGAAGGGGCTCACGCGCGGGTTAAAACCCTTTAGCCCGTTTTACGACCCGCCTTGTCTGGACGCTGGGTGGACAGTGGGCGGCTCACTTCCCCTTTGGCCTCCGTGTCATGCGCTCGGAAGGAAGGAGTTTTAAAAGCAGCGTGCAATATGAAGGGAAAGTGCGCGTGTTTCTCGGGTTTCAGCGTACGCCTTAACGGCACTACATGGTCTCATGAATGACTGATAAGGCACTGAAGGCACTTTTACGTGATCTAGACGTCGTTTGTATGCAGATCTTGGGTTTCCGCTCGCCGGTATGCGCTTTGTTCGCGGGGCGAACTGTGCCGGACAGTGCACGTGAGTGTGTTTCTTCGCATCGCTTAAAATGCGTTGTGCATCTTCCACACTTTGTTTGGCTGTTATGCTATGTTCAGACTACCGACGTAACAGCCATATCGTGTGCTATGGACGCAAAAAAAAAAAATAAAAAACGGCAATCCACGCACTTCGGTTGGCTGAGACGTCAAATGACGTCACTATTTAAAGATATTACGACAGTTGTGACAACAGACCGAACCCGGCCTTATGCGTAGTGTACGAGCGTAACAGCGTACAATTTAGAAATGTTTAAGGGGGACTCACCCGTTAACATTCCTATCAGTCGTACTACTTCACGAACCACGGACTTAAACACCATCTTGCACCAATACGAGAACCTTTACGAATGCATATCAGTGTTCACAGCGGCTTAATTTGCAAATTTTAGAGACATGTCACCTCTGTGCTGAAATAAAAAAAGAGAACTCTGGCTTGATAGACACTCCGCCATCTAGCAAAAATATTAGCAGTGGCTGAGCTCGGCTATGCCAGGATATACGTAGCGTGAGCTAAGGTTCAGCTGGTTATTCTTAGCTTCCCTGGTTGTCTAGGATTAGCTTGATTATCATGCTTACTGCTGCTTCAATGACGGTATAAGCATTATGTGACACATGTATATCTATCAAGCCGATCAACCCAGATCTAAGCTGCTTCCACAGGCGCACGCCGGTGTTGCTGCGACGCACGAACCATCGGTTCCACACCCGGCCACCCGTCGCATGATCATCAAGTGGACCTGGCAGCCACGAGCGGAACGGAGGTCGGCGAAGACACTGGGCGCGTGGGGTGTGTTGAGAGGGGCCGGGCAGCGAGCAACGTTTTGTGCGCCGTATAACGTCACTGCTCCTCGCGCATGCGCAGCACGGCTCTGCAAGAGCCACGCGAAACTGCTCGACCTCGGCCAGTGTAGCTCACGCCACAAAACTTTATCGACCAACATGCGTTTCTCGTTTACTTTTTATCACAGTAAAGAAGTGATATATTTCTAAACTAACCAAACAAGGCCATTGGGAACATCTATAAGAATTTGTAAAACATTTTCGTATCAGTACACGATGCTCTTTAAGCGCGTGGGTCATGAATTTGTAAGTCCCGTAGGAATGTGATCAGGTGAATCTCCCTCAACCACATGCGGTGCTCCACAGCTTAGGGGATTTTCAGCTGAGTGACGTTTTATTTTCTGTTTTGGCCTACGAAATTGTCGTCCAAGCGAGGAGCTAACGGTGACGTCGTACTATTTAGATTGCAACGTCCGATACTGGCGTACTGCATTGAAGAAACCTTCTGATTCGCAGTGCCCCTCACTGTGTTAGCGCTCGCTAGGCACGACAAACTCGTGTGGCGTTCAGGTCAAGATGGGCGTTCGCTGCTTATTGAAGACGAATAAACACAGTACTATTGTCCTCTCCTTGCCAAGCTCATTGGTAAGAACGCTTAGAATTCCGTATCGGCAATCTCGCACAGACGGCTTCCTCATCCCAGTCTGGTAATTGCTATATCGAAGTGTAC
Organism: Haemaphysalis longicornis; assembly: GCF_048455015.1. NCBI lineage: Eukaryota > Metazoa > Arthropoda > Arachnida > Ixodida > Ixodidae > Haemaphysalis > Haemaphysalis longicornis. Next base: position 188,517,635 of record NW_027526385.1, on the reverse strand, counting down.
GGCACCACCTGATCCGTTATATGTGGCTCCTCTGCTGAATACGTCACATAAGACTGCGCGATCTGAAGTAAGCACACCCGGGACGGAAGGAAAACGGCCCGTTTACGGTAAATATATGCACAGAAAGATAAAACTCAAGCTTAGACAACCGTGAACAAATTGAAGACGACGACGACGACGACGACGACAACAACAACAACAACAACAACAACAACAACAGCGACAAGAAATCTCAGAAAAGATCAATTCCTATGGCAAGACCCGGAGTTTTACAGCCTCTACTACCCACTTCTTTTTCGTTCTTTAGGGCTTACTTTGGATTCCTGGCGATATCGGCACTTTGTGATACAAGCCGAAACTATTTCTTTTTACAGCCCCGCGATCACTACACAAAAAACGCGCGTTAGACAGGCTGGTCGCGTCAGTAAACTGCCTCAGAACAGGTCGTGCACGCCACGGCTTGATACCGAAGTAATTTTTTTTGTCTCCTTTTACGTCGTTCCTGGCCCAGAACGAAGTGCACGTGGCAGATAAAATGAAATGAAACGCAGCAAAACGTTGTAACCTACCAGTTTCTCCGGTAAAAACAACAAGAGGATATCCCTTCCCCTCCTTTTCTTAGAGAAGTCGTAAAAACTAGAAAACTCCGCTACTGCACTCGCGCACTCGCGCACTGAGCATCCCATTTCAAAAAAAAGAAAAGAGATTAAAGGGAAAATAAAGAAAACTTAACGCTACTCGGAAGGAGAGGCGGTGAAAAGCACAAGAACACAAGGAACCGGTGCAAGAATCTTAAGCCTCAAACGGTAGCAACAGCAGCAAAAAGGGGGCCGGGCGACCAAGGGCAGCTTGTCTAGCTCGCACCAGTCGTGAAAACGTTACAAGCGAGACGGAGCGCTGCTTCGGGCACTTAGCACGTCCGGCCCGCGCACGTGACTCGTTTCCGCCCGGTCTGTCTGCCGTGGCCGTTATCGAAGACAACTTTAACAACCAGCTGCTCTTGTGCAGGGCTTGGGTGGATTGTCCGGGGTGTGCAGTTACCACAGCCTGTTTGGCGAATTAGCGCCGCTAAGAGAGGCGGTTACTAGGTGGCTGCGCAGCGTTTCCGCTACTGAGCATCAAGCTGCTCGTTTGAATCACTGCTGAATCAGCTGTACGATAAATGCGAGGACACCTTTAGGAAGGAAGATACCGACTCTTACCAGTGATTGGCCGCGCATCTATGCCCTGATGTATGCTGTAAGCAACCTATCATCATGATTGTGATAGTGTCGTCGTCCTGATTACCGCCTCCGACACTATCATAATCATCGTAAGCAAGTGCCTTTTCTTACACTTCAAGCCACCCCAAGATGAATTAGAGGACCTCACTTCAGCGGGCGCTCCTGTCCACCCTCTTCACCGCACTTGTCGGTAACTGCGCTAAAACTTTGACAACCTTTGCTAGCCTCCAAGTTTTATGGCATCCCCGCTCGACCAAGTTTTCGGCGCTTATATCTGTCTCCCTCTCTCGACAACCACCGGCCTATTTTGCTACTTTGGCGGTCCACCAATGGCCGGACCCGACGCCGCTTGCTTAGCTCCGCATTACATACATACCCTATCGCAGTTTGTGATAGGACAAAAGCTTTGGACGGCGAGGCTGAAGGGAACAATGGGGTACTTCAAATCCCTTCCCTGACCCAGCCTGCCTTCATTTCCTCGGCTGCAGTTGCTCCTACAACAGCTACCACTGCAGTGTGTAGCGCACTCCCTCAAATCCGAATTTCGTGCTTAAGCATCAAAGGAAAGCATACGAGGCGCGCCACGCGTGAGCGAACAAATCACTCACACCACTCGGAATTGCGTGATATGCGCCGAAAATTGCAGACACCAGCCGTTCATACTTTTCGCCTGCATGCAGCTTTGGAGGAACAGTCGCAGGGGCCTGGATTCGAACCCGCTACTTGGCGTTCACAGCTGAACGCCTTAGCCACTGAGCCAGCTGCTGCCAATGAGAAGTTGCTCCAGGATTGTCCACCTGAGTTGGATCCAAGTCGACAGTGAAGATCAATTTTTAAAACGAAGTGTTCTGAAGGTTTAGTGCTTGTTATTTTTCTTTCAATACTTGTAGAGTTTTCTGATTTTTCGTTTCAAACAAGGAAATTTTCTTTTAATGTAAAAAAAGGCCCGCTGATAGTTTTCCCGTTCCCTGGCGGTGGTCGCTTATCTACCTTCTCTTCCCCATTACCCCTTCCTTTTTCCTGCCCTAACCACCTTTGTACCACTACCTCAACCCATATTTCTACCCCCTCCCCTTCCCTTTCTCTCCCTGCGATACATATGTGGTGCAGGCTGGGAACCTCCTTCCCTCTCACAGTCACCTCACCCCTCTCGCACACAGCTCGTGTACAATGAAATGTCGTTTCACTCCCCCGATCGAGTCTCGCTGAATCTGAGAACCTGACACAGAACCACCAGTTCAGTGCGAAACCGCCGAACACACGTTTTGGAATAGTAGATCGAAATGGACTTTTTAGCCGTATGCCATGGCTCACTAGCTTAAAAGTAATAGGCTGCAAAAAGAAAAAGGTCCGTCCGCACGAAAATCGCGGGCCGTCTCCACTAACCTGAAACCTGGGGAGGAGCGAAGCATGCAGTCTATAAGTGTATTCTTGGCGCCTTGGCGTTTTTCTCCACGGAGATAAAACCGTTGGGGGGTAGAGGTAGAGTGTACTAGAAGTTTTAAAACTTCTAGTACACTCTAGTAGAGGTATACAGCTCTGCTGTAAAAGTCCCTTGTCTTTGAAGCACGAAGCTCTCCAGCGGGAGGCCTAAACGAGCATCCCGGTGTTTTTTTTTTTTTTCTTAGTACGCGTTACGTTCTAGCGCGAGGGGTAAACGAGTTTCCTGGTGTTTTAATACCGTGACTACGTGAGAAGACGATTACGATGACGACGTCGACGGCAGGAGGCGTCAACAGCCCCAGCCCCTAAAAGTGCGTTGAGATGGAGCCGTGTCAACCGTTACTAGGTGTAGAACACAGCTGACTCCCAGAATTGCCTGCGCCTCCGGAATGCATTCTCCACCACGCAAGTAGAATAAATCATCGTTTATTCTGTTTTCTCACTTTCTAACAGCGCAGTCAGTCTTATTATTGTGCTTTCGGTGCAGGCGCCAGGAGGGACCATGTTTTAGGTGCGTTTATGTGAACCATGATTAGGCTTAACCGCAACTCCGGAGTTGTGCCTTTCCAAGGAAGAAGCATAGGAATCTGCCTTTTTACTTCACCTAGCTTAGGTGAGTAGTATAGAACACAATGAGGTTAGGCGGACGTTCAATCAGAAGATGGTCTTCAAAGTTACCGGCCCTTGATCTAGGCGTTCAATATCTTCAAAAAAACGGGATCTTCGTGCCAAGTAGGCCACACATTCTAATAAGATATGTTCGACGGTTTCTATGGAAGAACAGTTATCGCAGTACGGGTTGGTCGTTAGTCCGAGGCGAAAGAGGTAACTGTTGGTGTAGGCCGAGTTCAGTCGTAGGCGATGATATTTGGAGTACATTGGCCACATTTCAAAATTGTAAATTCTGTAACACAATCTAAAAAAATAGTCCGCCAAGCCACGCCAGTGTTTTTTTTTTTGCTTCATCGTTTTTTTTCTCTCTCTTTTTTTTTCTTTTCTGCCCACCTCTCTCTAGGGCCTGTTCTCCCTCCATCCCCGGCCGACCCCTAGCATAGAAGCATGTAGGTGATCACAAACGCCGGCAAAACTCTCTGCTTTTTCAATAAAGAGCCTTCTCTCTCTCTCTCTCTCAATCAGAAGAAAAAATTTCTCCCACCTCCCCTCGCGGGAACCCCTGTGTAGATGCGACGTATAGGGGGTTCCGTTGTTGTTTCCGTTAGGTTGATTCTCCCATCGCGTGAAACGTGCCGTGAACCCCCTGCTGCGGCTATGACGCAACGTGGCGCGGCTATGACGCAACACAATCCAACACAATCCACTTTAATCCAATCCAAGCCAAGCCAATCCAATCGAATCCAATCCAATGCCCCTCGCGAGAGAGTGTTCGCTATCGGATAGGAGAGGGGGTGAGCGGCGGACAGCGCAGCTCGCGCGGCGAGGAGAATGGGGGAGGGGTGTGGACGGACAACAACAACTCCGTATGGAGGGACAAGGCGAGTGAATGAGATGCAGTCGCATCTAAAAAAAACAATTCAGAGGAAGATGCACCGCGTGACGTCTAACTAAAGTTCTCACGCACAAAAGACATAATCCTATTAGAGTAAACGACGTCAACGCCGTTTTGTCCATTCACAGCGCTTTAGGGCACGTTAATCCGGGGGGAAAAATACTAATGGAAGCAGAACATGTCGTTCTCTTTAACCTTCTAAATGAAAGCTCAGATTTATCTTACCCGGGTCACAAAAAAGCTAAGCTTCTCTAGCCAGCATGCTACACTAACTAGATCCTTCTGAAGCGTTTTACATATATTGAGCGTAACATGCTTACTGAAAATATTCACATTGATTACAAGCTAAGGAAATAACAATTACTAACAAGTTCGCGTTAGCTGACTGTTCAAACAAACAATAACAGTTATCAGTTGATTAGGCTATTAGATTAGCGTTCACAGGATGAGCCAGGCGAGGGAGAGAGCTAATGTGACGGCTTGAGAATATGTTGACGCTCTTGAAATGCAAAATACGCACGTCAACAAGGGAATATGGTGTGAAATATGCTTTTCTTGGGCCAAATTGGCCATTTTAGCTAATTTTATACAATTATGCAATGCCGTTATTTGAATGTTGCGAAACTAACGCTTTCTATGGGCGATGTCATTTGAGTGCGGACGTGATGTACGCGCATATGCCGGTAGATATGCCAAGGAACGGATGTCGTCGCAGGCGATACACCGTTCCCAGATTGGTACAAGTCCAACACTTACAGAACGATGCAGAGCGTTAAGTAAACGTGTTGGCTAATTTCACGAGAGATCGAACATGCGTGTACAGGCGTTATTTTTGTTTTCCGTATTTTTTAATACGTTATGCGCAAGCCAGAGAATAGGCCAAAAGTGCAGTCCATTTTTCTTTAACGAGCGTACTTTGCCAAAAAAAAAAAAAAAAAAAAAAGCTAAAGGCGGCGCCGACGTGACGCACGGTACCCGGCGGCTGCAGTTTTTTTCAACTTGGAGGGTTTGCGCACGGCGAGTTGCAAGAGTTCTGTCTAAAATTTCTTTGAAACCGAAAAGTACTACGCCGCGTCACGCCTCCAAAACCGCACTAAAAATATCCCACCATCCGTATTTACGAAAAAGATGCGTATGATTGAGTTAAGAGAACATTTTACACAAAAAAAAAAAAAAATATGCGGGTCTTGAAGGAAATGTAACATTGCTGGTGCTTGGGCCCAAGAAGCTCCACAACCCATGCTTCTGTCCCTCGGCTACAGAGCCCGAAGTGAAAAGTTAGTTTAGCAGTAAAAAGAAAAAATAAATTCACGCATCTCCCCGAAGTGAATCATGACGCGTGGGCGAAGCACGGGGGTCGTTCTTACCGTAAATTACCCGTGAGAGTGCTTACTGCTGCTAAAATGATTTTTAATCCGATCCAATCCAATTCAATTTAATCCAATCCAATCAATTTCAATCCAATCAAATCCAATGCTCCTTCGCATGCGCAGCACGGCTCTCCAGGAGCAATCTCTCTCTCTCTCTCTCTCTCTCTCTCTCTGACCTTTTGCTAACCTTTTGTGACCCTTTTGTTGACGGATGTTTAGATTTACGTGGTGCTGTGCCGTGATCACGGACGCCGGACAAGCCTCGGACTTAAGGTGCTTCGCCACCCAAAAAATAGTGCTCGACGTGAACCAGAAGGCGGCACTGGGAGCCGCCTTCCGGAAGTGCGGGGCTTGTAACCACAGGGAAACGGGATGTCGCTGCTTGCAAGGCATCGGGTATGCCCTGTTCGCGGTCAACCTCCCATGTGGATATGTGTCGTGTGTGTGGTGACGGGTCTGGTGCGAGGAATCTATGCCGCAGATGCATATGAGAAGACCATCCCGATTCACTTTCCATATTTATGTCAGGCATACGGGCGTCGTTAGCCGCACGGCAAGGCGATGCCGCACCGTCTGTAGCAACGTCCGCTGCGCGACACTACTCAAAGCGCTTTGCTCATAGAGAAAAGCCAGCATAGTCGGCGAGACATCGACTTCGCAACTGGCAAGACCCAGGAAACTGCAACATTTGTTTTTCTTTTTTTAGAGGCGTGTGCATTATGCGATGGCTTTCTGCGCCGCGCGTGGGTTTACCCTCCGGCGTTGAGCATTTTGGGAAACCGCCGATGTATTACGAACGTTCTTGTTCGCGTTCGTCCGCGGACGGCTGCATTCCCGGATGAAGTTGGGATTTCGCCGGATGCAGAACCTTGATTATGACTTCGAGAGTTCGGAGTGCTAACGGTTAGAGATGCTTAGACAGGAAACGATGGGAGGAAGGGGTAAATAGAGAAAAGAATAGTTACCATAGAACTTCGTTATGTCAAGGTGCAAAAGAAAACCACCGTCGGGAAGTCTTGACGTGCCTAGAAATTATGTACATACATGGAAACCGTATGATTAAGTGGGATTAAAAGAAGAGGTGTTCGCAGCAGATGTGCATCCAAGGAAATCGACGCTTTTGCGCGAATTGCACAGCAGAACAACCTATGATGTTGAGTTTTCGTTCGCACAATGAACTTTTGAGCTTGTGAGTGTGGCGATGCATCCCCCCCCCCCCAAACACACCACACAGGCACACACACGCGCGCGCACACACACATACATTCAACCAACTGTAAGAAGCCGGCCAGCCGAACTTAAGCTAACAACATTGTATCGCATGTAGGACCCTCAAAATGAACAAGTTAAAAAAAAATCAAGCTTGCCATCAAAGGGCGAAAACGGAAAGGCAGTAACGCGGCCCCGCTAGCGCATCGCAGCGATATCCGTCGCCATAGCAACCGCTTGCCGAGCGCGGTTAAGCAAGCGTGGGTCATTTGATTGGAGCGTTATGATTACCATATTTGTACAAGCAAAGAAAAGAAGAGTGCGGGGATTGCGATGGAAGGAAAACATAAAACCTCCACTTAAACCACGCTTGACCGGATCAAATCAAGCTCTCAGGGCAGTTTGGCGGTGCCCAAACATCGCTGTATCATAAATGCCTGGCAATTTTTTCTTTGCGATATACTCGCAGTTGGCGCTCCGCATTTACGTCGACACTTTACATGATTACGATATGTTGTTCCGTGTTAGTTGAAGCTCTAGATATCGTGGGTTTGTATACAATTTTTTTTTTTTTTACAGCACCATAGACCATCGATTTCGGATGTATTGAAATTTCGAGGCATGTGAAATACAGGAACAGGGGGCGGTTCTCCCATCGCCCCAGCGTACTCCCAGAAAATCCATGGAACGTGAATGTAAAGAGCAGACGTTTATGCGATAGCTACCTAAATGCCCGATGGCTAATAGGATGACCTGCGAACCGGCCTCCCCATGCATTCCGGCCGACAAAAATATGCGTACGATACCTGCAGTATATGTGTCCAGTCAGGGCTGAGGAGACACCAGACGATGCTGTTATCCAAGCGTGCAAAGCCTGAGGCAACAGCGCGGCGGGTGATCCTCAAGGGCGACGTTTATGCTGAAGAACAGGGCACTACACACAGCCGCCGACGCAGGTGTGGTCGTTAATGCAAGAGTGTCAACATAGTACAAAACTTCGGAGGTTACCACTGATGTAGGCTGCTTGTGCACTGCTCTGCTCGGTGGTGTCGCAGCGCTGGAGCTCGACAAACAGACGCGGCACTCAGAACATTCCCACCGACCAAGACAGGCTCTCACAGGAACCTTCACAGCAACTTGTTCGCGCCTCAGGTAAGAAGAACAGAACACAGCTCCAGTGGACGCATACCACAAGCACGTTGGAGCAAATGAACAAAAGCGAATGCAGATGATGCCTTACACAGATGAGCAACTGCACTCGGCGCTTGAACAAGATACGCACCTACGAACTTCGCTGAGAACGGCGGCGTCGTCTACTCGTTTATCCACGGAGCAGACGCCGTGTGGTCAAGGTAATGCAGATGAGATCTCTGTGCGCAGACGACAAACAAAAAGCAGACGACGCGTTCTCCGCTGACAGCAGACGATGCTCACAGGCTGGCGTCGGATTTCATCACCGTCGGGGCGGCGCGCATTTCGAACGGTAGTAGATCGCGTTGCGGCGACTCCAGGGCGGCTCGAAGAAACACGGCGGACACACAACACGACGACGCATCGACGGGAACTCGCACGCACGTGCGCGCAGCACGGAAAGCGGCGTCGGGGGAAGGAACCCACGCCAAGCGAGCTTCCGCGCCGGGGAGCCCCGCCGGACTTCGGAACAGGCGGCAGACAACGGGATCGACAGAGCCGCGCGTTCTTCTGCCTTCTCTCACTCTCTCGCAGCGCGCCCTTCCTCCCTCTTTCTCTCGCCCTCACCCGGAGTCTCCACAACAGATGTCACTCGGCCCGGGTGAACCCACGGAGGCGCTAATAAAACAGCAGCAGAAGCAGCGGCAACGGAGAGAGAGGGGGGGAGTAGATACAGTGACAGTTCGTGGTGGTGCTTGCTGGCTGGCTGGTGGTGGTGGATGCAGCGGCCGGGGCGCCGCTATTCTCCTGCGGGGCAAAAACTTTTCTGCTTGTTTTTGTTGTTCGTGAAAGCGCTGCAGGAAAAACAGCGTAACGGAGGAAGCCGTGCTGTGAGAAAAGAACAGTGCTGATGAAGTGCGCGCTCGTTTTGAGTGGGAAATGCAGCGAGATCCGAGGAATTTCTCCTTTTCGTTTTGTTTGGGGCCGTCGGACGTGGGAACGCCGAGTTCAGGTGTTCCGGTCAGCGCACGGACACTCCGAGGCAATAGTCTTATGAGGGCAAAAATATGTGAGCGCTGTCGTTGGTTAAAGTCTCCAGACCACTACTCCAGTTCCTACGAGACACCGAACTAGACAAATTTCTCTAGATCGCAGACAGAGCAAGTGTGTCGCGATATCTACTCTTTCGCACTGTGGCGTTCATCTATTTACTTTGCTTGTGTTGGTGTCACTGGCGTTCATCTATTTATTTTTCTTGGGTTGGTGTTGTTACTCTTTTTTTCCCGTCGTTTACTTTTCATTTTGTTTCAGTGTTTACATTAACGATTCGCTTTTCAATGGTATTTTTATGTCCGGACTCTGCTGGAAGCATTCTCTTGTTTTTACTTTCCTTTTATTTTTTTCAACGCTTCTTGTTTGTCTTCTTCCTGCTGTAACCCTAATGTCTAATATTCACCACTCATAAACGTAGTCACCCACAATCTCGTGTAGCAAGCCTTGTCCCTAGCAGGCCTGACCTCACTAGTTCACATTACAGAGCCTTCTCTCTCTCTCTCTCTCTCTCTCTCTCTCTCTCTCTCTCTCTCTCTCTCTCTCTCTCTCTCTCTCTCTCTCTCTCTCTCTCTCTCTCTCTCTCTCTCTCTCTCTCTCCAGACCACAGTAAAGCTGTGCTACACATTTTTAAGCGAAAGCTTACTGAGTGGGACTCATGGCGCTCCGTCAAAAAACTAACGCATTTCCCCATAGACTAGTTGGTCGCCCGAAAAGCTCTGATAAGAACTGTGGACGCACGGCGCGTGCGTGAAATCCCCGGGCTTTCATTGCGTCAAAGCGATTACTTGAAAATCGCGAAAAGGGAGCGTCAGTAGATAACACAATACACGCATCGATCGTGAAGAAAGAGCAGAAAAGAACCGTTATCTAAGAAACCACGTATCCGTACACATTTAGATTGCTCGTCGATCCGTCTACCTTAGTACGCGAAAAACCGCCGCGCGGTTTCGTTCTTCGTTTGCGATTTGGGTCTTTGAAGGCTTCGCGATCGATTTCACGCGCTTTCAGCGAAAGTTGGGCGCACTTCTAGCTTTCGCGCTTCTCTGAACTTTCTTTAGGAAGGGGTGGTAATTTTTTTAAATAACCCCGACTAATACTGCATAACCAAAAGGCGCAATTATTGCGAAACATTGTTTCGATAACACTTCTTTTTCTTTTTGATCGCATGTTTTTATGTACGACTCACTCGACCCAATGGTTGTCGCTAGTAGTAGGCATGTACATGACGATTCAGGTTTCTATTATCATGGCTCCCTTCTCTCCGATCGAGGGTCGACCCACCCCTTTCTATCATGAGGGGGTGATTAATGATCAGTCGAGCCAGGACTTCGTTCCTCTCGAAGGACTACTTGCTTCACACGTTTTTCCGTCCTACCTGCACTTTGATTATTTTACAAACTCGAGGATACTTGGTCACTTCTGATGATGCAATGAACCCGCAAGCATTTGTGTCCAAGTGCCTAACTGATACGCCGGAACGGTGTGCGTTAGCCGCCACCACTTAGCGCTCACATGAGCCGAGCGGCACGCCTCCGGCACGATTACGCCCGACCTCATTGCGAGCTTGGGCCTGCCCGGACTCATCTACACCAACAGCGACCGCCGCGGAGCTTTGGCGGACGCAGGACGAGTCTGGGTCCAGCTGCTCCGCCGACTGGTCCCAAGCTCCCTCGGGCTCACCGCCTGAGAGGCACACCGGAAGACTCCCGTCCGCAACTGCATAGCACCTTGTTTCTCCTTTTCTTTCCCTTTAAGTTCATTTTAATTTCACAGCAGGGGCTGTTTAAGCGAAATAGAGGTGGGGAACAACAACAAGCTCTTCTAGCTGACGACGCTCGCCTCGGCGTCTCGCTGTCGCACCTGCGCGTTCTGCCTTCATGCCGCCTTCGCGGCGACTCGCTCGCTTCCCGTTGCGGGGAACAATTTCTCGTCTTTTGTCGAGGCGCTGACCGCTCGTTTGGCTGTCTTCGCCGCGTTTGGTCGCTCCAGCTGCTGTTCGCAAGCGCGTCTCGCACCTGCTGTTTATGGCACGTTTCTCACTCCATCAGTGTAGGCGACATAGCACCGATAAAATCCGAAGGACAAGCCACGCGCGGGAGGCAGTGCGCTGTTTACGTAGCCGTAATGTGGTGTTTAGACGGGTGTCGCCTACTCCCCATTCGATAGAACGGCACGCGTCAGGCAGGCACATGCCCGCGTTCGTATCGCCAAGCCAAGAGGACACTGAGCCGAAACGTAGTCTGGCACTCGTCTAATGGCTAACTCCGTTATTAGCATGCCCAAAGTACTCGTGTAGCACACCTTTCTAGGGCTCCAGCGCATGACCCGCAGTCACCTTTGGCCACCGAGGCAGCGTGGTGTTATGGCCGGAAGCGGTCTCGTCTCGTATTTCAGAGCCCTGGGTTGGATTCCAATCCAGTCCCAAACCATAGAGTTTCATACTAATATATACTGAGGGAAATCTGTCGCCACCCGCGGGCCGCCGCGGGTGGCGCCATTGCTGCTAGTGACGTTCCTCGCCTACTTGGCTTAGCTAGCCATATGGCTTCTTTGTCTCGAAGCCAAAATCAACAAAAATGCGTAACATTTTTTTATTGTTCATCGTGCATGACGCTTCTACGTAGTCACTGACAAATTAATCTTTTTGGAGGTTCAATTTTGTAATAACAAAGCAATTTTCATGACCTTCTACAGTAATAGTGTCGGTTTTTGCAGCCATAGCCAACTTTTCAGCCTGTTCATGAGCCATGCCAAGGACAAGTGGAACATGCCTTCCCGGTACATGACGGAACGCTCGCTGAAGCGCGGGCCCCCCTAAACAGTGGCGCTAGATTTCCCTCTAGTGTATGTTAGTGTGAAACTCTATGTCCCAAACTTCCTCAACGTTCCTCTAAACTTAATTACTTCACATTTTAAAAGCGGAGCTGCTCTACGGCTGGCCCTGGCGGCAGCCTTTGCTGGTATCAGGTCACGCTCTCTCTACAGCAGTTTTCTCCTCCGCACAAGAAACCGGTTTTCAGCGCCTCAGGACCCGGGTTCGATCCCCGGCCGCGGCATCCGCTTTTCTGGCGGAGACGAAAAGCGAAAACGCCCGTGGCTTCGAGATTTCGGCGCATGTTAAAGATGCCCAGGTGGTCAAAATTAAACCGGAGCCTTCCACTACGGAGCGCCTGATCACCTGAATAGCGTTTGTTTGTTTTAAGTGGGAAACCAACCATATAAACCAAATCAAGCCGGTTCACAGTACAGAAAAAAATTCATAAAAAAAAGTGAAAAGGGTCCAAAGCCTTCGTATTTTGATAAAGGGCTGCCTATTGCCCCTGGGGAACCGTCTTTCTAGCGATGCACTTGTGTTAAATATGAAGACGACTTTAAGGGGATCGGTGTAAGCTTGTTCTGTGTAAGCTGGCCTTTCCACATTGTCTGTTGTGCAGAAAAGCATGGTCATCTACGTAGGGAGCATGATTACAAAAGGCGGCTCTAACTGTTGTGTTGTCGAAAGAACCTCGAAACAAATTATATAAAAGTCAGTCTCTAAGACGACTCTACCTTAACAACGAGTCTTAATTGTCGTAATTGGTTAGTTGGCGGTGAAGTTGAAAACGCATTTAATTTCTGTCTACTGCCAATACTTCGACATCTACGGGGGTAGTATGGTCACAGAAAACGGCTCTAACTACTGAACTGTCGGGAAACAATTGACAATTAGCCGCTAGGAAGACTCTACCATTACGCACCACATCATCATCGGTCATTATTTTTTGAGAGTGAAAGGCAACTGAATTTTTTTATTGTTTCCACGCCGTACACCATTTTGTATGCCATCTCTCCGTGCGAAAGCCGGATTCTCGTCCAAGTCAACGAATGTTTTCGCAATAAAAAATAGACATCGGTCTTTCGTGCCCAGAGGGGGGATCTTTAACATATACTCTGCAAATCAGTTCAGGACTACCGTTTGTAGCCATTTAGTGGAGGATAATAATAAAAATATGTATTTACATTGTCTTTGCAATTACAAAAACAGCATTGCATAATCCAGCGGGCGTGCGGCGGTTTGCCCAACGTTTTACCCAAACGCGTCTACTGTATCTCTCACTGAACTTGGAGCAGTGGAAGATCAAGTCCACGGCTACGAATTGCGCTGGTGGCTCGCTGCAGTTTCGCGATAGCTGGCGCGCGACGTATACCGCGAACTTAACGCCTTGCGCAATGAATCCATTTCCGAAATGCGCCACATGTATCTCGCGTTACCGGGGCTGTTTTCGGAACACGTTCCCGCCGACTCTCGCAACATTCCCGACACTATACAACACCGCCCTTTGCGCAACGCATAATCGGTACGCTCCCAGAACTTCGCGCCTTTATCATGGTAGCGATGTCCTTTCCGCTAGACGTCCTTATCACAGCTCACCTGCCGCTCCAGGAGTTAGCAAACGACGCCTATGTCTGGCGTAACGTATTCAGTTGTCATTTAGGCAGGTACACCGGAAAGTTCCGACGGCGCAGCGGGAAAACAGCTGTTGCAAAATGCTACCTGCCGTCCTGATTTGGAGTGAGAAAGTTTGCCCGGAAGCTTGCTTCATCTCACCTGCAAATTCTGGTGCTGTTGTAGAGATAGAGAACTTGCCAGACTCGCGAAAACCACCGCAAAAGAGGGCCCGAAATACCACAAAAAGAAGGATATCAGCGTTTTTTTTTTCCTTTATTCATATTTCGCGCCGTTTCTATTTTTACTCGCGCTTGCGCAACAGGAAGTACCCCCAGAGAGCTCCCTTCCTCTTTGCGGGATGAGATTGAACGCGCGCCTGTGTACGGAGAGATGGGGAAAGTTCCTTGCGCAACTGCGCACACAGCCCCGATAGCGTGCTGACCCCGTAAAGTAAACTATCAGGAAAAAGGGGAAAAATCTAGCAGAAAATAAAAAGAACGGGCACACCACCCGCTTGGGAACCGTCACGTGCACTTTCCCGGCCGACACCCCAAACGCTTGGGGGAAAAATGGGGGGAGGGGGGTCTCCCTTTTATCTACTGCCCCCCAAACGACGGGGATATATACGCTCGCAGACGACCGAAAAAGCAGACGAACAACGCAAGCAGACGATACACGCAGGCAGACGAAAAGCGGAGAGCCACCGACTCCCAAAGCAGGCATGTCGGACGGCTCGACGCTGGGTTGTGTATGCATCTGTGACGGAGGATTTATCTTTCCTTCGTTCAGAGTTTGTTATTATCTGCCGGCTCAGTATCTTTCCCACCCCGAAAGGAGACGGAACTGTTTGTCTTCGCTCGCTTGATGCGGTTACGTAGAGAAGCCACTTGCGCAGGTTAAGGATTCCGCGTCATGAACTGCGTCTGTTGATTGGAGGGGAGTACTTCTTGCAATAACAACGAAACGCACACGTACGCGTACATTCACGCATTTTACGCATTAAACTGCGGACGTGAAGTCTATAATTTCGGGGCGTTGAAAAGCGCCAAGTAGCGAGTAACTAATTTGCGTTTTTTCTCTCTCTTGACAGTGACGAAAAGTAGCCAAGAACAGACAACCAAGATGGGAAGATGAATCGACAAGCGTAGGATGAGGATGATGATGAACACTTTATGGAGAGTAGTCAATCTGGGAGCGGCGTGAAAACTACACCAAATCTGTCATAGAAAAGTCGCGTTGACTTGGAACTTCGGACCGTCAACCATTCGTTCTCACCAACAAGCGAAGTTGTAAGCGTGCAACCTTGCGTTGCAAAACACGAAAACACAAAGTTAAAATTTTCTGCAAAAAGCGTGGCACGTTTTCAGCCAGAGGGAAAGGGCACACCCAGTGGGGGGAGGGGAGACTGAGCGGCACTTGTTTCTTTGTACTGCAACGGCACGGCTTTTAAGCCCACACGATACCGAAAAATCGAAAGCACAAGGCAGCAGAAAGTTGGAGGGCGAAAGGGCGGGGGTGAGAATAGCGAAAGTAAAGAGACCGCCATAGAAAAGGGATCGCACGAACGGAAGGGGAGAGGGGGAGGAGAAGAGAGAGGGAATAGCGCGTATCCATGCGTTGCTTTTAATTCCCGTTACTCCCCCCCGCTTCTCACCCTCACATCGGCGGAGCGAGTGACTCATCGCCGTGGTGCAATAATCTTTCATTCGGCGGCTGTCCATTATAATCCCACACGTTCGGCCCTTTATACTATGCTCCGCTTTTCTCTTCCTCTGTCGGTGCGCGGGATCTCCCGCTCTCCGTCTTTGTCGGCCTTGTGCAAGCGTGCCTGGATTGGAGAGAATAGAGTGGAGCGAGACACGGAGTGGACGTCAATTTTGTGTCGCTTTTTTTAGGAGGGGGAGGGGGTAAGGGGGAGGGGGCTTTGATGCACTGAATTGCCGTAATTGTGATTTGATAAAATGAAAATTTCTTGTCTTCCTTTTATTTTTCGTGCGAGTTGACAGTCACGCCAGAGCCACCCCCCTTTCACCCCCTCTCTCCAGCGCTCTTGTTTTTAACAGCCAGGTTTTCAGTGTCGCTGTGGTCGAGGTTCTTTCCTCTCCAACATCGCCGTCGCCGTCGTCGCCAACAACAACAAATAAAAATCCCGCGACTGCACACTCAAGGACACTCCTCTTCAATCCGTCACTCACTGGGTGAGCGGCATCGTCGCTCTTTAGGGAGAAGGGTTGTGTGTCTGCTTCTCAACACAAGTTAACGTGAAAGTTTGAGCTAGTTCGTTCTCCACTGAACAAATGTTTACAGCGCGAAACAAACAAAAAAAAAACATGCAAAACCAAGGACGAACAGTGGTGACACTGTTCGTCCTTGGTTCCAGCTGACTGAAATTTATTTCTGAGAACACACATTCAAGTATTGACACATGTGCCGATCTGCGCGAACAAGCCTGGAAAACGACAGGCACTGCACATAATGAAAAACCACCTAATTCATTAGGAAAAACAGCGAACAAATCTTGTCCTCACTTTTATTTTGCTGTTTCTTTTGATGGATTGGGTGTTTATTATTTTGTGCAGTGCGTGCCGTTTTCCAGGCTTGTTCGCGCAGATCGGCACATGTGTCAATACTTGAATGTGTGTTCTCAGAAATAAATTTTAGTCAGATGGAAGTAGCGCTTGTAAGTGTTCGTTCTTGGTTTTACATGTTTTTTTTTTTTTTGTTTCGCGCTGTAAACATTTCTCCTCAAGATGTCGGGAGGAATGACATTGGTGGGGAGCGGGACGACCGCAACAGTGACTTGCTGATGTAATTGTTGTGCTTCTAAGTTCAAACGATGATCATCTTCACTATACGATTTTTTGATCAGATATCGGCAGGCGCGAATTTTATTCCCACTTATTTCTTATTAATTCAACTACTTCCGTCTTTATTTTTCTTGCCTTCCACGATACGTCCGGCTTCAGGAAACCGAACAATGTTGTCCGAGTGCTATTAACGTACTGCTAGTTTAAATGGCTTGAACTTGTCAGGATTACACATTCATTGCAGCGGGGAGACTACGAAGGATTTAATGCACCGCTAATGTACTTGGCGCTGAAAGGCACTACTCGCACCGTAGAGGGAATTCGGCTCATTGAAAAGACTTCTCTGTCGTAATAGCTATGATGGCAATTTTAGCAGCGCGAACTTCAAGCAGTTAGCCTGGATAATAAGAAAAACATGCGAAGCGGTGGCGCTTCCCCAACAACTTCGTTGTCATGCCTGGGGACACCACAGGGACGTGTTGTAGTGCTATCGGCTGTCGCCGACCGAAGCCACGGCCAAGAAACCTGACCGGGCAAGCACTGTGGTTGCCTTTAGTTCCGTCTAACCGCCCTACCCGAATACTAACGAGCACTTTACGCACTCAATATTCAGTTTATGCGTCTCTACTGACGGCGTGCAGCGTGAAATGGGAAAGTTTCTCAATATTTCGCAATATTTGACAAATCTTTCGCTTAAAAATGATTTCGAGACCGGAATGAAGTTTTATGTCAGTTTACAAAGGCTTGTTCCTTAAAATTAGAGCAGGTTGTATTACGTCTAAGTGGACTCTTCCGAACACACGCTCACGCACGCACACACATGCTCGCACACACGCCTACATGCATGCGCCATATGTTCCACCATTGAACGGATTGAGCGCCACCTTGTCGGCGGTCTAAAGAAGGGCGGGGAGGGGAGGGGGGGCGTAAGAGTTTTTGGTAGTATAGCTAGCGGTGCTCACCTGCTACATATGTTAGGCACAGGAAGGTGAAACTAACTCCAGTGTGCACCTTCAAATAACAGCAAAAATACGACCCGGAAGCTTTTTGTTCTTCGCATATGGTGGTGGTGGTGGTGGTGGCCGTATGGGATCAGGCGGGGTTAGCCTGGCTGGATATGTCGGCAATTGCTCCGCCCAAGCTCCTCCTAATTAGCCAATGTCAGGATCCTTTCACCACGAGTTCGCCAGTTCATCTCCTGAAGGAAGCTTAGGAGAAGGCGGGACACGTCTCTCCGCAGCATCCAATGTTCCCTTGGAAAGACGGTGTGGTCCAGAGTGATGTGTGGAGCTGCCAACTTCCGAATCGCTGAGAGCATTTCAGTCCGCTCGACATGATGTACATCCCCCGTCACTGCACATGACGAACACA
The DNA here is from genome assembly GCF_048455015.1 of Haemaphysalis longicornis. Classification (NCBI taxonomy): domain Eukaryota; kingdom Metazoa; phylum Arthropoda; class Arachnida; order Ixodida; family Ixodidae; genus Haemaphysalis; species Haemaphysalis longicornis. The sequence goes on along the minus strand of NW_027526385.1, from coordinate 188,500,092 downwards.
GAGGCGATCGCACGAGGCCCACCTTGAATAGCCATGCTGCATAGAGGCGCTCCGGTGAAGCCATTTTATCAACTGGAGGAAGGTCGAACTTGGCGTTAGCAACACCAGCTCGCAAATGGTTACCATCATCCCCTGACTTGGAAAAAGAAACAGCGCTAGTTGGTGACTTTTTGTCGAAAGCAAAGTTTCAAATAGCATTCGCTGGAAAGCCTATAAGTTAGGCCCCGAAGCTCTAACAAAACTTTATTCCTCGCAGTAAGGTGTCTGTGAAATAAAAATAAACGACTGAGAGAAGAAAGGGGATGAAGAAAAAATAAACTCGGGGCGCAGCTAGGCCCCGATACTTTGTCCGCACATGCTTGGAGAACGGCCTGCAGGTTTACTTGGTTTCCCGACAGGATGACACCAGCTCTTGAGAGTGCATATCGACTCGTCCCACGCTATCCCAGGCCAATATATTATCCCCGTTCCGAGAGCGCATAGCTATGAGCGGGAGACAGCGCGGCAGCATGGGAAGAGGAGTGATCGATGAAACACTTTGGCAGCGAAGGGGGGCGATGGCTGCGTGGCCGACATAAAACAGAGCACCCTGTTATTTGTTTCGTCCTTCCTTACACTGTCTGGCTGACGTGACCTTTTTCTTCCTTTCTCTTGCATTCCGTTTTTTTTCGTTTCTTTATTCCGGTTAAAAAAAAGAAGGAACCGATGACAAGACTGAACGGGACGGTTGCGATGGCATACCGCGACGCACTTTCTCACGTCACGAGTGGTTCGGCATTCTCATTTTTGTTTCTCTCTCTCTCTCTCTCTCTTCCGTCGTGGTGGCTTATTTTTTGGCTTTATTGTTTGATATTGGTGTACGGGCCTGCCGTCTCTCGTTTTAGGGTCACTGCAAATTCATTCTTGCAGCCTTGATCTAGAAAGCGTGTGAGCTGTAATACGGAAGCCTTTTTTAATACTTCGCACTTAAAAAATCTGTAGTTTTCCTTTCAAAAGACGGTATAGTCTTTAACATCAACCCCAAAATTTTGGTCTGTCCGTCCGTCTGTCCGTCCGTCCGTCTGTCTATCTGTCTGTCTGTCTGTCCGTCCGTCCGTCGTCCGTCCGTCTGTCTGTCTGTCTGTCTGCCCACCCATCTGCCCGCCCGTTTGTCTATCCGTCCATCCGTACCTCGATTCAGCCATCCTTGCAAAACCTAAAGGAATTCATGAAAGAGAAGTTTATATAGCCAAAACATTTCCCAACCACTAAACATGAAAACTTACTTCATGCTTATCAAAGTAGGTGAGCGAAAATAAAGCATTGGGAATATTTGAGTCAAAACATAAACACACAAAGAGTGCGAGGCAGCGTTCTATAAATTGAAAATAAATGAGCACTTGGTATTTCCGATAGCAACCAAGAAAACGGGTTGAAAATAATATTTTCGCTAAAATACAAAAAGAGCTCGCACCCAAGCCTGGGTCACGTGGCGGCATTCCAAGTGCAACCGTAGCGGTGGGTTTATATAGATGGCGCACGAGCAGGCGAACGCGGGATAATTGAATTTGCTTGGGCAAACCTCCACCGTGGTTATCACGGGAAGAGCGAAACGGGAGGAGAGGAGCCTGAGAAGTGGGGGGTGGAGGGAGGGGAACAGAGACATTTACGGGGCAGAGGCGACAGAAGACTGTCGTTATTCTACGATATTTTAGCGAAGGGAGCAGATACGCGGTCAACTTAAATGACATTAGTATTAGGTGTGCTAGGGCACCGTAGTTCGAGTATAAATGCCGAAAATACAGTTAAACCTGGATGTAACGAATTCCTGGATGTAACGAAGCTTTTCAATTCCCCATTGTCAGCCCCATTGAAGCCTACGTATTTGGGACGTCTATGTAACGAAGGCGTTGCGACGGTTAACCTTGATATAACGAACTCGCTAAGCTGATCAGTCGTTGTTTTCTGCACTTTTTAGATGCGACGCATCTCATTCACTCGCCTTGTCCCTGCATCCATCCGGCGTTGTTGTCGTCGTCGTCGGCGTTGTCCGCCCCTCCCCCATTCTCCTCTCCGCGCCAGCTGCGCTCTCCGCCGCTCACCCCCTCTCCTCTCCGATAGCGAACACTCTCTCGCGAGGAGAATTGGATTGGATTCGATTGGCTTGGCTTGGCTTAGATTGGATTGGATTGGAACTCTGCGATGCTTCGCATCACCTCAGGGTTCCCCTCGGGAAGATGGTGTCATTTTTCAAAAGAAAAATCTGCTGGAGGTACGCTGATGAGTCATTGTTTTTAGCATTTTTTTTTGCAAAATTGGCTGGAGAAATGCACTAATTTTGATCATTTCGCCCGCACCACAAACTGCCATGCGTTTCCGCGTGCAAGCGCGTTATTGGTTAGGTGATAGGCCCACCTGTCGGCGTGTAGTCGGGCGTATCCAGTGCTATCTGTGGTGTCCCTTCGTCGATGAGTTCTGCTGCCAGCAAGCGAAAAGTTTTTTTTTTTTCAATACAAGCTTGAGCACCATCTCGCCAATTTTGAGTGCAGAAAACATGCCTCAAGTTCATCAAATTCATGAAAAGGCGCCCCTTCAACTGAAATTCGGTCCTTGAAACGCGTCAAGGCACCTAAAAGTGCCAAAAGGCAAAAGTTATAAATAAGTTACGTTTGTGAACATGGGGGTAATTGAACCTGCTTCTTTGAAGTGTCGTGTAGTGACTAAGCTATTGGGAAAGCAGCTGGCGCTAACCACGCAGTTTTCACTGCGAAATTATTCATCGAAGGGTGAGTTCACCGTCACTAGTTGTCTATCATTTTGGTTTCATTTCTGCTTCACTCACACGAGCCTTAAATCGAAACGTGCATGTATACCCAAAATCTGGATATAACGAAAAATTGGGAATTTTTTGACAACTTCGTTATATTCAGGTTTAACTGTACGCGTTCAGTACGAAGTTCGAAGTCTCGCTCATTTTTCCCATATTTAGCCGCCAAAGGTGCCATAGGCGTGCGTATTTTCGCTTATACTCGGTGACAACCTAAAAACGGCACCGATTTTGACCGGAAGTTGCCGCTGTGCCTTGTCACCGTAGCCGGATGTTTCTCCGCGCGGCGCAAGTAGGGCGCTACTGGGGATATTTTGAACATGGCGTGAGCCGTTCCCGTGATTTTTTGGGCTCAATATGCTTATAAACGACTCCAGTGACGACAAACAAACTGCGTGAGACAAGGCAGACGATATCACGCATTCATAGCAAACCCCTTTCAAAACGCGCGCTCACTGACGTCACGGGTCCGGCGCTTTGGCGGAGTGATACACTACATGAGGTGGTGCCGTTCTTGAGTTGTAACCGAGTATAGTTTGGTCGACCCCGATTTGGCCTCGAGGTTTAGCACCCTGGTTCCACCTTCGGTTCGGGCTGTGGATGCGCACAGTCTAAGCTTTTCCGGTGCGTTCAACGTATACGCGTCGTGTAGTTGCAAGTTTCGATGCGGAACGTCCAGCTGTGCTAGACCGCAGCACGGTATACCGTGCTTATATTCTACTGCTTGCTTGCTTGCTTGTTTTTTGGTTTACATTATTTGTTTCGTGCGATTGTTCAGTTTCAGTTTATTAGTCATTCCAAACAATTATTACAGTAACGCTATTATACAGACGAGGTTCCCAAAGTTGAAAACTGTAACGGGACCGTCGATGAATAATAAGAAACAATGAATTAGATCGAGTAAACAAGGAATATGTAATACGAGTGAATGGCAGACAATTATACAATATAATTGGCTGAGTAATCATTACAAGCTAAGTGAAAGAATATGCAACGCAAAGTAATTAACGCAAAGCAAGAAAGAAGAAAAAAACACACAAAAAATCACATTCTCTAGTTAATGGCGGACATTGTAAATGAAAATACAATGATCCGAATTGTATAACCAAAAACCGAAAAACCCGAAGTCCCCAAAAAGCAACCCACATTTTACCGCAACATCTGTTGCAGTGAGACTGCCCGGATTTTGCGCCGACCGCCCAGAAAAATATGCTGTTTAATTCCTTTAAAGCATACTTACCTGCAAAATGGTTATAATAACACAAAAATTCCGCCACCTTCGCAATTGAAGTGCGAAGATTGAAGAAATCGGTCTTCACCAGCTTTACCTTGACTTTTCTTACGCCTGCCAATCTTATCGGTAGATCGGACCCTGATGCCGCCGAGCGCACGCCGTTTCTCTCAACTAGAACACGTGCAGGTCAGAGCTTACGTCATCACTGGGCGCAGCCAATCCCCGCAGCGTGCCTCCACACCATAACATCTGCGCCGCGACGCGCACTCTCCGCACCTGCTCGTGGGCTCCTTTCCTCCTCGTCACTTTCCCTCACACGTCTTGGCCTAGCGTTTTCCTCCTCTCCACTTTGCTGTGCCGAGTTTTGAGCGACGCCCGGCACGGCTGGAACCCAAGCTTAAACAGCTCCGCTGTTAAAAGCCGAGTTCACGAAGGGAGACATAACGGGGCTGAGTAAAGCAAGACGTGGGGCTATTCGGAGCTTGTCGACAACTGAGCGAGCAGAGCACTTTATCGACGAAGAACAGGGTACCAGGGACGCGAGGAAAGAGGCCGAAGAGTGCTCTGCCTTTCATGGTTTCTTTCATTGTCCTCGTCAAACATGTGCAGTGTAGATCATTGGGCTGGATCCGCGCCAAATACAAATGCATTTAAGCGAAAAAGTGCGAGCCAGTTCCTTAAATTGCCGCTGGCACTTAACAAACTGGATATCACCGTCCGGAGGCCTAGAACGTAAGCAAAGACTGTCGATAGAGTTCACATGGCGAGTTCAGAAACGATTTTGTAGCATCTTTTATCGTCTGAAGGCAGATGCTATGAATGGATTTATGGAGAGCTTGCTGCCATGCCTGGTTCGGGGTGGAGAGAGGTAGGATTATTACACGGTTAGAGACATTCGTACCGTCGACATAGGCGACGGATGGCCTTGGGTGCACCGTGTCTTCTAACCTCCCGCCGTCTCAGCCTGGTGGGGTCAAGCCATTCGGGATACGAGCGTGCGTACTCGTTCGTAAATGCCCTTTTATTTCACAATTATAAACGAGCGGTGTATTGACGCATCTAATAGAGGCACTTCAAATGTATCGAAGTCAGTTAAATTTTGCATAGCTTGGTATTGTTTGCAGCGGTCGAGCCGGACTCAAACGCGTTTTAAACTACAGTAAAGCAGAACGAGAGTATTTTTTTCAGCCCCACGCGCTCCTCGGAAACTTAACAGCGGTTTTTGTATTGAAAACGAAGAAAATACACGTTAAAAAACTCTACTGGTTTGTTAAGATGTTCCTCGAATATATATATATTGTCACGTAGACAAAGACGAATAGGCCTAATCAAACTGATTTATTTGGGGCGCACTTGGGCCCGCAGACAAGAGGACAAAAGGGGTGACCTTGCTCGCTGCTCGGCGTCTCACACACACCCGCGCCCAGCGTCTTCGTCAACCTGCGTCCCGCACGACGCAGTCCCGCACGACGCGGTCCAGTCCACTTGGCGATCATGCGAGGGGTGGCCGGGTGGATAACCGATGGTTAGCGCGTCGCGGCAACACCGGCGTGCGTCTGTGGGACGCGCTTAGCTCTGAGGCGTTTGGCGAGCATGCGGCATTATTCCCCTCTTAAGGAAAGCATCGACCCGATGCTCAACTAATAGGCACGTAATAAATGGAAAGTGAAGAAGGGGGAAAAAAATGTCCCGACAGTTCCTCGAGGTCGATAGGTGGTTATGACACGGCACAAACCACAGTTTCAGGCGCACACGATGCTAGTTGCCACTACTGCGTAGATTGCAAGGTACGATACACCACACGCACACGCGCACAAGCACATCACACCGCAGGTTGTTACGTTGTTACCGGCGAAAGTACGGCTTTAAGCGGACTACGTGTACTGTTTCGGTACGCGGTTGACGGCGTTGTCCCGCTGTTCCATCCGGGATAACTTCGTAGGTGACATCGGAGAGGCGTTGCACTATCTTGTAAGGTCCGAAGTACCTGTGCAATAGTTTTTCTGACAACCCCGGCCGGCGTATCGGTGTCCACACCCACACTCTGTCGCCTGGGCGGTAGTACACTTCTCTATGGCGAATATTGTAGCGCGCGGCGTCCGATAGCTGCTGTCGTTGGATGTGAAGCCGGGCGAGTTGGCGGGTTTCTTCGGCGCGCTCGGCGAACTGCTCCGCGTCTGGCGTTGCCAGATGCTCTTCTTCGAAAGGTAGCATTGCGTCAAGCATAGTCTGCACTTCCCGTCCATACACCAAACGAAATGGTGTGAAGCGTGTGGTTTCCTGCGTCGCCGTGTTATATGCAAACGTCACGTACGGCAGTATTTCGTCCCACGTTTTTTGTTGTGCATCTACGTACATCGATAACATGTCGGCCAATGTTTTGTCGAGTCTTTCCGTCAACCCGTTGGTTTGCGGATGGTAGGCTGTTGTTTTCCTGTGCGTGGTATGGCTGAGTTCTAGCGTTTCTTGCATCAGATGGGCAGTGAATGGCGTTCCCCTATCTGTAACGATGCGCGACGGAGCTCCGTGTCGTAAGACGATGTTTTCGATGAAGAATTTGGCCACTTCAGCTGCTGTTCCTCGCGATAAAGGTTTTGTCTCGGCGTAGCGAGTCAAGTAGTCCGTTGCGACTACGATCCATTTGTTTCCAGAAGCCGATAATGGGAAGGGTCCTAGCAGGTCCATGCCTATCTGCTCAAAAGGCTTGGCGGGTGGTTCTATAGGCTGAAGTAAGCCCGCTGGCCTTAATGGCGGCGTTTTCCGGCGCTGACATTGACGACACGTTTGGACGTAGCGTTTGACGCTTGCGGTGAGCCTAGGCCAGTAGTATTTCTGACGCACTCTGGCCAAAGTCCGCGTAAAACCCAGGTGTCCCGCTGTCGGCTCGTCGTGACACGCAAAGAGGATGTCGTCGCGGAGGTCTTGTGGTATGACAAGGAGATATGCCCTGTCGCTGGACTCGCCGTTTTTCTTGTATAGGACTCCGTTTTGTAAAACGAAAGAAGACAGTGCTCTAGAAAGGTACCGTGGTATGGTGGCGCTTCTACCCTCAAGGTGGTCGATGAGCGGTAGGAGATCCGAGTCAGCACGTTGTTTGGCCGAAAGTTCGGACGTGGTTATTGCACACAGAGAAGTTGTTTCATCGTCGGCGTTTTCGCATGGCGATTCGACTGGGGCACGAGATAGACTGTCGGCGTCATTGTGCTTGCGGCCTGATTTATAAGCTATGGTAACGTTGAACTCTTGCAGTCGCAAGCTCCAACGTGCGAGGCGCCCAGAAGGGTCTTTCAGGTTGGCTAACCAACACAGGGAATGGTGGTCGGTTATTACTTTAAAAGGGCGGCCGTAAAGGTACGGGCGGAATTTTGTTATTGCCCAGATCACAGCAAGGCATTCCCTTTCAGTGGTACAGTAATTCGATTCCGCTCGCGAAAGCGCACGACTTGCGTATGCAATGACCTTCTCGGCTCCTTCTTGCCACTGAACTAGCACCGCGCCCAGTCCCATGCTGCTGGCGTCCGTGTGGAGCTCGGTTTCAGCCTCCTCGTTGAAATGAGCGAGCACGGGAGGCGACTGTAGGCGATGACGCAGTTCTCTGAAGGCTTCCTCTTGTTCCTCGGTCCACAAAAATGGGACGTCCTCCCTGGTTAGGCGCGTGAGGGGTTCAGCGATCCTTGAAAAGTTGCTGATGAAGCGGCGGTAATAGGCGCAAAGACCCAGAAAACGTCGCACGCCTTTCTTATCTCGTGGGGCAGGATAGGAAGCCACGGCAGCTGTTTTTTCTGGGTCCGGTCGCACTCCGTCTGCGCTCACCACATGCCCTAAGAACTTCAATTCGGTGAACCCGAAGTGGCATTTTTCCGGCTTCAATGAGAGGCTAGCCGACTGAACCACTTCCAATACCTTTTTCAGTCGCTGTAGGTGTTGTTCAAAAGTTTCGGAAAAAACGACGACGTCGTCTAAGTAGACGAGACACGTCTGCCATTTCAGACCGGTGAGGACGGTATCCATCATCCTCTGGAAAGTGGCTGGAGCCGAGCATAGACCGAAAGGGAGTACTTTGAATTCGTACAGTCCATCGGGGGTGACAAAGGCTGTCTTCTCCCGATCCCTTTCGTCTACTTCGATCTGCCAGTAGCCACTCCTGAGGTCGATGGAAGAAAAATACTTGGCTCGCCGAAGTCTGTCCAACGAGTCGTCTATGCGCGGCAGTGGATACGTGTCCTTTTTCGTCACGCTGTTCAATTTTCTGTAATCGACGCAGAAGCGTAGCGTTCCGTCCTTCTTTCTAACGAGAACCACTGGAGACGACCATGGGCTGCTTGACGGCTGGATGATGTCATCTTCAAGCATTTCCTTTACCTGTTTTTCGATTGCCTCCCGCTCCTTTGAGGAGACGCGGTAAGGCTGTTGTCGTATAGGACTTGCATCGTCTGTTATGATGCGATGTTTCGTAATAGGTGTTCGACGTAGTTTGGTGGATGAGGTGAAGCAATCTTGAAACTTCGACAGCAGTTCCGCGAGTTTTGTTTTTTGTTCTTCAGAAAGTTCCGGATTGATGTCGACGTTCTCGAGCGTGGGCTTCCTATTGCAATCACCGCGATCTTCTTCGAATGCGAAGCATTCCACAACCTCAGTAATTTCGTCGACGTAAGCAACAGTGGTTCCGCGAAAGAGGCGTCTGTTTTCGTAGCCGAAATTGGTGACGAGTAATTCTGCCCGACCATCACGAAGCTGCACAATGCCCCTCGCAACACAGATGTGTGCGGTGAGCAAAAGCGAATGGTTGCCTTCCGCAATGACTTCACCATTTTTCATTTCAGCGCACTCAACCTGAACGAGCACGCTCGTTCGTGGTGGCACGTTTACCCCTTCTTCGATGACGCGAAGTTTCCGTCTGCAACCATTGTTGTCACTTTTCTCAGCTGCCTGCTCAGTAGCAAACGCGATTCGGCGTTCCCGAAGGTTTATCACCGCAGCATGTTCGCGGAGAAAGTCCATGCCGAGTATCAGGTCGCGAGAGCATTCGGGCATTATGAGGAAGTTGGCGACGAACGTCGATTCACGAATACTCACGCGGGCGGCGCACACGCCGAGTGGGGTGACTATGTGCCCTCCAGCCGTTCGAATTTTCGGTCCCCACCATGGCGTCGTAACTTTTTTCAGTCCTCTAGTAAGCCTACCATTTATGATGGAATAGTCCGCTCCGGTATCCACCAGCGCATTAACTGTATGACCGTCAATTAACACTGGTATATCTAAAGACAACCGACCATTATCATCAGGTTTCGCCGTCGCCGTTGCTGCGTGCTGCGTTGGAGCCATCGGTGGAAGCTGTTCAGCAACTCTTCCTTCAGCGACCTCGCCTCCAAAGGCCGCTGCCCCTAGTTTTCCTGGACAGGGCTTGGGGACCGTCCCCGTGGGGCACTTGTATAACTCGAACGCCTTGGAGAGACCCGGCGTGGAGACGGCGACCTTGATTGATGGCGTTGCGGTGAGAGTACGGGGCGCTGTTGTGCAATGTACTCTGCAATGGCCTGGGGTCTTTGGCCGGGACGCGGACGAGGAGAGTCGATGGCAAAGCCCCGCAGTCCGAGTCGTCGGTAACGACACTCCCTGTACAAGTGTCCGGCTTCGCCACAATGGTAGCAGAGAGGCTGCAAATCCGGAGTGCGCCACACATCCGTCTTCCTTCGTCGGTCCCCAACGTACGCAGCCGGCTGCGCCGACTGCAAAGGCATGCGGGGTCCGGGTACAGAGTACACAGAAGGAGCTGCTGCGGAGTGCACCGACTGCACGGGGATGATGGGTCCGGGGTACACAAGAGGAGCTGCTGCGGTAGCAGGACGCCGGAGAGCGTCTGCATAGCTCATGTGCAGAGGGTCGGGAACCATCACTGGCGGATCAGCATGGACAGGAGGCGCTCGCAGGGCGTGTTGCACCTCGTCACGAACGACGCTAGCAATAGAACCCATCGAGGGTTGGCGGATGTCGCGGAGTTTTTGTAGTTCCTCGCTGACTATTGAGCGAATCAGCTCTCGAAGTGCATCAGGGTTCTCGAGCGCGTTGCCAAAGCCACCGGAGTGCGACGCGAAATTAGCTTGGCGCTCATACAGGCTTGCACGCTGCCGTAGCGTTCTTTCTATCATAGTAGCTTCGGTAATAAATTCCCGCACAGTCTTGGGCGGGCTTCGAACAAGGCCCCCGAACAGCTGTTCCTTTACCCCGCGCATGAGGTGTCGCACTTTTTTTCTTCGGCCATGGCGGGATCAGCTCTTCTGAAGAGGCGTTCCATGTCTTCCGCGTACATGGTCACGCTTTCGTTCGGGAGCTGAACCCGGGATTGCAGCTCGCGCTCGGCGTTCTCTCGGCGGTCGCTATTTCCATGTGCCTGCAGAAACTCGCTTCGAAATTCCGTCCACGTCTTTAACCTCCGTTCATTGTTCTCAAACCACGTGCGGGCACCATTTTCTAGGCTGAAGTACACGTGTCTTGACTTCGCCGCGTCGTCCCACTGATTAAAAGCAGCTACTCGTTCGAACTGGTCCAGCCAGTCTTCCGCGTCTTCGAACAGTTCGCCATGGAACGATTTTGGATTCCGAGGGTTTTGGAAATTGATGACGGGGGTGGCCATACCTTGCTGCTGTGCTTGTGGTGCACCGGTCCTAGCTCTGGTTTCTTGGAGAAGTCCAAACTCTGGCGACGCTCCTTGAAGCCGCCGGCTCGCCCGGTGAACGGGAGTGTCCACAAGAGGAGGCTTCGAAGGGCTGGTGTTGCGGCTCTTCGATGGCGTTTGAAGCATGGGATAGGTTTACCCCGCACCTCCACCAGTTTGTCACGTAGACAAAGACGAATAGGCCTAATCAAACTGATTTATTTGGGGCGCACTTGGGCCCGCAGACAAGAGGACAAAAGGGGTGACCTTGCTCGCTGCTCGGCGTCTCACACACACCCGCGCCCAGCGTCTTCGTCAACCTGCGTCCCGCACGACGCAGTCCCGCACGACGCGGTCCAGTCCACTTGGCGATCATGCGAGGGGTGGCCGGGTGGATAACCGATGGTTAGCGCGTCGCGGCAACACCGGCGTGCGTCTGTGGGACGCGCTTAGCTCTGAGGCGTTTGGCGAGCATGCGGCAATATATATATATATATATATATATATATATATATATATATATATATATATATATATATATATATATATATATATATATATATATATGTGTGTGTGTGTGTGTGTGAGAGAGAGAGAGAGAGAGAGAGAGAGAGAGAGAGAGAGAGAGAGAGAGAGAGAGAGAGAGAGAGAGAGAGAGATTTATTGTACTGCGTGGGCTCTCCCTCGCTTGTAGATTTCACGCTTTTACGAAACGTCACCAGTCACTGCTTCGACAAGTTGCAGGTAATTTCTGCGGTCAAACCCCGAAATCACCTTGTCCAAACGGGGTGAAATTCATCGCGACAAATCATTTGTACTAGCCTGCGCAATTTGCTTGGAAACAATTGAGGATGCTCCGTGAAATACATATTTTAAACGAGATAATGCACAAGTAAATGATGGTGAGGTTTTCACTCTCGTCTCGCGCAAGGTGCGTACATCGGAAGAGACCAAAGTAAGCGGCGGAAAACGGCGCGTGCCCGCGCGAGGCACAGAGCCCGGAGACCCGGAGGAGGACGGCCGGAGGAACGTGACGGGCTCTTTAATTGGATCCCGCCGCGATCGGCCGCCCGTCCATCCGGAACCCGCTGTAGGTGCTGCGGCCGGAAGCAAGCACTAACGTAGATCCACGTCCGGCCACCTATACAGCCCGGCCCCTCAGCCCTCCCTTTCCTTCCCGTCTCGCCCGCTTCCTCGTCTCGAATTCCCTCGCTGCCCGACCAATTTCCCTGCTACCCTTATGCGTTCCGCCTCACCGGCTCAGCGCAATATCGCGACAGGTAGAGGCGCTCATAGGAGGACGACGTTCGGCGGAGAGAGAGGAAGTTTGGGCCGCCTGCGTCTTGCAAAGTTGGGAGACAAGTGGTTAAGACTAAATTATGTTCGTAGCGGTTTCGACGGGGGTTAAACTCTTCTCCAGACGGGCTTCTATGGCGGTAAGAGAACAAACAAAACGGCGGATATGTGGGAATCGACATAAAGCGAAGCTTCCTATAATGGTTACGTAGTCATTAATGTTGGTGTCCTGAACAGTGCAGTGGAGTTTGAAGCACCGTTTGAATTGATCGCACATGCGTCATGGCAAAACTGGGTTGGGACGAACGTGTGTGCTGCATTTTTGTTCGTTCATCGCGTCTGGGCGTAGCTCTCACGACACAAGTCGTCTTGCGTTGTTGCCTTGACTCACGTATTCGAGCCAGCGTACCCAGCATGCATCGGCGGTCTGCACCATCTTTCGCTGTTGGCGAGGTGTTCACGCAATCGTGTTCACGCAACGCACGCACGCACGCACGCACATGAACAGTAGAATTGTGAATTGTTCGATTAGTATGGTAATGTTCAGGCACGGAAATGGGGAACTGGCCCCAAGGAAACAATGCTCCAGACAGAAATACTTCATATCGTGCTAGAATACATGTATAAAATGCATTTGGCTAGAACTCACATATTTACGGATGGATCGTCGTCCCCGCAAAGCTCTTCATCTGGAATGTACGTGCCACTTAGTGGTGATATGTTTCCATTTCGACTGGCGGGACCAACGTCATCTACAGCGGCTGAGCTCCACGGCCTTAAAGAAGCAAATGCTTACATCCCACGCCACGAGCCGCATCAGAGGAGTATCTTTACAGACTCCAAGGCAGCTCTGCAAGTTTTATCAAGGAGGAACAAGTCCGGTGTCTACTACCTTCACCACCTCGCTTGCATTGCTGGACACAGTATAAAAAGGCAATGTATAACTGGCCATTGCGCTATTATTGGAAATACCGTAAAGTGTTCTTTACAAAAACAGAGGCTTCTACCACAGAACATCGCTCTGCAGTAGCTGAAAGAAACCGGATGTGGTGTAACCAACCGAACAACGAAGTGTTTTTGCACGCGATTGACCCCGAGTTGAAATCTAGACTTCCAAGACAGCTCCCTCGTAGCCTAGAAACATTATGTCATCGCCTACGACTCAACTCGGCTTACACCAACCATTACCTTTTTTTCTCGAACTGAAGATGAACCCGCACCGTGACAAGTGTTCTTCTGTAGAAACCGTTGAACATATTGTATTAGAATGTGTGGCCTACTTGGCACCAAGATCCCGTTTTCTTAAAGATATTGAACGCCTAGATCAAGGGCCAGTAACTTTGAAGACTATCCTAGGACCATGAACTTGCCCCTCAAAGCAGCGTCAGTCTCCAAAAGTTTGTTTTCTTATTTGGAGGAGACTGGTCACATTGTAAAATTGTGAATTCTGTGACACAATGTAAAAAAATAGTCCGTCAAGCACGCCAAGCTACGCCAGTGTTTTTTTTTTTCTTTCTTTCTGCTCACCTCTTTCTAGGGCCCGTTTTTCTACATCCCCGACCCCCAGCAGAGAAGCATGTAGGCGATTGCAAACGCCGGTAAAACTATCTGCTTTTTCATTAAAAAGCCTTCTCTCTTTCTCGCTCATCCGAATTCTGTGTCGAACGAGATCGGCGGATATCCGCGTGCACGCGTACAGAAAGACCCATTTGTACGCCGAAGTTCCCAAGGAAATTCTGCGCTTGTGACCTCCACACAGCTTTGTGGGCGGTCAACACGAGCAAGCACTGCTGCTGTACGTCCTAAAGAGCTTCACGTTTGTAACGGCTACAGCGGTGTTTTCTTCCGTAAAAAAAAAAAAAAAAAGAAGACTTGTTCGGCACATGTAGTAACATAAATTTAGCAACAACGCTATAGCAATTAGCTACGTTTCCCAGTCCTGTATTAAACTGTGACCTCTGGAATTGCTGTAATGAGAACGTGTGCCGCTGGCAGGCACTATACGTCTCTCTTCTGCTCGTTAAGTTGTCAGAAAAAGAAACACCCGCTTTTTCACTCGCTTTTGCTGCTTTAATGGTACGCCGTGCGATTATGAAAAGGAATACAGTCTTGATTGTGCTAACACGACACGTGTCTTTATTATTGCGCGCCAGTTTCTTTCCACAAAAAAACAGCCAGTACGGGAATCATGGCTTACAACGTTTTTTTTTTTTTCGGCATTTGATCTGAATTTTTGCTACGGTTTCGCCTGGAGCGCAGGGTCGCGCCCCGAGAACGAAAAAAATCTCGTTACTGAGCAAACTGACGGGGAGGGCCTTGTAACGAGCGCAATTTATTCTCGACGCCAGCGACGTGCCCTGCGGCAAGAAACTTTTGAAAAAAAAAAGAACACGAGACCGCCGGGATCAGTGGCGCGGGCAAAACGAACTTAAAATTGACTTTTACACGGCTGCATGCGGCGCTGAAATATAAGCCCCGAAAAATTTAAAGAAAAAGGACTAGACCAAGTGCAAGGCATAAAGATTTCGTTCGAGTTGAGTGTGCTGATTAAGTCAAACAAGCCTCCATAGGAGAGCGTACAATGAACTTCCCTTATGGGGCTAATTGAATGGGTCTGCTTTCAAATTTCGTAGATCAACCGTCGCGCTCAGATTTCCCTAAAAATTGAAGGCACGAGGTCTCGCGGCGAGAGCGAGCAAAGCCTCCACTGGTGCACTTTCAGTGAAAGAAACTTCGCTTTGATCTCCGCGCAGGTCTCAGCCTATTTCTTTAAGTAGCGTCGTTTTTGGGCTTCGCGTTGACATTGCATATTTAGCGCTATAGTTTCTACCCACAGCCTTCAAGCTATGACGGAAGCTCTGGAACTTCTTCTTTTTGAGTGTTGGGGACGCTGGTGATGGCTTTTGTGGAACTTATTATTGAGAGGAGGAATATCAGATGCAAGAATACGGGATGCATGCGGTTCTGTAAAAAAGAAAAAGAAAACTCGAAAGACATCTAAACACTTCTTATTCGCTTGTGAACGCGAAAGCAGCAACGTCTAATTAAACACTGCTGAGTGAAACTTCGAGTTTTGCGGTGCAGTTGGTGCGGATTATTTATATAGTTTCTATACGTCAGCATGTTGGCCGTAGACCGAAACCAGTCGGACGATATTGCATGGAATTCTGCTGCCACACAGAGCTGCCTGGCTCGCTGGTGACTGTTGTGCCGCTGGGGGAGGGCAGTGCGGTTTGCTTGACGGTGATTCCATTTATTTATTTATTTATTTATTTATTTATTTATTTATTTATTTATTTATTTATTTATTTATTTATTTATTTATTTATTTATTTATAAATACTCTGATCTTGATACAAGATCTTAGCAGGGTGGGTACATGTTTGTCACAAGTGCATAAAATTGTTGTTGTTGTTGTTGTTGTACTTTATTAATCGAGGGATGGCCATGCGGCCAAAATAGGGATAGGGGAAGGAGGGGAAGGGAGGAGTAGCCCAGCTAAAAAGATGATGCGTCCATGAAGACCGCACAGGAGTTCCCTTCAGACCACGGAGGTCAGGCTAAGGATAAGATCTACCATTAGGGGATTTTCACGACCGGAGTAGGCCCCAGTATACACTAATCTTCACAGACCACTCTCTACGCCGAACAGCCCAAGTGCTCTGATAAAATCTGGATCTTCAAATGAAGGATCATCTTCTGAGGCATCGGGAGGCATAGCATTGGTGAGGATAGGCCGGTACAGTGAAAACGCGGAGCATCGCCAGATTAGGTGGTCAAGGGTGGCGAATACTGTGACAAACAATTGCGCACACACAGATACGACGGCTAGTAAAAAAAAAAATCAATCAAAGGGAGTGCGACTCGAATCTGCGGGACTACGAGCTTTGTGAAACAACATCATTCGCAGGGTCACCCCACTTTACGACGGTACATGCAAAAAAAAAGAACATTTAAAGCAGTTATTTCGCGCGACAAGTGATGTAATTATGAGCGAGCGTCGTTTTCTGGTAGCATGACGTGAGGAATATGACAGAATATGCGAAGTGTCCACATGGTAGTGACCTTTGACTACTCAAAAATGAAATTTCAAGTGACAGATGCGATTTATTTAAGAAAATCATTGGAAGCCACTTCTTTTAAGAGGATCAGTAATGGTAGAGCGGCCGTATGAGTTAAATATAAATCGACCTGCTTTGCCGCGCTTGTTCACTACACCGACGTAAATGATACCAAACCACCTATCAACGTTGCAGTCGTCATTGCCAGTGCTTTTCGGCTGTTTCCGAAACATTTAATAGTGCCGAATGACGTGTGTTTGTCATGTTTCTTTGATACAGTGTTAAATAAGCGAAAATATAAGTCGAGAAAAAATCCGCCGTTTTTTCTGTGAGCGGGAGGATTTTTTCTCGACTTATATTTTCGGTGGATTTTTTCTCGACTTATATTTTCGCTTATTTATCACTGTATCGAAAGAAACACGACAAACACACGTCATTCGGCACTATTAAATATTTCGGAAACAGCCGAAAAGCACCGGCAATGACGACTGAAACCTTGATTTGTGTCATTACCGAGTCCCTCGTCCCGTATCTTTTTGTTCTGCTACATACCAAACCACCCTTACTTACTAAAAGAATGCGTGAGATTGAGCCAAGAGAAAATTTTACAGTAAAAAAAAAATGAGTCTTGCAAGCAAAAACTTCTTTCCTGACAGAGGCCCGAACCCAAGCTGTTCATGCCACAATGGGGCCGAACAGTTGCTTTTAGCAGTTGCTTTAGCAGTTGCTCAAAACATTAGACTGAGTGCTCAAAGCCAGCCAGTAGATGGCGCTGGGGCGTACAGAAGTACAGGGCTTGTACCCACAGGGAAAGTGAATCTCGCATCGCAATATATTGTCGTGGTGTCCACTTCCGCAGGCTTTCTGTAAGGCAGCTGCATGTGGTGATTCCCAGAGCTTGTCTTCTAACCATAATTATGATCGTCCTCACCAGCCCACCTACGCCCACTGTAGGGCAAATGCCTTTCCCATAGATCTCCAATTACCCCGGTCCTGTGCTAACTGACACCAATTTATCCCCGCAAACTTCCTGATCTTATCCGCCCATCTAACTTTAATCTGCCGCCCCCTGCCACGCTTGCCTTCTCTAGGGATCCACTCTGTTACCCTTAATGACCAACGGTTATCTTGACTTCGCATTATATGCTCTGCCCACGTCCATTTCTTCTTCTTAATTTCTACTAATATGTCCTTAGCACGCGTTTTTTCCCTGACCCACACCGCTCTCTTCTTGTCCCTTTACGTTACACCTATCACCTTCCCTTCCATTGCTCGCTGAGTGGCCCTCAATTTGAGGAGAACCCTCTCAGTGAGCCTCAAAGTTTCTGCCTCGTAGGTGAGTGCCGGTAAGATACAGCTGTCATACAATTTCTTTTTCAGCGACAATGGTAGGCTGCTATTCATTATCTGAGGATGCCTGCCGAATGCACTCCACCCCATTCTTATCCTTCTCATTATCTCTGCCTCATGGTTGGGATCCGGGGTCGCAACTTGGCCTAAGTAGAAATATTCGCTTACCACTTCCAGTGCCTCGCCACTTATCTCAAACCGCTGTGCTGTCCCCAGGTTATTGATCATTACTTTAGTTTTCTCCATATTAATTTTCAGGCCCACGGTTCTACTCTGTTTGCCCAGTGCGGTAAGCATGCTTCGTCTTCTAAACAAAAACCGCTAGAAAGCTTTGAACCAGTCAGTTGGCTATAGCCACGTGTCGAGCGCCAACAAAGACAATCGTCGCTGAGCTGTTCTGGTCACCCGCGACCTTACTAGATGTGTGGAAGGATGCAGCGAGTTGGGTTCTTTGCAATGGAGAGGCATGTACTGCCGTCACCTTGAGATGATATAACATCAAATCAATAAGTAAAAATTTCTATGTTGCCCGTAAAAACAAAATACGGGACCTTCCATTTAAGCCCACATATCGATTGTTTAGAAGCGGGGAAAAATACCATTTATTTGGCCAGTGAACAGTTTTAAATGCTGAAGTTCGAGGTTGATTGTTTGATTTTGGGAATTTAACGCGCCAAGAATTACACCTCGGCTATGAGGCGCGCAGTTGTAGAGGTCTCCGGATTAATCTTGAGCACCTGGGTATCTTTAACGTACTCCAAAATATCGACACAGTTCATGGCGTTTTCGCTTTTCGCCTCCATCATAAAAGCAGCCCTGCGGCGGGGTCCGAACCCGCCTCTTTGGTCTCAGCAGTGCAACGCCTTAGGCACAGAGCCACCGCGGCAGGTCGTGGTTCGAGATCCCGTGATTTCTCTACGTACATATATACATATATAAGCAGTAGATCAAATGGCCGTGTATTAGTCGTACGAAGGATCCCAGAAGGCCATTGCGAATCGCGAAAACCCGCCGCATAAATAATTGCGAGCCAACTAGTCATTGCCGGAGAGGTCGCCATTCGCCAGTTTTGCAAGGTGTCGGGGTGCGTTTCCCAAGAGCATTAGTTTCGTAGGTCAGCCCGCAATGTTTCGGAGGTAACAGCTATCGGGAACTTCTCTTTTCTTTTTCGAACCGATCATTGCATTCTTTGGTATCTACACAGGACACGTATGGACATTTTTGTTACCAGGGGAGGTGGCAACACAATCGTTGGCTCAACAATAAATTATGGCAGTTTACATTGCCAATTTTACGCTGTTGAGATTGCAGTATTAAGCCAGCTAACGAGTTTTCATCGTTGCGAACACAAAATTATGAAGGTGACATCAACCAAAAGCAGGCACTCCCCATGCCTAGCGACTCTGCTGAGTACAAGAGAAGGTTTTGAAGTCGCAGCGCTATTTGCACAGAACCTCCACTTTCTAATGATTTCAGCGAAACGTGTTAGTTAAGCTGGTTAACCAAATTCGTAATGTGTCCACGAGCCTACCGCGAACGTCGGCTTCCCTAAATGATTAAAGAGCCCGCAGCCGGGCCGCGAACAGTAGCCGCGCAGAGCTCTATAGGAATGCGCCGAGGCTTGCGCAACGACGGCTCGCGCCGAGCGGCGGCCATGATTAATGACCCCTGGCGTGGCGCAGACGGATTTGGAAGCGCTCGAAATGCCAAGGCGGGACTGGCCAAGCGTATGTCTTTCGACCTTTGCCGGGAGAAACGGCGGTGTCAACGCTGCGAGCGCCGAGGTCTATGCAAATCACGAAATCCTCCGCAGCCGTGGAGAAAGATTGCCTGCGACTTTTGAATCCCTCCCCCTTGAGCCAGCCCCTTGGCGCTGTCTCTTGGCGTTGAATTCTTGCTTTGCTTTTGGCGCTGAAGAGAAAACAACTGCGTCGATCATTACCGAGTGTGCGCGGGGCTTTTCTTTTTTTTTTGAACACTATCGCAGGCATTGTGCAGCCGACAAAACTACTCGAAAAGAAGCAGCCGATTAGGGTTTACGGAATACTGGAAGCGTGGCTTCCAAGTGACGATTACAAGTGAAAAAAAAAAACCTCGAAAGCGACGACTTTGAAGGAATGCCACCGCCCGTTTAAAAGTACCCAGGAAGAACCGCCGAGTTCAGAGTTCAGACGTCAGAGGGCATGCTGCGTCTTGCGGTGCTAGATTACAGACGAGAGTGCTAATATGTAGCTTCTTTATCTTCGACGGCTTCTTTTTTTTTTTTCGAGAAGGCGAATTGTTTCATGTTTCACAGAGCGTACGGCAGAAGGGAGCTCTAAAGTTTAGGGATGAAAAGAAAGTAACGCGGCATAGCGAAAGCAGAGGAAATGGAAGGTCTTAAAGGAAATGAGACACGTGACACAGGAAAAAAAAAAGATTTCGTTCGCAAATAAAGGCACCGCAAAAAAAAGGGGGAGGAGGGTGGGGAAGGAGCCAGTATATTGCCCAAGAGAACAGGGCGTTGAAACAACGGAAGGATTTAGGGAAATGGAATGATGCAAGAAGGGGGAAGGCGAGGCGACGAAGAAACGCAAACTTTACTCCGGTTTAGCGGGAGAGTTTGTTCATCATCTTGTCGGAACGAGTTTATCGCCAAAAGAGACTCGCAAAAGAAAGCGCGCTCGGCGCCGAAGATTGATGAAGGGCAGCCTGGTGTCGAGAGTCGCCGCGTCGAAAGAGCGGAATTGTTGCGCAACGCCACGTGTGCCTAGCGGAAATGAAATCTTCTGGTCGAGATTCAAATGAAGGGGAAAAAAAAAAAAAGCCTCGTAAGCGTTGGCAAGAAGAACACGTTTCTCGTCGCGGAACGCAATCTTCTGTTTTAATATGAAATACGTGGCATAGAGAGACAAAAAAACTAGATTATGGAGATTTTTTGTGTCTTGTAACGCTGACAGGAAACAAAGAAAAAGTAATTTAATCTCCTGGGTTTTGACCTCCGCCTCCTGTTTTCTCAAAAAAAGAAAAAAAGGAAAAGGAATCGCAAACAGAACGTTTTTTCAGTGCGGACACGGTTACATATCTGCGAGCAGGTTGTGCGTGCAATTCTCTTGTGACTCCTCTCGGATTTTAAATATTGATAGCGCACTGAGCCTCAGTAAATAGCCTGAAGAAAGTGAAACAACCGAGTTGGTGTATCGTAAAAGCCAGACGCAGTTCAGTGAACTGAATTTTGCAACGCTTGGGAGCTCCATCTTAAGCTGCAAAATAGACGTTCGTGTTATACGATTGTTTTCTTTAGACATATATATTTGTCCAGCACGAATATACTCGCTTCATTTGCATAGGAAGAAAGGGAACTGTTAGAGGAGGGAATTGGATTTGACCTTTTCGTGGAGGAGTTGCAATCATGGCAATGCTACCACTTCGCTTCATTAGACCGTAACAACAGTTGGTCAAGTGCAATTCATTAGCATCTTGGGGCATCCTTTTTTCAGTACAAAAAGGAACGAACCGGACAGGTTCTTTAAAAAGGGCGTCTTTTTGCAAAACTCCCGCCTCAACAAAACTTTAGCTATGGTAGCTTGAGTAACAGGCAGCCTCAAAACGGCTTCCAGGGATTTTGTTTCGTTTTGTCTCATGAATATACTTGTGATATGTAGAATTCACACATAGTGAAAGAACTCTAATAATAATAAAAAAAGATCTTCTACATGGTGGTGCTTTCGACGCTGCCATTTCTCGGCAGATTTACTCTTGCTTTACAATGTGGCTATGCAAAAGTAACGCATTGCAAGTAGTATTGCGACTTTAGATAGGTTCCTGGTACCTGCTGAGTTGCAACGTCTGGGCCTGCAAAGTATTCGTTGTGTTACGGCGAAGCTGTTTACCTAAACAGCAGAAGAAGACAGCGGAAGGGCGCAGCCGAACGTAAAATCGACAAACAGGGAAATTCGCCATCGTCGCCACGTCGCACGCAACGCGCAGCGGAGCGACGAGTGGCAGATTGAATTCATTCGAAAGCATTAAGGCGGATCGCAACGCAGAGCGCCTCAAGCGGCAAGATTACAAAGCCCTTCGCAGACGACAGGCTGATGTTCGATGTCTCAAGTGTTCGACTGGAAATTTCCTGCTTTCACATTTAATGTTTTTAAACCAATGTGAATAACTTAGGCGTCCGCGGACTTCAGTGTCGTGCGTGTAACCCAATGAAACCACCCGCCGCGGTGGCTCAGTGGCTCAGTGGCTAAGGCGTTGCGCTGCTGAGCACGAGGTCGCGGGTTCGATTCCCGGCCGCGGCGGCCGCTTTTCTGATGGAGGCGAAAAGCAAAAACGCCCGTGTGTACGAGATTTCAGCGCACGATAAAGATCCCCAGGTGGTCAAAATTAATCCGGAGCCCTCCACTACGGCGCGCTTCATCGCCTGCGTTGCGTCGGCGCGTTAAACCCCACAATCAAGATCAATCAACCCAATGAAACCGAATTAGTTTTTCTTGCTGAGAAATCAACTACCGTTGGAATCGTTCGGCCATTTGTCCTGGTTTTGCATTGCCTCATAAATGACGGGGACAATTAATACATGGATAAATTAGATTAGTCATTTCTCCATATTCAACGTAAATTTTCATCACGATAGAGGGTAAGGCGAAGAAAAAAATACTAAAAAAGAAGAAATGAAAACAGAGAATGACAAGAGCAACGCACTGCCTCGTTAGCTTCGCTTGTTCCGCGGTGAGTCGCGAAATAAGATTTGCTCGAAGCATGGTAGCGTAGCAGCCTTTAAATCTCTCTCGCGTCAGATATGATGAGGCTGCTTTCTGCCAGGGGCCCAAATAAGGCCCGACTGCGCAGAATTCCTCCTTCCCGATAGTAATTCAATCTTTCACTTACGCCGTGCTTCAGTCTTGTCAAGAACCATAAGCGCCTAATAATTTAATGAACGCCCTAATAAACTCTAGCAAGGCATTCACTCTGACTCAAAGGCTGTCTGCCAGTGACGACGCGGTTATTCACCCGTGACAATAATAAAAAAAAACTACTCCTAGTTTGCATAATGTAGACACAGGAAGTGACAGTGACTTTTACGAACACTTCCACGCAATTCTTTCTGGGAAAGGAAGCCAGCTAAAGAGGGCCGAGCCCTTACATCTGTTTATTTTAACGTCGTCTGCTGATCGTTTGCGTTTGAAGCAGACGATAAAGCTGGAAGGGAGGCCTGAACTCTCCCAAACGAACTGTGCGCGAGGGTAGGCGCCGAAGTATGGCGGGTTGGGGCAGGCGAACCGGCCGGAGCGGCAGCGGGTTCCCGTCTTCGAGATAAGACGGAGTTTAAAACTAACAGGGAAGAAACTGGCGTGCCACTTCGGGCACGAAAATGAAAACGACAGAAAAGCCCGAAGCGCACAACTTGAGACGGAGCGGAAATAAGAGGCGAGAGAGTGGCGTGCGTGGCTGCAGACGACGACGGAGTCGTAGCAGACGACGCTGCTGTTACGGGTCGCTTGGTCTGCTCCGAAAGCAGACGGAAAATTTCATCAACCTCCTCAAGCGGCAAGCACACTTGACGGTGCTTTCTCTTCGTCTTTGGAGCTGCTCGCTGTCGCGTTTTATGGAAAGCACCCTCTAAATTAGCTGCAGTTCGGTGTGAACATTAAACCAAGGGCGGCTGCTAAAAAAAAAGGACCAGGCTAAAAAAAAAGGCTAAAAAAAGGATCATTGTGCTAAAACCTGCCCTTGTTGACCGGTTCAGGAAACAGCCGCCGCTGCAAGGATAAATAATAACATAAAATATGGTTGATCCCTCTTCCATATGAACCGGTAAAACACGAAAATGAAATGTGCCTTCGCAGGAGCAGTTGAATGTTTATTATGCATCGATATGAGCTTGCACATCGCTATTTACATTACGGCGGTTTGGCACCGTTATACGCATCAGCATTAGACACTGCATTACACGCGCCGGAACATTGCGAAACCAAACGAGTTGTCAGCGAATCGCTTGGTGAACACACGGTCCGCTGCAGCGAAATGAGCAGCTGAATGTGTCACGACCGCGAAATCCGCAAGTCGGCTTTATCGCAGCGCACGCTGCGCGTCCCCCGTAAACGTAGGCGCTGGCATCGAGGCGCGAACTGTCGGCGCTCATTAGCGTCATGATGCACTACTTCGCTTCGCCTCTAGTAGATGGCAGCACCATCTAAAAGTAAAGAGATAATTAAATCGCGTTTGTCCCCAAATTCACGCGTCTGTTCATATCGCATTCGTGAGCGCGTTTTGTACCTCCCGTTGTGGCGGAAGAGTTTGTGGCTCGAATCCCGGCGGAGCCACGTTAATTGACGTTTTCCTGGCGATGTCATTTCCGTGACGAATATGACGTCGTGAGATCTTGGCGGACCCCGGCATAAAACACTTTCGTGTTAAAAAGTTTGCCCAGCTTCACTGACTGAACGTCGCGAACGACAGCGAAGCTGCCTAGCGTGCTCTAATCGCCAGGATAAGCTTCATAGAATTTGGCAAAGCAAGAAGGTCGATTCCCGCTCGCGCCCGTTCATTTTTTGCGTGCTCCACTGCTCGCGCCATCTACCGGAACCTTTTATTACTGTTGAACGTGGAACGCCACCACGGGGTCCAGGCTCGGGCGCGAGCTCTTTTTGCATTTCTGGGGCACAATATTTTTTTACCGCGTTTTTAAGTTTTCCATCGCGAAATTCGAGCAGATTTATTTTCAATTGAAAGAACGCTGCGGTTATCGTTTATGTGTTGATGTCTAGCCTCAAATATGCGTAATGTTTTCTATTCGCTCAACATTGATGACAAGTACGAAAAGTGTTTCCAGAATTAGTATTTCAAGAACAAACTTCTCTTTTCAGAATTCCTTTATTCTTGACCGGACCACTGAATCGAGAGGCGGATGGACGGACGGATGGACGGATGAACAGACAGACAGACAGACAGACAGACAGACAGACAGACAGACAGAGCAAAATGTTCTGGTTTCAGGCGGAGCAAAATGTTCAAAGGAACACTGTCGTGTTTAAGACGACAGAAATTGCCAAATGGGAATGGTGGGATAGGTGCGCAAGCCCTTCTGCTAAGCACGGAAGCCTTCTTATAGTATGCTACACTACTAT
This sequence comes from Haemaphysalis longicornis, assembly GCF_048455015.1. Taxonomy (NCBI): domain Eukaryota; kingdom Metazoa; phylum Arthropoda; class Arachnida; order Ixodida; family Ixodidae; genus Haemaphysalis; species Haemaphysalis longicornis. The sequence goes on along the minus strand of NW_027526385.1, from coordinate 188,475,578 downwards.
GCAATAATGCATTGCTCAGAAGGGCAGCATAAAAGCTTGGTATGAAAGTATGATAGTTGAATGGCCTGTTATTAAACGCCCTACGCATACCGTTGTGAAACGGTGCACGGTATAAAACAGTATATTACGAAGCCCGTTTAAAGTGGTCTTCAGTGTTTTACATAAGTGCATTGCTCAGAAGCCGTTTTTCAGGAGCAAAATACTCTGTTATAAATGTGTGGAAGCCCAACCATTATCACTAATGCGATTTTTGTGAGACGTAAAAGTGTGTCACTTAAAAAGTTACAGACGGACGGACACATTTTTTCGTTGAGTACACACAGAAATACTCGCGCGTTTAAAAACAAAATCTGGACGGCTGGAAAGTGGAGTTTACGGCTGGAAAGTGCCATGCACTCTGCATGTGGCACAGGCGCTTTTTATGCGGACGCTCCAGCTTCCCGCAGACGACCGAGCGGCGTCAACCGTGCCCTCGACGAAGACGGGGGCCGAGTAAAGTTCGGGAACCCGAAAGAGCCCTTTCACTCGCTTCCGCCTGAATTCAGCGCACAGGGCCGTCCCCTCTCGAGGAACTCTTGGGGGAAACTTGGAGGAAACTTTAGGGGTTCGACCAGTGCAGGAATGCTAAATGGCGGTTGCTAAATTGCGCTGGGGACTACGAGCATTGGGTCCGGTCAAACGGAAGTTGACGGAAGTGCGCCAGCTGCGTGCGCACAGGGAGGCCCGGTGCATGTGCCATTAACAGTCTGCTTCACTGCAAAATGATAGTTGTGCACCCTGTAAAAACGTGTTTTTTGTGTGTGTGTGTTTCTGCTAGGGTGCAGGGGTGTTAATTGTGACAGTGTGAATTCTCTTGAGGGGTGAAAACCATTTCGCGGTGTAGGCGACTGTAGACCAAAATGAAGGCAGGCCGACAAAAAGTTGCGAGACCAGACCGCAATGAGTCTGCAATCTTCCGGACTGAATACGGCACACAGCAGAAGTGACGTACGCAAGGATACAGGGATAGGGAGGGGGTGGGGGTTAGAACGAGGGCACTTACGCTGCTGATTATCCACTGACGTCTACTGATAAATGACGACTGGTGTAGCCATTAAACTCAAGCGAATTCGACGTCTACTTTAAACACAATGATCAGCCGTTTTGCAAAGCTCCTGAAGGACTAGATTTTATAGCACAGGGAAGCTTACGTAAAAGTGCCCAATCCGCTGCTAAGTTATTTTAGCCATAAATTCATTTCTTTTTTCTTGTTTTGTTCCATTTTGACCTCCTCTCCACATCCTCCCTCTGTTTTTTGGGGTGAGGGTGGTGTTGCAGCCCCTCCCCCCCCCCAAAAAAAAAAACGACAACTAAATTCTGAGTACGTCACTGTACGTGTGTCCTGCGCTGTTACCGCTCCCTCGCCAAATGACCAAACTTGCTTATCCCCCAGAGTCCTTGAGACTCACCGTTGACCATCGAATTTTTTTTTTCAAAGCGAATAAATCATTCCACTGATGGCACTATGCTATCAATTGAAGAAAGGTCTGCTTTAGGTCTTTTTCAGTGGTTCCCCAGAAAACATTGCGAGCGGCTTTTATGAGTCATGAAAATTCCGGGAAATAATGAAGAACCTGTCAGTTCGTGGTTTTGAAGATCGGACGCAACCGCAGAATCTACAAAAAACACGACTATAAACAAATGATATCTTCGAAACGATAAGATAAACAAGGTCGTTTGACGTTGAGCGCGAACACGTGACCCCGAAAAGAATTACTTGAAAACACCGCATAACAAATTGTAAGTGGAAGCGGAAGCATGCTTTCTTTCTACTCGCTATCGGGTGACTTCAGTATGGTGACTTTTTTTACACCGAAGCTTTATAGGGCTCGACGAAAAAAAAAAAACCCAGCAGCCCTGCGTACGCAGAAAACTGCACCAGAAACAGCCTGAAACGCATGCGCGAAAGAAAAAACCGGGCTGGAGACCAGTCAGAAGACAGGGGAGAGCTCCTGCCTAGCTCGAAGAGATCTTGCGCGCACCGAGTTACTGCGTGAAGAGCACTTCAAGCGACAAATTTAGGGCGGGTAGGGATGGCCGGCGTTGTGGGCGGAGCACCCTCGACGTGAAAATGTCGAACACCGGCCGCACGTTCCTGCCTCACTAGTTAGCCATCTGTACGGAGTGCATGGACTCCTTTTTATTAACGCCCGGGACTGACGCATTAGAACTGATTCATAACTGCTAACTCTTCGGCTACGTAACGAGTCCAGTTCGCAAAGCAAATGCGACGGGTAGTCAGTAGGGGCTGCATTGGCATGCATTCCCCACTCCGCAAGCATACGCCTAAATCACGCCCTGGTTTCCCCGCCGTTCTTACAAAGGCAACGCTCACCCGATTACCGTATACCTTTCCTCTCCCCCCCAACCTGTAGTAGTCATTCGCATTTTCGGTTTCCTTTCTGAGCGTATGACCTCCTTTCCTTTCCCCGTTCCATATTTCGACTCTCTCTCTCTCTCTCTCTCTCTCTCTCTCTCTCTCTCTCTCTCTCTCTCTCTCTCTCTCTCTCTCTCTCTCTCTGCAGCCTCTAATGCGTCCACTCCTCCCCTGCGCCATTCGCTTCCCCATTGTCCCCTCTGCTTTCCTCGCAGCTTTGCGCCGCACGTACGGGCAGCCGTGTCGAAAAGCGCGCCTGAAGTCTCGGTCATTAATCGGGCCAATGACCGCGCGGGAAGCCAAAATAAAAGCCCGTCCATGCCGCGCTTTCGGAACGAGCTGTGCTGCAAAAGGCCGACGATGTTCGCCAGTGCCGACGAGCTCCGCGTATGTAGGGCGATCGACAAGGACGCAACGACGAGCGGACAAGCGCGGCGCCCCTGCATGATCTGATCCGGTCGTACTTCCCACCCCTCGAAGAACGGAGGAAGGAGAGAGGGCCTGTGAACTTCAGCCGCAGCTCGATGCAAATTACCGTTGATTTAAATTTGTTTTATTGATTGAGCGAAATAGTGCCAATATTATTTATCTGATTGGCCGTTTATCATGCTTTCTGCGAGCCCCTCTCAAATGTTTTTATGTATGTATGTATGTATGTATGTATGTATGTATGTATGTATGTATGTAACCCGCCGCGGTGGCTCACTGGATAAGGCGTTGCGCTGCTGAGCACGAGGACGCGGGTTCCATCCCCTGCCGCGGCGGCCGCTTTTATGATGAAGGCGAAAAGCAAAAACACCCGTGTGCACGAGATTTCGACGCAACTTGAAGATCCCCAGCCGGTCAAAATTAATCTGGAGCCCTCCACTACGGCGCGTGTCGTCACCTGCGTTGCGTCGGCGCGTTAACCATTACAACCAACCACCAATGTTTGTATGTGTACATGTATGCCCGTCTTGTCATCACAAACTAAGCCGTATATCGAGAACACCGTTCAGCACGGACGCAGCCTTTCGATACCATACGCTCTGGCCGTGCAACAATCGAACATCAGCAGAGAAAAGTCTACAGATATGCGATATTTAGAGCTATAAACAACCGATTTCAGTTCATACATATGACTTCGTGCAAGGTCCAAAGACTGCTAAGAACGTGTCTTCTTCTACAACTCACCCACGCGACTCAGTCTGTGCCTCCGATTAAAGAAAAGTCCCATTAATTCACGAAACACGGAGGGCAGCACTGTACCACCGGGTACAGATGGGCCGGTGGGCCGAAGATTGAGCACGCAGCGCATGGCGCAGCCCTAAATGGATTGTGCTCTGGTCACAAGCCGGGATGATCGACCACCGCAAAACCTGTCGATAAGTTGTAACAGGTGCTCTCCACCTATTTTATTCCCCCGCACCGCCCCCTTCCATTCGCCGCGTTCCTTTTCGGTCTCCGCTCTCTTTCCCAGAGGCTCCGCTGATTGATTTTTTTACCCTCCCCGAGGGGATTGAAAAACAATGCGAGGGGAAGGGAAAGTTCGTTGACCGAATGTGCACGCGCCCGTTCGATGGGTGGACACTGGATGCGCGGGCGGCGCTTCGTGCCCGCTTTGCTTATTATCAAAGGGGATTAATTAGCGCCCTGCGGACGGGCTAATGCTCGCGTGTTTAGCTTTTTCTTCAGGAGGGGCAGGTGGAACGAGGTGAAATTACTGAGGTCCGACGCAGGTCTGTATACAAGAAGAAGAAGAAGAAAAAGTGCGGGAAGCTTATCGGAGAACGAGAGGTTGGAGGACAAGAGAGAAGTACAGGAGAAGAGGGGGAGGAGGGGCGCAGTTCTTTTTTTTTTTTTTTTTTCCCGCTGCCAGATCACGCCAGTTTGCTGCAGGCCTTGTTCAGGAGCACGCACTCGCGCGCAAAAGTTGGGAGCTCCTTTTTTAGCTGCCACCTTAGGTAAAGCCCATTACGCAGGGCCAACGAGTAAATTCCGCATGGCCTTTCAGGATTGGTCTGCTCAGCGCCTCCACCCACTATTTTTTGCTGCATTGAATTTAATTTTAAAGGCTCATTCTTTCATCCGAAACAGCCAGCATAAAAATGTTTTTCTAACTTAATGAACGAGGTAATTAAAAATAAACTGATACGTGCATTTACCAGAAAATTAGTGCAATTAGAACTGTAACTTAAGCAAGAAATGATAGAATTACAATACATCACGCCGTGAACAAAGCTCTCGTTTAAGTATTTCTAAATCGCAGTTATACATCGCTGAAGATTATTCTCCAAACTGTCAGATTCTGGGTGGCCAGACTTTCTTTCGCGTTGCTTCTTCCATCCGTAAGCTGTGGTGGTGTTACGCCTTACTTGCAGTTTCATTCCGCGATTAATTACTCGCGGAAATAGGTGCTTAAGGGTCGTAATGGCTGTCCGACGGGTCGTACAAATAGTTTACGGGAATGACGTTCCGAGCCGCTCAATCGGCATACGTATTTATTTATTTATTTATTTATTTATTTATTTATTTTATTTTATTTTATTTATTTAAACATACTGCAGCCCCTTTGGGGCTATTGCAGGAGGGGGGGTAGGTACAAAATATTGAATTAGGAAAACCAGGATACAGCCATACATGAATAAAATATACAGACTATTTGCCACACTGGCAGTGCAGGATGCGGAATGAACGCGACAGTAAAGAAAACTTATAATGGCAAGGTCACATGTGTACATATTGAGAGAGTATGTATTACACACGAAACACAAGTATACACTCTTAATCTGGATCCACATAAGATCCACTTAGTAACTGGAACTTTTTTGCAAAAAAGTTCCACTTATATATTTGGAACGGTGTTCCACATACCCTGAAAATTTAAGTGGAACAGTGCACCACATATTTTTGCAGCTAAATTATTTGGATCGGCGTTCCAAATAAAAGTATACGGATCACTGTTCCAAATAAACCGGTAGTGTAGGTTACTGGAACACTGATCCATGTAAAATGAATATGGATTTATCCGGTGCGCCGTTCCAGGTACCTTCAGACCAGCTGTTTATATAAAACGCTGTTCCGATAGACGTTGAGAAGCTGTCTATGGGACTCCACTTTTCCGATATATCTGCTTTCCTGTTGGCATAAACTGAGGTCATTTGCCAGGCTGGCGGATGCATTGGTATCAGAAGGAAACCGCAAGCACCATTCTAACGCAGCCTTGACATATGTCCCACAGTGATACCAACAATTGGAAAACAGAAACCGCCGCAGCAGTGTGGTCCCTGACAGTTCCCAACAGTTGCCTATCGCAGCACAGTTCTATATAAAAGTTGGTCTGAGATACCTGGAGCGGCACACAGAGACTTTGGCTTCATCCGCCGCATCCTGTTTTGGGTTTTGGCTGCATGTAAAAGAAACAAGACTCGCATTAAAATACATACCAAATCAACTATTAGCACTGATACAATGCTTTTCAAAACACTAAGCAAATTTTATTCGCTCGTATTATTGCGTACATTTGAGATACGGAGACATATCTGTTTCCACTTGGGCAGAAAATGACCAGCGTACAGGATAAAATACCAAAACGATATCAAGTGGCCAAAACGATCTAAGTGGCATTTTCCTATTTTCGCTAATATTTACCATTCTTTTTTGCTAAAAAAACATGGGTAATAAACATGGCTTTAAGCGCAACCGCGTCACAAATACACTTGTACATCTACCCTCGCACTAACTCAAAAAGCATTACACAACAGTGAGCATAAAATATGCTGTTTTATCACATGAAATCAGGTACCGCAAATGCGGAAGTACCCACAGCGCTTGCCATACCATGTTTACGCATCGCGCTTCCAAAATATGCAGTTTGCTATTAAATTGTAGGGAAAAGCCAAAAATACAAGCCATACACGGTTGGATTATCACAAGACCTACAAGAGTGCAGGAAAAGAACACCGGAGCCAATACTAACAACAACATTTGCACAGAAAAACTTACCGGAAGCATGTGGCACTATTGCACAACTAAAACATACACCATATATCAATATCAAGCTAACTGTAATATCAAGCTAACTGTAGCCAAAACCGACTATATACGCGCCCTGAAAAAGCCTTTCACTGAAGCCGCGTTACTTCCCCGACAATTTGTAGCTATTTAAAATAACTTATCCAAAAAAAGCTCATAGCACCCAGGGTGAATCTTACAAAATTTTACAAACCAGATAGCTCGGAGCATGTTACGCATTTTAAAATTTAACAAGCAGCCTAACTCTAAAGACGTTATTAATTCCCTCAAGAACAATTCAGACATCCCAAATAACCAAGCCAGGTAGCGTTGAAACATACAGGTGACCAATTTTACCAAGCGAACTTGGAAGCATTTTTCCAGCTGGAACATTTATCTGAGGTAAAATTCACAGTTGCGTGCTATACAAACCCTACTATCATGACGACAGTATGCTTGTGACCAAAGCACTGCCTCTAACAAGCAAGAAATGCAACTTAGTCCAAAGTAAACAACTTTTTCAAGCCAAATATGTATATTTCGCATTCTTCTAGGGCTTAGGTATCAGCTAAGATACAGTACAACAATTGATTAGTAAAGCCCCAAACCGTCTGTGTAAATAATTGCATCCATCAACAGCAGCACTGCCATGAAAAAAAATTACCAGCTGCACTTGAATAATAAAAACGTTACAGTGCAGTACCATTAACTCCATTAACAGAGTAACAGAGTAGCTGCAAAGGCAGCCTGCGCTTTGTGCCAATAATGAAAAATTGCAAAGGAAAGCACAACTTCACTTTTGCAATTGACATGCCGCTTGCATCTACCAATCATTTGAACCACGACATATCTTTCCAAATAGGCTTCAACGTCTAACAATAATTTAAAACCCCAAGTAGAGTGACCACATCAAGAACAGAGCTTTCAACTTAAATGACACCAGGCCACTGTTAAATGGCCAAGATCTCTGCAAAAGTCCCAAGAACTCCTCAAAGTCGCATAAGTTTCAGGAGATTAAGATGAAATATACGGCGAGGAGGATGACCACATCTTGATGTGACAACGCAGGCGGAAAATCCATGACGTGTTTCTTGCAGACAATATTTACGCTGCCATTTTCTTCTCTCAAGATAACTGGACCACGTCATGTACCTTTAAGGAAGGAACAAGAAAATTTTGTTAGACGATGGCTTTAAATGAGTGAGTTGCTTAGGATACCCTTTTATAGCGCAGTAATTGATTGAAATATCAGCGATTTCTTGGTTTCTTTTCTGGGAATGCTGCTAACAATGTACAAAAAATATTAGCACAGACTGTCAATGGCCGTTCTCTAATTCTGGAAAGCAACCGCACTGGGCGGGGCCGTGGTGCCGTATTATCACAGCAGCAACTCTCAATGTGAAAGCAAAATGTTTGCTAAACTTGAATGCAAATTAAGTTTTTTTGTCCACATGTTGAAGCATCCGAAAGAAGCTGAATGTGAAGATATTTCCCAATATTGGAGTTCACGATTTATTTTTAACAGTAAGATTTTGCTACAAAGAAAACTACCACAAATTCAGTCCCGCAAAAATAAAATGCCAGCTTCAATAAACACTACCATAAATTGAGTCCCACAAAAATAAAATGCCAACTTACCCAACTAAAATTAAGATGCAGGCGTTCCTGGCAGGGCCTCCTCGGAGTGCATTTCCAGGAAAGTTTTGCCAACGTGTTCCCAAAAGCTCTTACTGTCGTTTTCACCTACAGGTCAAGTTGACACTGAAATGGTGTTCCGAAGCCATTATGTATATTGCAACTACCTAAAAAGGGACCATCAAATTTCCAGAACTGGGAGTGCGTACTTACTTGTAGAATGCAATGATTTCAACCCGTACAACGGCTTTCATGTGTTTCCTTTTTGTGAACACACGCCTTGAAGAACGGTGAACACACGCCTTCAAGAACCAGGAAAATGGCAGTATGCATTCCTTGTTCCATTGTTTTAAGTCTCGGTCCGGCCTATTTCCTGGAAAATAAAAACAGTATAAAAATATCGAAGCATAAAGTTACGCTTCCCTCTAAGAAGGGAGTACTACAAGATCTCGTACAATGCCTGATTAGTTGTGCTAAAATTTATTTTGCAGCACGAGCCCTGGTAACGTTTTCTGGCGAAACAATTTTAAATATAAAAATATTTGAACATTTTTAGGCTCACTGTCATTGCTCCATGCGGAGTGGTGAACGTCTGTATAATACGCAACACTCAAGAGGCACTCTTTCGTGGCTTTATGACTTCCACAATGCATTCATAATCTGCCATACTTGTCACGACGACGCCTCGGCGTGCCGAAGATGTCTTCAGCCACAGTGAATGCCACAGCCATGATTTCAGAGGTATATGTAAGGAATGGAAATAATTCGTTTTAATTTCTGTTCTTCAGACAAAGGAAAACAATTGTCGCAAACTACCAGTGTAGAGACAAATGTCTCCACAGTCAGCCATAGTCTGCATCTGGACAGGTATTCAGATCGAATACAGAATGTAGCAATCTGCTTTCGCAGTATATTTTCTAAGTTCAAGGAAGCACAGAAATGGGTTAATGTTGGGTGCACATAGTGATGCAAGAACTTATTACCTGAGCGTTGTCGGAAATTATTTCGACTCACGGGTTACCACCGACATTGACGCCATAAAAATGCAAGAGTGGCTTATTTCTAACGCGGTTCGTGAAGTACCAACAACTAATTATGGATATTGGATAATTATCGTGAAGTCTCAAGTTACCACTGACATTAACAGCATAGAAACGGCAGCACACTTTCTATATACCCGCTGCGTGTTGTGTTTCCACATTTCTTCCCCTCTACAAAAGAAACGTTTGTTACTGCGGTACTGCTAAGACAAGTGTCCCTTCCATTTCTCTGCACTTCAGGTAGTGTTATTTAAAATAGATCATCTCAATTGGTCAAAGGAATTGAAAGAAACATGGAACATAAACATGAAACATGGAAACATGGAACAGATAAACGTAAGATGACGCCTTGAAAGCACATCAACACAACTCGAAATAGCGTCTACCTTGCGCGCAAGGGGCAAGGTCGAAGACTCCCGGTCTGGTAAGCACCGTAAATGCATTCTACTCAGCAGACTAACACAACGCCACGCAAGTTTTAAAAATACCAATAAATCTAAGGACGGACGCTCCGACAAACTTGTTTGGAAGTTGTACACGTGTGCACGCGCGATTATCGCGAGCGACTAACCCGAGAAGATTCGCTACCGCAGAGATACACAGCAACCGTCAATATACAACTAAGCAAAGCCACACAGTAAGGGAACATCCACTCATGAAACGCGCAAACCAGCGACTTCCTTAGAGCAATGGCTAACGAACGCAGTCAGAAATGTCCAGCCGACTCTGACCCACGAACACGGAAGTTTTGGTAAATTACGGCTGAAAACGTTTCTCCAACACAAAATGTTAGACGCCGCGACCACAAGCATGGACGACACACGAACAACGGGCAAAGAAGCGGTATGTTTATCGGACGCAGTTAACAAGGATGTCACTGAACAACAACCATTACTAGCACATAAATAAGCAGCACTAACCTTTTTTGCGCCTCCTGGCAAAACTCCACTTCGTCGAACAGGAAATACAGCCCGGGGATATGAAAAAATTCGCAGTTCCACGCCGCAATCAAACCCATCAAACTGCTATGCTGCTAACGGCGCTAACGGTTCTCGCCAGCGTGACCGAGAATTTCTTTAGTAAATATCAGGCGCATCGCGCGAGCAATTGAGAAACCCGCTTGGGAATGCCACTGGTGGCGCTGCATGCGGAAGACCGTAAAATTAGCGGAGGGAATCCTGGAAGATGGGAGCGCTGCTGTCGTTTAAAGTGTTGACGCAGTCCCGATTTTCATCCGTCGTCGTCGTACCCGTTGCAGCCCCACTGTACCGTGAATCAACGCAAAAACAGCTCTGCCGTGCTGCTGCTGACGCATGCGCATGGAATGCGCTACTGGAGTGGCGGTCTTTTCCTCATAGCTTCGGCAAACTTTCGTTCTCGCGGAGGCTTTGGCGATGCCCCCGCATAAAAGCTCATACAAACTCGGCACACGGGATGGCTTTTATTTGATTGGGAAAACGGGCGTATGCGTCTAAGCGGACGTTTACGCCCGCTGAGGCCGAAACAAAGCTCAGATAATAGCCGCGTTAGCGCGTTAGTACTGGCTAAAGTTGTTTCTCGCGGAGGGCCGTGAGTGCGTGCGATATCCGAGATTAACTTTGGATGACAATTTCTGCGTTACTGTTTACAATGAACGCACAAGGGCGTGGCTTCATTTACTGCTTTTCTTGAGAACAAGCCTTTCCGTAGTCAATAAAATATACTGCGATGCTCTTAGATACCCACGTTATATAAAGCTACTTACAGCTAATTAGCGAGTAATAATACATCGGCCCGTTTCCCAGCCCTCTTCCCTCCTGAACACCAATACTACAGGAAAACAGCAACTGGGGAAGCAGCTGGAGAAGGCGGGTAATTCAATGAACTTCAATTACTATGACAAGACACAACAACAGCAAGTTAACTCTGCGCATTTTTGCCGTTACTGCACAGCATAATTAGGAATTACAATGTCATTTCAGCATTAATACATACAAAATAATGCAGGTATCACGTGGTATATTTTGTTGTCCAAGTTTAGTTCCGTTCACCCAGTCAACCGCTCCCTCCAAAGAGGCTTTTGTTTTTGCTTGTGGAAATTAAAAGGGACTCACCTGTTGGCATTCCTATCGGAGTTACTACGTCATGACCAACGGACTTAAAAACCATCGTGCACCAATACGAATAGTTTTACAAATACATACCGATATTCACAACGGCCTAGTTTCCTTATTTTAGATATATGTCGCTTCTCTACTGAAACAAAGAAATAAAACTCTCGCATGGTAGACCGCTAGCGCCTTCGAGTGAAGACTGGATAAACCAAAATGCGTTTCTTGTTTTTTTTTTCTCTGCAAAGAAATGATATACATCAGTCTCCCGTTAAGACGAACCCGAAGGGACCGTAAAAATGTATTCGTATTATCCGAAATTCGTCTTAAGCGGAGGTGTATTGCAATGTGGACGTTACAAGAGAAAAATGTTGTGGTTCTTAATCAGTGTTCGTTTTAACCAAGTTCGTCTTAACGATGGTCTACTGTATTTCTAGAAGAAGCAAACCGGGTCGTTAGTGTCATTTCTGTGAATTTGTAAAACTTCTTGTATCGGTACATGGTGCTTTTGAATTAGTAAGTCTTATGAATTTGCGTCATGAATTAGTGAGTCCCATATGAATTGGATCAGGTGAGTCACCCTTAATAGCATGCACGAGACGAAAAATGCTAACGAACATCCAAGCATATATAACTGCATGCCTGACATGCTGCGTGCAGTGTAAAATGCGGCACAGTCGGTTAACACTATGTATATACCGCATCAGGGCATAAATAACGTGGACTAAGTGCCTATTTTACAGCAGATTGTAGCCGTTTATACGTTCCTGTAAAGCACTTAAAATTGTGCACGTACTACAACACAGCGAGCTGATGGCTGAGCATTGAGCAAAAAACAATGTTTCTGCGACGCTTTGTGAACCAAATGCAGAACATGCAATAGTCTCAACAACCATATATATTTCTTTATGAGGTATCCACAAAAGCCTAATGAATTCTTCAGCACTACCACGGCTCTGTCCCAAACGCAGAAGGAGAACCTGAGGACACCTGGTCCTTCTCAAATTCAAGTCATTGGTGATTTCAGACGTCCTGCGCGTCTGCAATTAGCAAAGACGATACTCACCAAAGTGGTCTGAGCGCCGCAGACAACCTGAAAGTGGTTCGTGGAATTTCTATTTTCGCTAAGATACCCTTTTCTCGCACCTTTCATGCTTTGTACGGTGTTGTTATAGCAGTGGACATATTTTTTTCTGTCAAATAACGTCACTAACAATACGTCTTAGCCGTCTTATATAAGTAAACTGCTCTAAGACAGTTCCATAGATATTGACGAAGTTTATTAAATTTTATGTGGTGCGTGCGTGTGTGCGTGTGTGACTGCATGCATGTGTGTGTGTATGTGTGGGTGCGCGGGTGTGCATTCGTGTCTGCATCTATGTTTGTGGGCGTGTGCATGCAAGTGCGTGCGCTTGTGCGCCAAAGCGCGTCAAATATATATGTGGTTCATTGTTCCAGTTAATGCACGATTCAGTGCATACTTCACTGCAGCGCACAAGTTATGTGGAACAAGACACGAACAAAAAATATACAAAAGCACTGTCCAAACTTTTTACTGGGACATAAGTGGAACAGTAACTGGAACGGCCGACAGCGCATCCCCTCATTTATTCGGTTCCACATAATAACCACAAATCTAAAGAAAACAAATCAACAGTTCCAGATAAGATCCACTTATATCTCTCGTTCCAATTATTCTTCGTTTAGATCCAGATAAAAATATCTGGATCGCCCCGTTTAACTAGAACTTACATGGAACCAGATTAAGAGTGTACTGTGCGCACATCAACATGCCCTACAGATAACACGTTTTTACACCTATGCACTGATACGCAAAATTTGCAAAAAGAAACAAAAAAATTATTAACAAGGCATAGATTAGTCATTTTCAAGTGCTTCCAAAAATTTCTGTGATTGAAGGGAACGTACGCTGCCTGGCAATGAATTCCATGCTTCTATAGTGCGGGGAAAGGAACTAAACAAACGTGTTGATGCGTGGGGGATAAGGGGAAATGTTCAGGGGGTTATTGCTTCTTGTCGTCGAAGGCTTGTCCAGGGTGATATACTGGGAAGTGGATAAACGTTGAGTAGAATGAACGACGCGGTGAAAAAAATGTAGTGAATCAATGTGTCGGCGGGCCGACAGTGTTTTTAGGCTAAGCGATGGTAGGGCAGCAGTTGGGGAAAAGTTGCGGTCGTATCTGCGGCAGATAAACCGGACGGCTTTCTTTTGCACTGCCTCAATGCGGTTGATGTTACATTGTTTGTGTGGATTCCATACGATAGAGGCATATTCCAATGTCGGACGTATTATTGTGTTATACATTAATAATTTTGTGTCTTGAGGGGCCTGAGGCAGTGTACGTTTCAGGTAGCCAAGTTTTCTTTGTGCTTTGGTAGAGATGAAATCGATATGTTTGGACCATGACAAATTACTGGTAAAGTAGACGCCTAGATATTTGTAGTGTGGGACCTTTTCTAATTGCACACCCTCGGAAAAGTACGTGAAATCGGACGGCGATGCTCTATGGGTAAATGACATGACTACAGTTTTACTAAAATTGATAGTCATCTGATATGACTTGCACCATGAACAAAATGCTGAGAATAGAAGAGGTGCTCAAGGAGACGCCTAAGGAATCATGCCGGAATTGTGTATGACAGCTACTTTTGTAGGAACAGTGACATGGTCTCTTTAACTACTTAAAGAACCCTGCAACACACTTTCATTTTTTTTTGTAAAGACTTTTTCGTTTTTTCGAAATTCTTTCAGAGCGTAGCCAAAAAACCCACTCAGTGCTTAGAACAGAGGGCCGCAAAATACCTGGTTCCGAAATTACTGCTCTACACCTATCAGATAGCTTAGAACTTGCTCAAAAGAATTTTTTTTTCTTTCCCGTTCTTGGCGTTCTTCGAGCTCTCAAATTGATTAAGGCTTTCGATAGACACTTTAAGTAAAATACCACGAAAGCAAAGCAGAAACGGAAGGCCTGTCTCCCGCTGCGAGCAAATCACGCAGTGCTACTCCGTGCTGGCGATAACTGTAGCTTTCGCAGTGCTTCCGAGCGGAGAGGAAAGAGTAAACGTGTTTGACGGAGTGCTGTAGAGTCCCTTTAAAACTGAGTTAGGACATCCAGATCGCTTTTAAAATGCTCCTGCGCGGTGCACCTCAGCCCCCGTGAGAAAGCGAAATGCGGTGAAGTTTCGGGAGTGAATTTTCCCATTGGTTGGTCTTTCTTGCTGCATTGACGCCTTCCATTCGCTCGAGGCACACCGTCCGGGAAATGTCAACAAACGTCGACGGAGGACTACTAACGGCGTGCGGTACAAGGGTCGGCAAACTTTCCTTTTATATTAGGCGGGAGCAAGAGTGGTCAACTTGTACTAACGAATATATTTCTTACTGCCATCGCAAATGCCGCATAGCGTCTTCACTAAGATTTATCGATCGAAGTAATAGAAGAACACATATATGAACGTAATTTTCAAGAAAGCTTGCGTAAGCGTTCGCTCAATAAAATGAATCTGCAAGAAATTATTGATCTTTCCGACAAAATGCCATTAGGAACGTGCACGTGCACGTTGTAGTGACTCGTACAGGTGTACTTACTATTTTTTTTTTTGCATTGGCAGCCTATAACGATAAGGAGCCTACGACCTCCAGGGTTTAGAGGCACAGTGCCCTTTCTTCAGTTGCGCCGAAACAGCAGTTGCCTGAAAAATGTCGAAATATAAGGTAGCCCTTCGAGTCAAGGCCCGTCTTTCCAGAGTGCAGTAACCTCAGATCGAAAGTTGATGCTGCTGCGGCGGTGTTGTGTTCTTCAGTTGTTTATTTTTATTTGAGGTAAGCAAACTACGAAATTACCGAAATTTTTCCATGCTCAAGGCTTAAAACAAGGCCAGTTAATTTCACTTGGCGAGAAATCAACAAACCAACTTTCGTGTTCGACCGCACGCTCTTGAATTATTTGTATCGATGCCTGCTTAAGGATGACGCACGTTGCGCGCCCGCATTAGAATTAAAGCCCGCTGCGAAACTAATGCGACAAGCTAGCTGTTCGGTACACTCTACTAGCACGACTGCTCCCCATTAGGGCAAAGAAAATATGCCTTCAAAAATCTTAGTATTTAAGGGGGCCACGAAGACAAAATACAAGTTTGAATAAATAAAAAGATTGCTTAGCCCACATAAAAATGGCACCAATTTTATCGTAAACTTGGAAAAAATAATCGAAATAGTGAAGAAAACAGATGAGGCAGTCGCGAGTCCCCAACCACTCCCTCTTCAAAAAAAAAAAAAAACAGGTCGTGGCACTTACTAACAGAACACTAACCAGTTACTTGTCACGGTATAAACTAAGT
Organism: Haemaphysalis longicornis; assembly: GCF_048455015.1. Lineage (NCBI taxonomy): Eukaryota > Metazoa > Arthropoda > Arachnida > Ixodida > Ixodidae > Haemaphysalis > Haemaphysalis longicornis. The sequence continues at coordinate 188,460,042 of NW_027526385.1, read as the reverse complement.
ACTACTTAGTGCTTTTACTAAGTGGTCATGCATAACCTAGTAAAAAAAAAACTACGCGTGACAATGGATCGGCTGAGCCCGCAACGCGACGTAGGCACATTCAACACGCACATAACACACTTAAACAACAAATAAATTGAGCGAGAAAACCAACACGATGCACGGGTACAGCGAGTATAGCTTAATTACCTTAGAAGTACGTCTGCTCTTCAGCAGCGGAAAGTCCTCTAGTAGAGCCGTTGGGCTTGTTGCAAAAATAATATATATATATCAGCGATAATTTTAGAATTACGCATTTTAATGTGAGCATATTACCAATCAGCATGTAGATTTGCAAAAAAAACTTTTAACCGTGATTTTTAGTGGCCAAAGGGCTGTAGTTATTATGTACAATATGCATAGAATTTTGTTACTATCAGCTACTGTAAGTGTCAGACAAGCAACAGTCACTAAGTGCACCGTCTAGACTGGCAACGATAGCATTTAGGTTCCATACTTAGTGGCAGAGCCCAGCTTCACTAAATAAAGGCTTTTAGAGTATCGGCACTCTTTTCTCTCGTTTTTATGTGCCGCCAGAATTTTCATTGGTCGGTCGGCACCACGTGATATTTGTTTACACATGTGCGCAGCCATTTTGTTTCTGGGCGTCTCTCTCTCTCTCTCTCTCTCTCTCTCTCTCTCTCTCTCTCTTGCGCGGATGCTAGAGCGGCCGTCACACTCTGCCCGTCACAACCGGCGGCGGTTTCGTTGGGAGAGATGGCAACAGTGCAAGCCAGAAACAAAATGTCCCCCAGACAGTTCAGGCCCAGGGTGCACAAAGTGGCGGTACGACGCTAGCAGAGCCTACGTACCATTCTGGGGGGTAGTAAGTTCGTAAGCAGTTAGTAAATACAGCCGTTACTACCCTTTTACGAGCTTTTTTGTCGAGAGGACTTCCTCACAAGGTGTTTTATGACGTCAGAGAATTTTGTTTGTGCGATTGGCCGTCTCCGACCCAAAACCATTGCCAAGAAACATGGCTGGACGATTGTAGTGGGGCCGCAATTCCCATTTGGTCACACCACTTGAATGCTGAAGTGCACCTAACACACTGAAAATTGTTTCTAGTGCTGGCCCACATGACGTCACTCCTACCCATAACACGTCACTGTAGCACGAAATCTGAACGTTTCTCAATACGTCTTGCGATTTTTCGGTTAAAAAACGTCTGTCGTGGCTGAAGTGGAACTGAGTGAGGTACTGAAGCCTAGTTTTCAAATTAAAAATAAATTTGTATTTTGTCTTCATGGCCACTTGAAAAGGATGACTTCTTCGCGTGCTCGTCGCTTCGTGAATTATAATAGCACTGCGCAAACTTAACGAGAACCTCAGAACTAACCAAAAAAGAAAACGCAGACAGGACTGAAGGAAGCGACGCTCTCGCCCTTCTCTTCACGTTACTCGTAAAGTTTCCGGTAGTTTTGTGCAAGTTGAATTTTTATATCGCATTTTACAATAATGCACGGCTGCTAGTACGCTGTCGTAAGCTGCTGCTTGCGAGGCCGCGGGGACCGACAAGATGTGTTATGGGGTCTCTCCTCAATATAATGCAACGCCCTGACACGTTTCAGCGTACCCACAATGCCTGTTTGCAGAGCATCTTAATGGCTGTCGCCCGTCCCTAATCGTTTCCGAAGAGCCTCTCAGACTGCACCTTGGAAGTACGGTGCCGCTGGGAAGATTAGGGAGCGTGGAACAGATATATGTCTGCTACTATATCAAATTATCTCGGGTGGAGGTGTATGCGCACGCGTGCTACGGGAGGCAGCGGACACGATGCACCAGTCGCAAGGACCGAGGCCTTGGGTCCCGCGCTTTTCACTGAGCGCGGGAAATTCAATCTTGGTACCGTTTCGTTCGGGATCGAAGTGGTGCGTCTTACGAAGGACGCATCTCAAAGCAGTTGTAAGTGCTTCAAAGCAGATATGCTCACCTGATAATGTGTGGCGTTCCGTGATTTCCCTGATAATGCTTGTTCACCTTAGTTAATCTCAGTCGAAAATGCCGACAAAAACAAATTCCAGTAGTTTGTCGTATTTTTGGGTGTCGTAGTGTCGTCTTGTCGTATTCTTGTGTCGTGATTCTGGCAGCTGGCTATGTCACGACGGCATGCATGATGACTGTCGTAGCGACAGGCAGTGCTGTTGTGACTACAGGAATGTTTGTCGTTGAGAAAATTGACTGTCGTTACGACATTAATGTGTGTCGTAATAACAGATGGATTTGTCGTAACAGATGGATTCTCTTCTGTTGTCACAAGAAGGTGTTTTTGCCGTGCGACAAAAATTCTTTTTGGATTTCTCGGTTTTAGACTGGGATGGCGTAAGAAATAGGGTGTTAAAGAACGTTCAATACAAAGCAAAAATTTGTTTTAATATTCGCTAAACTAACTGGACAGCCACGCTTTTTACAATACCGATGAAAATCGCATCGCAAAATGAATGACAAATGCGCTCTGAAGTGCAATTGACAGCACCCAATTTGCAAGAGAATTGACCTGGTTGCAGTACTGACGCGGGCAAAATGAGAAGTTGTTTCTAATTTAAAGTTTAACACTTTTATGAGTTTATTAAGTCAGGGAAACTTGGAAGGAATGAAGTTTTACCCTAGCCGACAATCACGGGTCGCTTTGTTTCCTGGAGTGGCTGAGAAGGTGCGGCGTAAATTTATTTGTTTAAACCGCGTTGATAGTCCTTCATGATGCCAGACTAGAGAAAATTCCCCGCGGTTATGTAATCGTCTGAGCAGTCAAGTGTCGTATTGTTTGTTTCGCGATAGTTTCGGTGAAACACGGATTGCAGCTGTTTTCTGTAACCGTACTACTGCCGTGGAAGTCTATATATTGACAGAAGACGGAATTCTGAAATGTTTACAACTCACGGTGAACTGATTGCGGCAAGTAAATAGAAATTTCCGCAAACATAGAGTCGTCCTAGCGGTAACTTTTAGGGTTATTTTTTTAGATATATACGTAAGATGTGAGTTACAGAGCTTGCACATGAAAGTTCGCTTTGCCGCGTAGCGTATTCTGCCTGTGACGACGACAACTACAACCCAAAATTCCGAGTATCGTACCACAAACATCTTGGCTGTAAAAAAAGTACAATCGAACGGAACGGTAACCCTCTTCTAAGCTTTCCCAGAGTCATGCAAAATACTCCGGAAACGCGACGTTTCCAAGCCCGACGAAGTGGGCGTCCACATAACACGCTTAGACATAATCGAAAGTGCTGACGTTTCTTCAGCACAGCGGGTCATCTGGTCGCAAATGGTGATAACCCGCACCAGAGAAAACACACCAGCAAGAAGACCTAAGCAAGAAAACATCCTCGGGTTTCCTTCACGCGGAAAATGAGGCACGACTGAAGCGAAGAACTGGGCCCGGATGTCGAATGATCCGGCGTTGTCTTCTTCGGTGACTGTCGTGGCAACTTCGCCGAGCGTCGTCTTCTCTCCGGCGGCACACCGCGCTTCTCGGACAGCGAAGTTCACCGACTTCTTGGCCTCTCATTGCCTCGCGGGAAGATGAGAAACCGATCCTTCCTCATCTCCTTTTTTTCCTCCATCTTCGCCTCCTCGTTTTGTTCGTTTCTTCCGCCTGACAGATGGTGAAAAGGGATCAGCGGAGTCAACGCAACAGCTTGGCGCGCCTCGAAGGGGAAAAAAGGAGGGAAAGCTACGGGCCTCTTTCGATAAGTCGTTCCTTATTGATTCGGCACCGACCCGTAAGGCCACACGCCCATCGAAGAACAACAAAGACGCCCGCCGTGGTTGTGATTCCTTTCTGGGCGCGTTTCCCGAACGACCCCGCAACGTGCGGTGACCGGCTCGCGCGTGAATTATTTCCTCTCCCCCACCCTTCCTCGCAATAATCATCACCATCATCATTACCGACTTTCCTGTCCGTATTGACGCGAATTACCGAGGCCCTGCTTTGTTTTTGTCCTTTTCCGGTTACCGGCTGCCTTTTTCTCCTGACGGGTCCAGCTGCAGCCTTTCATGGCCGGACTTATCGCTGAAGGCCGATACCGGCAGGCTCGCTTTAGTATCGTGAATGGGTTAGAGTATTACAGCAGCGTTCGATCGGGTCTCCGAGCCGTCTTACCCGGAGGGGAGAGAAATAAAAGAAAGCGGGACCTAAGAAATCTTTGGGGACGTATGCTTCTCAGCGCCGAAAATACTGGCGGGCTCATTAATTTAAACGACGTCAATGAGCGGCACAGACACAGACGCAAATAGGCTCCTTTCAAGGAAAGGGAGAAAAGAGACAACGAAATACACAAGGAAATAGAAGAAAGAGTGAAAGAGAGAAAGTAGGAAGAAAGAAATGATTAAAGGAAGGAATAAATTAAAGGAAGGAAAGAAGGAGGGAAGGTAGGAAGAAATAAGGATAGAAGGGAAGAAAAGAGGGAATGAAAGGAAAAAGAAACAACAAACTAATGGATGAAATGAAAAGTAAGAAAGAGGGAAAGTAAGAAACGAAAAAGAGGAAATAGAATATAGAAAATAAGAAACAAAAAATGAACCACACAAAAAACCCAACCGCGGCCCTTGGAAGGTTCCAAATCTACCGTTATAATCGATCCCATCCTCCGGATTGTGTGTGCGCCATTCAAACATCTTTGTTGCTCCCCGCACAAAACAGACTCACACCGCGCCGGCAGGCGCCTCTCGGCGGGCCCTATAACGAGCAACGGTTGTGGAGCATGGTATACAGGCGCGCACACACGCGAATGACAACGAGCTTTTCCTTCAGCGTGCTCCGTGTCTATCAACGGCGTAAAAGGTCGATTAGCGGGCTTAAGAACACGACGACCAGAACACCGAGCAGACAGCACAAGCGACCTAGCGTCCTTGGAGGCTGCGTCGCGTGTCTAAGTAAACAAATTGGAGAGGGCAAACAAGTGGGACGCACGAAAGCAGAAGAGTTGGAAGGCGTCCGCAGAGTCGCGGAGCAGTATGGCGCGGAGTACGCAAGACGGGGCAAGAGAGAGGGCGAAAAGAAAGCAAGCACTTCCGGCACGTCATAGTGTAAGCTGGTTGGTGACAATGTGCAGGCGGTAAAGGCTGTCACGTAGAGGAAACGAGAAATGTGCCTTTATAGCTTCCGTTCCGGCTATGCCCGTCAGGGACGATTGGATACGAAACTGTGCGATTGTGAGACAACATGTTGATTGAATCCCAGGAAGGGGCAGTTTGAACAACCAGCCGTTTCTAATTGAAGCTTCGTTGGTCATGACACTGCATGTAGTGCCACGCCTGCAATGATCAGCGTAAGCGCGACAGTTCGCCTTCAGTGAACCGGAATCGTACCTAAAAAGAGTGACGTCTTCTAGGTGTGGAATGGCAGGCCTTTGAATCAAGAACTATTTAAAAGGTGCCACTATTAACAGACACAGTTCAAGGTATCGTAAGAACGTTCGCACACTACAGTGCGGCTTAACGCGGTTGTCAGCTTTTTAAGAGGACACGCTTTCCGAAGCGTTTTCCGCACGGTTTGAAAACATATTCGTGCTTCAGACACAGTTATCTCTATCGTCCAGTTTTCCAATTTATTTTCACTAACACTCACGGTCGCTCGATCTCCCCTTTTGGTAAAAGGGGGGAGGTGGAGCGGCCGTGACACTGCACAGGGTTTTGCTTCTTACGCCGGTATAAGTGTTGCGTTCGAGCAAGCGGAAGCTCACAGTCGGGCCGTTGAAGTTTTTCTGAGACGCTCGGCTACAGCGCGTGAAAGCCGAAATTTAAGGGACCCTGCAGCACGATTGGAGCAACGCAAATAAACCTGCGCGACGTTTAGATTACTTTGGAATAAATGCCTGAGATGAGTATTAAACGTGCACGTTAAATAGTCATCTTGCAAATCACTGTAAAACGCGGAAAAACCTACCGCGCTCTCTTCAATTTCTCTGATTATGCACAGCTAAGCGCGCCATTACATTATTATTATTACATGATTACTTCATTACAGCCAACGCTGTCTTATTGGCTGTTGCTGGTTAGCATCACAGTTTATTTCATGCATTTCCACTGACGATCCGCCGGCGTCGGCGCTGTGCACCCACCTCCTCTATGCCTGGACCTGCACGTACAGTTTTAGTTAGGCGTTTTTTGTTTGTGTTTTGAGTGCACGCGGAATCGGAGTGACGAACTCAATGTCTCACTTTCAACCAGGCCACTCGACAACAAATGTTCATTGCTTCAAAAACGCCCTACCAACCTGAGCGCTTGCTTGGGAGGAAGCACCAGTGCCTGCGTTGCCCCGTAACGAACCGGAAATATACCAATCCACGCTGCGGAGAAAAATGGAAAACTGGCCGGCCTGTAAAATATCAGAGGCTACCCAAGGCAACGTCAGGAGTCGCCCCCCTCTCCGGAAGAGAGCGCGCACCCTTCGTCACGTTGTCGAAAATCTATTTGAGAGGGAATGACTGTGCGCGATATTTCATCTCGCCTAGCTCCGGTAATTCTGAACGGATTTTCATAGTTCCTGCGGGAGGCGATTGCTGGGGCAATAGAAATGACCCCAAAATGCATGCAGAATAGTCCTTGGAAAGGGCTGCATGGTTCCTTTAAACTTGCGGTTGAGGAAGCATGCAGGACGTATGTAGACAGTCACGGGGATCTTAGCTCACGGAACGCCGATCGTATTCATTCTACGCCGATTCCTCCGGTGCTGGGCTTGCCCTAATTACTGTGTGCGGCTACGGTACTGCCTTCAAATGTCCCTAGCACCGAAGTGGCGCATTCATTGCTGTCGGGTCACTCGCATGAGCATGCAACCATTACTGTTTGTGGTTTGTGAGTAGAGGACTGGTTCTCCACTATGAGTGTGCCGGGGACGCCATGATGAAGTACCTGTCGTTGTCAGACCATTACCTCTTGCATCGGAAGTAGCCCATACAACGGTTTTAATTCGTGTCTTTCGTGTGTCGAGCTTTCTCGTACAGTACGAGTGTCAGGCAAAAGGCCCACGCTGCGCAGGAAAATCCAACGTACGTGCCTTGCGGAGAAACTACTATTTTAAGTGCAGAGCACATTAGGGGCTCGCCTTGCCGTCGTAGCTCGCTGTAACGCTCGATGTCAAGCGACTGCCGGAATCAGGCGGCGTAGCGAGATAACGGACCCAAGTAAAGCCCGGCGTACCCGTAGTAGGGCGTCCCGCAGAGGCGTCGAAAGCCAAGTGGTTTAAATTGTCATAACCGTTCGATACTCGTGAACCGCTGGCGCTTGTCATACATCTCCCCGTTGTTTAGCGCAAAAAAAAAAAAAAACTGCAGTTAAATTTCAGGCAAAATATACGTAATTAACCGGCAGCGCCCGCGTTGATTTAGTTTGGAACGCTCGTTGGGTTGGTTTTACGTTGGGTTGGTTTTTACGAAGACAGCTTTGACATTGCTACCAGTATTTGGTGCCTAAAACACTGAAAGCTGCAAAGAAGTCTACGAAGACCCTGCAGCTTAACCACGAAGGAAGCTGCCAGCAACGAAAATTCTGCCGAGATCTTCCGTTGAAATGTCACCACGAAGAATTAAGGTACGACATTTATTCGAGCTCTTCATGACTGAGGCACGTTTTGTGTATAGCGCGTCGCATATATAGAAACATTCGCTGTCGCGGCAATTGCGTGGTATATATAAAGGAAGTTCGTTATGCCGCTATCAAGCTGACGCACAAGACATCCCATCTCGTGCCACGACAGGCAAATGGAAGACGCGGAAAGAAAAATCGAAGATCAGAAATGTTCAAAGAGAGCGCGTAGACTAGGGTAGAAAATTTCACACACACGGCGCTCGTGATTCTCACTTTCTTGGTATTAGCCTCCGTACTGTTTTTTGAAGTGAAATCTTTCTTAGTGGAACCAATGGCCTCCTGTCAAAGTAATACCAGAGTCCGTCAATGCTTTTTGCCTTTCCCCATAGACCGGTTGGTCGAGCGAAAAGTTTTGATAAGCTCTCAGGACACACGGCGCGTGCGTGAAACCCCCGGGCTTCCACTGTGTCGAGACGGTTACTTGAAAATCGCGAAAAAGGAACGGTTCTATAGATAAACAATATACCCATTGATCATGAAGATGGAGTACAATAGTACACCTTTATCTCATAAACCAGGTATCGGTATACGTTTAGATCGTCCGTAGAGGCGTTTACGTAGTGCGCGAGAAAATCGTCGCATGGGTTCATCCTTTGTTTGCGATTTCGGACTCTGAAGGTTTGACGATCGATTGGACGCACTTTCAGCGATGGTTGGACGCACCTTTGACGCAGTTCAGATGGGAGAAAGGTTTCGCCCTTCTCTCGCCTTTCTTCAGGGAGGGACGGTAAAGTTTTTGAAGAAGTCACGTGTACCCGACTAGCCCAACGTCAACCATTAGCGATCACAAACGTAAGCACAACGAGCTCCTGAGAGTTACAAGGACAAAACACGTGTTACACCATCACGCGCTCGTCAGCCCCAACCCACCTACGTTTCTTCCAACGCGTCCCTCTATAGAGGGCCGGTACCAAAAATTGGCAGCGTAATCTGCTCACGTGGCTGCAAATGTCGTCGAAAGACGGTAGTCGTCGGCCGCCCCTGCAGCGTAAATCCTCTCTTCTGTCCCCGCCCACCTCTCACCCTCTTCCCCTCACGCCTCGCTACCCCCATGATAAGCGCGCTGGAGGTTTGCTCAAGTCTATTTAAAGGGACACTGAAGTGATTTGTAAACAATGCGGGATTACGAGCGCAAATTGTAGTCCGGAGTCACTAGGCCCTGTTTCGACCACTCTGAGCGCGTTTACGCGAATTTATTTAGTAGAAAAATCAATTCGAAAATGCTGTCCTTCTCTCTGCACTCTCGCCCATTTTCTTTGGCGTTTTCGTGTGACGTCAGCAGGAGAGGAGCTAACAATTGGCTGCGCTACTGCACGGCTCGCCGACCTTCCACGACCGAGTCAGGCGGCCCAACGTTTAGTCCGCCGGCCGCCGACGGGTCATGGCGATTCGCTCGATCAGTTGAAACTATGCCACAACACGTTTGGGAATGGAAGAATGTGCCTTTCTTTACTTCGTTAGTTTGTACTCTGTATCTAGCTCCAAGTCAAGGTCGCTTCACACATGCGCTGCACAAGCGCACATGCGACGCTTCGCTGACTGGTACGCCAGTAGGAAAATATAAGGTCTCTTGAAGGGGTAGAAGAGTCAGCGAAGTCAATATAGGTACTAAGGAAATAAAATCAACTGATATTTTTACCGTACAGCGTAAACTAGGGTGCGGGAAGCACTTTTTTTGCGCTGGGCGAACAAGCACAGCGGTCAGCAGCACGACTACGCATCTGCGAACGCTTTTCCGTCTAAGAAATGCAGTTGCTAGACGTGAGCTATTGTGGAAACACGGGGGACGCTTACTGCACGAGCGCAATACAACATATAGTCACCCAAGCTGTTTGAAATACTAAAACTAAATAAAAATGTAAACTTCTTATACATTATATACCTTATATTTAGGGGATCGGCAGCGCTCTCGCCCGTGGCGGTGTGGTCTGGAGCGCTAGGTATATCATCGCAAGTGTTTTGTCCGTCACAGGTTCGAATCCCCATGGATGCAAGCTTTTTTTTTTAGGTAATTTTTTCGTTTTTCAACGATGTTTTCTATACTGAGTTACTGAGTTCAACTTTTTTTGGGCCGCAACGTTCACTGCTCCACGAACTAGTCCGCAGAACTCGCGCAGCCCATGGCACTGGCGCGCGAGCGAGTTCTCGTTGGCGTGCTGTTGCCATAAGCACCGACTGCTTGCGGGCAGTGGGCACAAGCCAGAATCAACAGACCTTTGGCCTGGTGCGAACACGCTTTTTACGATACAGGCATGAGTGAGGCAAGCTCCAAATATGGGGGAAAAGCGCATGCATTTGTGCGTCTGCGGGGACGCGGAGGGCGTTCATGCACTGCGTAGGCATCGGCTAGTGAATGCTACGATTCCAAGCCGCCCTTATACATTTTGCAGCAGACAACATGGCAGAAGCGCGTTACTACGATTACTGGGATATTGAGAATGCCCATCCAACGACGCCATCGGATGTCAAACATGTTGCTTTACAGAACCGAAACCGAAACCGAAACTTGTTTGATTGCTAACCTTGGGCATCGTCCAATCACGGTACCCGCTCCTCCCAACGTCACAACTTAGTTGGTGCGGCCGCCGCAAACCGCGCATGGTAGTTTTTCTTCTTTCGCGCTTTGTAAAATAATTACCGATTTGTCAACCGGATAAACGATGAAAAGTGTGCTAATTTGAGTCAGTCTACGCAGTGCAAGCAAAAACGGGAGCTTGACAAATTCACTTCAGTGTCCCTTTAATTCTCCCGTGTGATGATGATGATGATGCGTAGCGGCTTCCTCTTTGTAACGGGGTGGCGTGCACAGAGGCCTTAGTCGTCGTAACGCCACTGTTCAACCACCTCGCCAAAAAAATACAAACGAAATAAAATAAATAAAAAAATCTAAAATAAAAAGAAAAAGAAAATACCTTTATGAAAGGTTTGCGCTAGTCTCACTTCTTCGTTCGCGTGTCTTTGTTCGATCTATCGGAACCTTTCATCAATGTTGGACTGGGAATGCCGCCACGAGGTGTAGGCTCGGGCGCGAGGTCTTTTTATATTTTAGGGTTACGAAATTGTTTTCAAAGGGTATTTTTTATTTGCTTTCACAAAAACCAAGCGCAAATTTTTTTAACTAAAAGAACAGTGCTAGTATCAGTTTTAGTTTATGTTTTGCCTCAAATATGCGTAATTTTTTCTTTATGTTCAACAATGTTGACGAATTGTGTTTCCAGATGCAGTGGTTTGAAAGGACTGTGCCGACATAAACTAGTCGTTTCAGAGTTCGAATCGACGGACAGACAGACAGAGCAAACTTTTCATCGTTAGAAGAAAGGAGGCAATACGTACAAAACCTTCGGGCATTCCTGGCGTTAGAAGCGTGCAGAAGGCTCGTGATGCAATGACCGGAGGGAACGCTAATGACCGAATGTCGCGGTGACCAAGAGACTACCGGTCCCTTTCAGACACGCTTCTCGAAAAGCCGCCACCACGTCGTTCCAAGGCGCCACAGCTACTTGGATTCCAGCTCTCGACCCCAACACTGGGCCTCCCCGTTCGTGCCACGACGCCGTGTTTCGTCAACAATCGGCCCTTTCCGAACCCCGCCCTCCTCGCCGTCACCGATCTCTCCCTTCTCCTCGCAGCGGGGTGGTTCTCGCTCCGAGCGGAACCGGGTCCCGGTGTCAGCTGACTGTCAACAGAGAACACAGCGGGGCCCCCAACGCCCCCGCACAATATTGTCTCCTACGTTCTCAATACACCGATGTCTTCTCCGCCACCGCTACACGCAATATAAGCCCCCCCCCCACCCCCCACCCCCCAAATTTACAATCTACCTTGCGTTAAAGAAAGGACGGGCGTCTTGGTACCTCCATTTTATCCCTCACCCTCTTCCTTGAGATCTAGGCTGCGTGGGCCTTGCCCTTGAGTACACGGCATTAATAAACCTTGGTTTATTAAAAAAGCAAACCTGATTAAAGATAATGGCATGTTTTTTTCAAACAGCAAACACCTTCTTATCCACCAAAAAGTTAGCTATCAGGCCTAATTCTCCTCCTTAACTTATGTACTCGTACTGTTCGCATGTGGTCGTACTAGTAAGCTTGTACTCGTAAGTACGTACTCGTACCCTCCTCATGGGTGTGTATAAGGAGGGAAATACAATTGTGTGTGCTTAGCCGAATAATTAACTTCGACTGGTGATCAGTAAAACAGTACTAATTGATTACATTTCGGTGTAGGGCTGAAAAAGGAGCAGATATCTTGATTACCTGAAGAATGGCACAGATCACTCGGGGTTGGACTTCGTCGAGTTTAGATTCGAAAACTGACCTGCTGACCTATGATGCTAAAAGTCATTGCTACGTTTTTTGGCTAGGAAGCTTTCTTTACACTCGGAAGTTTAAAGGATGAACTGGTGTCCGCCTTACCTGAAATGTGGGATTGCCATTAAGCACTGTGCAGTTTCCGTTACTCACGGGTAGTGGAGTCTCATTGTCGCCTCTCTTTACAGTGTTCTTAAATCCAGAACTCATTTTAGCCTTGGTGTAAGGGTTGCTCACAGTGAAACATAATCAGGTAAATTGCTTCGCATAAATGTTTTATCAACAGTCGTTATTTTCATGATTTACCAGCGCAAATTAAACGGTACGAAAGAGGAGTACACAACACAGGAGTACACCCGTTTAATTTGCGCTGGTAAATCATGAATGTATACCAACTAGCCCAGTTCTCTACCTAGTCGTTATTTTGCCCCAATAATTTATAAACGCTAGAAGACCCAACAAAAGACATGCAACAAGATAATACCGCCATAATAGTCAGATTAAAAAGGGGAAAAATTTATTTACAGGGAAGGAAAACTTCAGTGGTGCTGGCATGAAGCACCGACAGCCAGTAGTAGTAATAGTAGTAGTAATAGTAGTAGTAGTAGTAGTAGTAGTAGTAGTAGTAGTACTAGGGGTAGTAAGAGCAGCAGAAGCAGCGTCAGCAGTAGTAGTAGTAGTTGTAGTAGTAGTAGTAGTAGTAGTAGTAGTAGTAGTAGTAGTAGTAGTAGTACTAGGGGTAGTAAGAGCAGCAGAAGCAGCGTCAGCAGTAGTAGTAGTAGTAGTAGTAGTAGTAGTAGTAGTAGTAGTAGTAGTAGTAGTAGTACTAGGGGTAGTAAGAGCAGCAGAAGTAGCGTCAGCAGTAGTAGTAGTAGTTGTAGTAGTAGTAGTAGTAGTAGTAGTAGTAGTAGTAGTAGTAGTAGTAGTAGTAGTAGTAGTACTAGGGGTAGTAAGAGCAGCAGAAGCAGCGTCAGCAGTAGTAGTAGTAGTTGTAGTAGTAGTAGTAGTAGTAGTAGTAGTAGTAGTAGTAGTAGTAGTAGTAGTAGTAGTAGTAGTAGGGGTAGTAAGAGCAGCAGAAGCAGCGTCAGCAGTAGTAGTAGTAGTTGTAGTAGTAGTAGTAGTAGTAGTAGTAGTAGTAGTACTAGGGGTAGTAAGAGCAGCAGAAGCAGCGTCAGCAGCAGTAGTAGTAGTAGTAGTAGTAGTAGTAGTAGTAGTAGTAGTAGTAGTAGTAGTAGTAGTACTAGGGGTAGTAAGAGCAGCAGAAGCAGCGTCAGCAGTAGTAGTAGTAGTTGTAGTAGTAGTAGTAGTAGTAGTAGTAGTAGTAGTAGTAGTAGTAGTAGTAGTAGTAGTAGTAGTAGTACTAGGGGTAGTAAGAGCAGCAGAAGCAGCGTCAGCAGTAGTAGTAGTTGTAGTAGTAGTAGTAGTAGTAGTAGTAGTAGTAGTAGTAGTACTAGGGGTAGTAAGAGCAGCAGAAGCAGCGTCAGCAGTAGTAGTAGTAGTTGTAGTAGTAGTAGTAGTAGTAGTAGTAGTAGTAGTAGTAGTAGTAGTAGTAGTAGTAGTACTAGGGGTAGTAAGAGCAGCAGAAGCAGCATCAGCAGTAGTAGTAGTAGTTGTAGTAGTAGTAGTAGTAGTAGTAGTAGTAGTAGTAGTAGTAGTAGTAGTAGTAGTAGTACTAGGGGTAGTAAGAGCAGCAGAAGCAGCGTCAGCAGTAGTAGTAGTAGTAGTAGTAGTAGTAGTAGTAGTAGTAGTAGTAGTAGTAGTAGTAGTAGTAGTAGTAGTAGTAGTAGTACTAGGGGTAGTAAGAGCAGCAGAAGCAGCGTCAGCAGTAGTAGTAGTAGTTGTAGTAGTAGTAGTAGTAGTAGTAGTAGTAGTAGTAGTAGTAGTAGTACTAGGGGTAGTAAGAGCAGCAGAAGCAGCGTCAGCAGTAGTAGTAGTAGTTGTAGTAGTAGTAGTAGTAGTAGTAGTAGTAGTAGTAGTAGTAGTAGTAGTAGTAGTAGTAGTAGTACTAGGGGTAGTAAGAGCAGCAGAAGCAGCGTCAGCAGTAGTAGTAGTAGTTGTAGTAGTAGTAGTAGTAGTAGTAGTAGTAGTAGTAGTAGTAGTAGTAGTAGTAGTAGTACTAGGGGTAGTAAGAGCAGCAGAAGCAGCGTCAGCAGTAGTAGTAGTAGTTGTAGTAGTAGTAGTAGTAGTAGTAGTAGTAGTAGTAGTAGTAGTAGTAGTAGTACTAGGGGTAGTAAGAGCAGCAGAAGCAGCGTCAGCAGTAGTAGTAGTAGTTGTAGTAGTAGTAGTAGTAGTAGTAGTAGTAGTAGTAGTACTAGGGGTAGTAAGAGCAGCAGAAGCAGCGTCAGCAGTAGTAGTAGTAGTTGTAGTAGTAGTAGTAGTAGTAGTAGTAGTAGTAGTAGTAGTAGTAGTAGTAGTAGTAGTAGTACTAGGGGTAGTAAGAGCAGCAGAAGCAGCGTCAGCAGTAGTAGTAGTAGTTGTAGTAGTAGTAGTAGTAGTAGTAGTAGTAGTAGTAGTAGTAGTAGTAGTAGTACTAGGGGTAGTAAGAGCAGCAGAAGCAGCGTCAGCAGTAGTAGTAGTAGTTGTAGTAGTAGTAGTAGTAGTAGTAGTAGTAGTAGTAGTAGTAGTAGTAGTAGTACTAGGGGTAGTAAGAGCAGCAGAAGCAGCGTCAGCAGTAGTAGTAGTAGTTGTAGTAGTAGTAGTAGTAGTAGTAGTAGTAGTAGTAGTAGTAGTAGTACTAGGGGTAGTAAGAGCAGCAGAAGCAGCGTCAGCAGTAGTAGTAGTAGTAGTAGTAGTAGTAGTAGTAGTAGTAGTAGTAGTAGTAGTAGTAGTAGTAGTAGGGGTAGTAAGAGCAGCAGAAGCAGCGTCAGCAGTAGTAGTAGTAGTTGTAGTAGTAGTAGTAGTAGTAGTAGTAGTAGTAGTAGTAGTAGTAGTAGTAGTAGTACTAGGGGTAGTAAGAGCAGCAGAAGCAGCGTCAGCAGTAGTAGTAGTAGTTGTAGTAGTAGTAGTAGTAGTAGTAGTAGTAGTAGTAGTAGTAGTAGTACTAGGGGTAGTAAGAGCAGCAGAAGCAGCGTCAGCAGTAGTAGTAGTAGTTGTAGTAGTAGTAGTAGTAGTAGTAGTAGTAGTAGTAGTACTAGGGGTAGTAAGAGCAGCAGAAGCAGCGTCAGCAGTAGTAGTAGTAGTTGTAGTAGTAGTAGTAGTAGTAGTAGTAGTAGTAGTAGTAGTAGTAGTAGTAGTACTAGGGGTAGTAAGAGCAGCAGAAGCAGCGTCAGCAGTAGTAGTAGTAGTTGTAGTAGTAGTAGTAGTAGTAGTAGTAGTAGTAGTAGTAGTAGTAGTAGTACTAGGGGTAGTAAGAGCAGCAGAAGCAGCGTCAGCAGTAGTAGTAGTAGTTGTAGTAGTAGTAGTAGTAGTAGTAGTAGTAGTAGTAGTAGTAGTAGTAGTAGTACTAGGGGTAGTAAGAGCAGCAGAAGCAGCGTCAGCAGTAGTAGTAGTAGTTGTAGTAGTAGTAGTAGTAGTAGTAGTAGTAGTAGTAGTAGTAGTAGTAGTAGTAGTAGTAGTAGTAGTAGTACTAGGGGTAGTAAGAGCAGCAGAAGCAGCGTCAGCAGTAGTAGTAGTAGTTGTAGTAGTAGTAGTAGTAGTAGTAGTAGTAGTAGTAGTAGTACTAGGGGTAGTAAGAGCAGCAGAAGCAGCGTCAGCAGTAGTAGTAGTAGTTGTAGTAGTAGTAGTAGTAGTAGTAGTAGTAGTAGTAGTAGTAGTACTAGGGGTAGTAAGAGCAGCAGAAGCAGCGTCAGCAGTAGTAGTAGTAGTTGTAGTAGTAGTAGTAGTAGTAGTAGTAGTAGTAGTAGTAGTAGTAGTAGTACTAGGGGTAGTAAGAGCAGCAGAAGCAGCGTCAGCAGTAGTAGTAGTAGTTGTAGTAGTAGTAGTAGTAGTAGTAGTAGTAGTAGTACTAGGGGTAGTAAGAGCAGCAGAAGCAGCGTCAGCAGTAGTAGTAGTAGTTGTAGTAGTAGTAGTAGTAGTAGTAGTAGTAGTAGTAGTAGTACTAGGGGTAGTAAGAGCAGCAGAAGCAGCGTCAGCAGTAGTAGTAGTAGTTGTAGTAGTAGTAGTAGTAGTAGTAGTAGTAGTAGTACTAGGGGTAGTAAGAGCAGCAGAAGCAGCGTCAGCAGTAGTAGTAGTAGTTGTAGTAGTAGTAGTAGTAGTAGTTGTAGTAGTAGTAGTAGTAGTAGTAGTAGTAGTAGTACTAGGGGTAGTAAGAGCAGCAGAAGCAGCGTCAGCAGTAGTAGTAGTAGTTGTAGTAGTAGTAGTAGTAGTAGTAGTAGTAGTAGTAGTAGTAGTAGTAGTACTAGGGGTAGTAAGAGCAGCAGAAGCAGCGTCAGCAGTAGTAGTAGTAGTTGTAGTAGTAGTAGTAGTAGTAGTAGTAGTAGTAGTAGTAGTAGTAGTAGTAGTAGTAGTAGTAGTACTAGGGGTAGTAAGAGCAGCAGAAGCAGCGTCAGCAGTAGTAGTAGTAGTTGTAGTAGTAGTAGTAGTAGTAGTAGTAGTAGTAGTAGTAGTAGTAGTAGTAGTAGTAGTAGTAGTAGTAGTAGTACTAGGGGTAGTAAGAGCAGCAGAAGCAGCGTCAGCAGTAGTAGTAGTAGTTGTAGTAGTAGTAGTAGTAGTAGTAGTAGTAGTAGTAGTAGTAGTAGTAGTAGTACTAGGGGTAGTAAGAGCAGCAGAAGCAGCGTCAGCAGTAGTAGTAGTAGTTGTAGTAGTAGTAGTAGTAGTAGTAGTAGTAGTAGTAGTAGTACTAGGGGTAGTAAGAGCAGCAGAAGCAGCGTCAGCAGTAGTAGTAGTAGTTGTAGTAGTAGTAGTAGTAGTAGTAGTAGTAGTAGTAGTAGTAGTAGTACTAGGGGTAGTAAGAGCAGCAGAAGCAGCGTCAGCAGTAGTAGTAGTAGTTGTAGTAGTAGTAGTAGTAGTAGTAGTAGTAGTAGTAGTACTAGGGGTAGTAAGAGCAGCAGAAGCAGCGTCAGCAGTAGTAGTAGTAGTTGTAGTAGTAGTAGTAGTAGTAGTAGTAGTAGTAGTAGTAGTAGTAGTAGTAGTAGTACTAGGGGTAGTAAGAGCAGCAGAAGCAGCGTCAGCAGTAGTAGTAGTAGTTGTAGTAGTAGTAGTAGTAGTAGTAGTAGTAGTAGTAGTAGTAGTACTAGGGGTAGTAAGAGCAGCAGAAGCAGCGTCAGCAGTAGTAGTAGTAGTTGTAGTAGTAGTAGTAGTAGTAGTAGTAGTAGTAGTAGTAGTAGTAGTAGTAGTAGTAGTAAACGTTTATTAGGTATTTTTGACCTTAAAAAGTGAAGGAAGCTCACACTAGCGCGTAAGACTAGAAAGTAGCGAAGCTGTACGGAACCTTCACAACCATCACGACGGTTTAGGTCCACGATTGCAGCCGATTTGCTTCTTCGTCGCTGCCGCAACGACCTTTACTCATCATTTTTGCATTTATTGTGAACTTTCCTCAATTTCTTGGAAGTGGTAATCATTGGACATCACCTTGGAGGGGCGCACGCTATGGCGTGTCTTTGTCGTTCCGAGGAAATGTTGCCACGATTACGGCGAACGCTGGAGTCTTTCTCGTTCCCAGCAAGTGTTGCCGCGAATACGGTGAACGCTTGAGTTTATTTTTTTGCCAATGTTGACCAATCTCCCTAAGTGGGTAGGCTTGGCTTGACAAACGTGCGCTGGGGACGCTGGGCGGTTGCCGCGGGGAAGGCACACACGAGCGCTCGGCTTTTTCTTGTTTTTTTTTTAACGGAGGGGCAGTCGCGAGGCAGGCGATCACTTACGCTCTGCATTTCCTTGATATTTTTAACTGCGGACGTGAAAAATTACGACTTGCTAAACAGTTTCTCTGTTAAAAAGGAAGAGCATCTGGGTGGAATATTTTAGTTCTACGTGACAGGGTATTTATTACTTTTGACACACTCCTACCTGCTCACTGCATCTCCAAGACCTCTGTGTAGCAGGTATGGAGACGGCCTATCCGTGATCCACATACTCACACAATGCAAGGCACTAGAAACAACACGACACAAACACTTCTCCCAACTATACAGACAACACATTCCATCCACTACACCTATCGTACTTTTTAGGGGATGACCCCAAAACTACCCACAAGCGTACTTTTAAGTTTCTTAGCGATGTCCAGTTTTTACCCCTCATCACTTACCATGCATGTTGACACCCTGGCCCTTTACACCAGTCATCTACATTTTCTTTTATGTCATTTCATGTATGACTTTAGTTAAATGTTTTACATTTACTATCACTTCGTCCTCATAAAATAACTTTTCTATGGCGCTCTTTGCTTTTAGTCGGCCTTGCGCCATAAAAAACAAATCATCATCATCATCATCATAATCACCAACCACTTTTGGCAACACAGAGCACACATAATTAGTCTCTGTGCTTAAGAAAATGGAAAGCAAAGGAAAACAAAACACTGAAACCAGAGTAAGCGGCTTAAAGTGCCCCGAAAAGAAAGAAAATAAATGGAAGTAAATCTATTTTACTAGCTTCGTTCGACATCTACATGGTTGTTGTATCCCGAAATTCGTTAGATAAAACCCCCGCTGAATTTAATTGAAACTTCTAAACCTCCCTCCCCCCATGTTATTTTTGCTTCCAGGCCATGAGGTTTAAGAAGCCCTAGGGACCCGATATCGTTCACATGAACGTGACGAGTAACGTTAGCACCCTCGCCTCCTTTTCAAGGATCCTCAGTGCCATAAAAAACAAAGAAATGTCTATCACTCCAAGGAATCTCCCCCAAGCCTCTGTCTCCTTCTTTGTACGAGGTTGGGTTGCCGAGGACCGCACTTTTCGCTGTCTACGCCTCGCTCGCTCGGTCGACGACCCAGGCACGCGATGAGGGCCCTTCACGGCAGCCGACGGCTCGAACCAGACGAAAGCGTCACGGAGCCGACCTTGGTCCTCTTTCTGTGAATGGCCTCTCCGGTGTGGGCACCGGACTTTCGGCCTTGCGTCTCGGGGTTCGCGTGTATGTTGGCCGTAAAATGCAATTTCAACGATTACGCGAACTGGTTTCGCACTTTGTAGCCGCTTTCCTGTTCATCCCCTCCTCCCCAACTCAGCCTTTTCATTGACGTTCCGTCAACCCGAGGTGTAGTTACCGGCTGGGTGTTCTCCACTTTTTCTCTTTCTTTAAAGTAATACACAAACCTGCGAAGTTAATTAGTGCAGTGTCATTTTAAACGTGTAATACACCGAGGGTAATATGAACGGATATTTTTTGAAGTTTGGTTAAATGAAAAACGCAGTGTCGGTGGCGCCATGGTGCATCAGCTCATCACTGGGGATAGTGTGCCGGCCGACGGCATTAGAGTTTCTCCTGCCGCTCTGGCGCAACTGCCAGCCGCTGTTGGAGTTTGAATATTCAGTGCTCCTGCAGCTATGCCAGTCAACAGAATGGATAACTGTTCTAGTTGGTATTGGTTGGTCTGTGGCGCAGTTGGTAGCCATGGGCGACGAAAATAGATGTAGAGGTGCCTATAAGCTTACGAGAAATACTTGTAACTGTCCAACTAAAAAACATAATATATCACGGGTTGTCGCCAGGAATACCGTCGACACTCGTAATTTCCACTATTCTAGAACTGGAGAAGTCTCGTTGAATTACGCGAAAAATTGAATGAACCGACGCGTCTTGGAGAGTACTCATACTCCGGGCACCCTCGAAAGCTGACGACTCGAGTGCTCCTCGGCACGTACCGCCACGCTATGCTATCATTACATCGCATTTCGTCAAGGATAACACTTCTTTTCACCCAGCCATCAGACCCACATGGCAGAAGAATACATCTCACGGTGGCCCCAGACCGACACCTTTCCCAAGGCATCTGTGTTCCCGCGACCTATACCCTCACCCTGTACTCTCCTAACTGCAAACACTTCCCATCCTTCCGAAACACCTACCACAGGATACGGAGTGCCACCTCACCCCAATTCATCCCCCTTCCCCACACAATCCGTGAGCTGTAAGAAGGCCAGCGGGCTGGCGATTATTTGAGTGACCAGTTCGAGCTGACATGCCAGGCGCAACAGGCCGCACATGTCCAGAGCCTCTTGGACTAATATACCGTCTTAGTTTCACGTGTATACTGAGTTCACGTACGCAAGCGTGAAAAGTATACGTAGCCCACGCGCATGTAGTTGTAAACCCTTATAGCTACACGTACGTGCGCACCGCGCGCGTAGGGCACCTGGATGCACCCGCGCTCGGCCCATAAGCGCGCGTTATTCCTAGCGCCATCTATAAACAGACACAGAGGCTACTGTAGCCACTCGCGACATCACGAGCCCGTTGCTATGACGACGACAAATGCTACTTCGTCAGACTTAAAAGTCCAAAAATCGCCCTTCTATCTTAAATGTAGAAGCTGTTTGTCGATTGACCCGCCGTGGTGGCTCAGTGGCTATGGCGTTTTGCTGCTGAGCCCAAGGACGCGGGTTCGATTCCCGGCTGCAGCGGCCGTTTTTCTGACGAAGGCGGAAAGCAAAAACGCCCTTGTGCTTGAGATTTCGGCGCACGTTGAAGATCCCCAAGTGGTCAAAATTAATCCGGAGCCCTCCACTACAGCATGCCTAATCACCTGAGTAGCGTGGGCACGTTGAACTCCATAACCAATCAGTGTTTGGGCGAGGGCTATGATGGGTAAATTGAAGGTGAAATCAACAGCTTTTACACGATATCGGAACTAGGGATTAGCGACGAAGCTGTAATCGCTGCGAAGCAGGAGGGCGGGGCACCGCCATGTTGGTCAACTGCGTAAAGACCCTAGCATGAAAATTCGAATCTCACGTACGTCCGTAGTACCCACGGCGTTCAGAGTGTGCGCAATCGTCATCTTTGAAAGCACTACTTGCAAGTGCCGTGATGAGCAATTGGAACAAGGATTTGTGAATATTACAAAATATTTGTTTTACTGGCTTTATGGCAGCCATTACCGGTTTACAGGAAGCTTTTTCTATTAGGGAGGACTCCTTTAAACGTACACCAATGCAGCCAAGCACCTTCCGGAAGAAGAAATTCCTGTAAATATAGGAGCACATGTTAGAATTACTTTTGACGGAACCTGCACGTGAAGCTTTACGTACGTGAAACAAACTGTCTAATGACGCCTCGCCAGGAAGTAACGGCTCAACCACGTCCGCTTCAGCTCAAAGGCGACTTGAGCTACTGCAGCATGCTACGACTCAAACAGAGCACGAGTACAGATTCCTGTGCGGCTTGGTGTCGCATTGCAGAAAAGCTCATGGCGCATGCTGCGACGAGGACAAGAAAACAAGCACATCGTGGAGCGCTACTTTCAACTAGTAGTTTTTATTGGAAAGACAGATTCATATGTATCCACACTTTTCGCCCTCTCCCCTCCATTGCCCACGTGTTGCAGCCATGCGAAGCAATGCCGACTTCTTACCTGTTAAACTTAACCACGGCACGCTGACACATGGATGTGTGAGCGTATGAATGTGTGATATATAGATGTGTCTTTCCAATAAAAACTGGTTGAAAGTAGCGCTCCGCGGTGTGTCTGTTTTCGTGTCTTCGTCCGCATGCGCTATGAACTTTTCAAGCAGAGCGTGCATACCACCATCAACCAACGTAAACTATTGTTACGAAGTATTGATTGCATTCCCTGCAAAGAGGACACTACATGGGCTGGGCTACGCAGGAATCATCGTCAAAAACTTAAAGTGGTTCCATTCAACAAGAAAGCTTTCAAGTGTGGAGCAGTGAGTCGCCGAAGCAACCGTGGCCCCCTCTCTTGACCAGTTTCAGTATCAGCCTGGCTTTTATACCGAAAGTAGCCAAGAGAGGGCATAGCAGCCCCTTTTAAAATCTTTTTAAAAATTCTGTGTTCCCCCCATCCCTTTCAAGAATAAAAAAAAATAAACAGGGGAACAACACCCGCTCCAGCAAGGGTATGGCAGATTTAAAGCCAATATAAAATAAATGAACGGGGCTAGAAGCAAATTTTTTTTTGTTTGAAGAAAAGCCAATTTGCAGGGTAAAAAAACTACTTTGCACGTTTCATATACCGCTGGATTGAGTTTTCATTAATTTGGGGTAAATAATGCGTCGATTCACGGTGTTTTCCTTATTTCATATTATTGCGTACTCATTTTCGGCCTATCGATGGCAGCCTCCATGACAAAGACTCTGCACAAAGATCACCCCAAACGCTTTTCGTATGAGTAACCTGTGGCGCAATGTGATGGCCGCCGGCTTCATAACTCGAGGTTAGATCCCGACCAGGACAAGCGGCGTATCTTTCCGAAGCTTCTGTTTGGTTGCGTGACTACGCGTGACTGCGGTGCCCAGAGACCGTGACCCCGGAAGAGCTGCGACGACAAGCCGGGCCCCTAAGGTGCTCCGCACTTAAAAGGCTGACGGCGAAGCGCGTGTAGTTCGCTCCCTTGCTTGTGCGGCGCTCCCTTCCACCGTGCTTTCTGTAAACAGCAGCGTGTAAATAAGTACCGCCGATACACTTTTGTAAATACCGCTCTTGTTTACATTCTCCTTAATACAAGCTCGGCTAGGACGAATTTTATTATTCTGACGAACAACACTTTTACTCTCTTGCGACATGCGCGATGCAAAAAACGTACGCTTCAGGCGAATTTCTAATAATACGAATATATTTTTACGGTTTCTTCTTGTTTGTGTTAACGGGAGTTTACTGTATATAATGTAGATGGGACTTCCGAACCTGATCGAACCAGATGGAATAATGTAGGTGGGGTAAAATTAACCGAAGTCGAAGTGAAGAAGGCCTACTGTATCTATAGAGACGTACATTTTAGGAACCTTACTACCTGAGAAATTTCCCCGAATGAACGCCCAAACTTAGGATTATTTGAGAGGTTCCTTCACTGCTGGGTAAAAGCGGTTCCTTCAAGTACGAGCTGATATCATGGCTGGTATCAGTTCGTAGCGCCTTTGTTGGAATGATGTAGATAATATCAGTGCCAATATCATCAAAATCATTGAACAACAAAGGCGCTACGATCCAGGTCAGTACAGAGATCCCAAAGAATGGTTTTGGAAGGGGGGGGGGGGGGGGGTTCTGCGAAGGAGGTGATAACCATGCCGGCGGGTGCACGTATGCGGAGTAACCCGCTTGCGCACAAATCACTTAGCGGCACAGTGGTTTTTGGCCCCCTTAAGCCGTACAACGGCTGGCTCGAGCCCGCATTTCTGACGGTCGCAACACCCTTGCGACTTCGTACATGTGGGATGCTAAAAAAAAAATGAACCTGAGGACCTCTTTGGAGGGGGGGGGGGGGGAGTGCCCCCTTCACCCCCCCACCCCCTTGGGACCGCCACTGATCCAGACTGAACCAGGGGTTGACCTGACAAAGAGGGCCCCCGCAGTCAAGCCAAAACCCAGAGAATCCTGGATTAGAAATCCCCGTCACTAGGTGGGTTCACTAACAGCACCTGTTAATCAACAAATATGTCATCTATTCATTCGAAATATACTTCTCACATCCAAATTTACACTTTTACATAATATCTAGATATAAATACCAGAACATCTGAATATCCAATACCTCCAACGTCTAACTATCCAAATACCTCCTTTCATCTTGTGAGCACACTCTCACGACAATGACGTCAACGTCATCCCCAGTATCGTCTCAGCGGGATGCCACAACTAAAGCGAACAGGATGCGGGGTTCTGTACTCTGCACACACAGGCGCAGTCTCCCCGTGCGAGCTAAAAGTGTGCGCCACAATGTCCTCCCACACGACGTACCCGCACGAGGCGAGAGTGACCGAGGTAAACGCACTTGATCACCGGATCACGGGCTCTAATGGAAAGCAAACACAAGGCGATAAAACGCGCCCCTGCAGCACGCCGGCTCACGGGCAAGTCCAGGGGACCCATTACTTCCGATCGCACCTAAAGAGAACAGATTGGCTTACTCCGGCTGTTGGTAGCCAGCAGCGCGCGTCACTCGGAGGGGGAGTGTGCGTGAAAGCTGACAGGTGCTATGGCGGCGCAGAAAAGAGCTGATAGGAACCTATAAGCATGACGCATAGTCTGCATTGAGTCAATATGGGTTAATGCGAGGGCCGTACGGTAAGTTACACCACCCTACAGCTGAACCATGTTACCTAACAAAATGGTCACGCCAAATTGCGAATGGGAAGAACCGAAGCGTATGAATATAAGGCCCAAACGGCTACGATGTTTTGACGGGTCGAGTTGAACCGAATAATAGTAAACAACCAAACCAAAGGAAAACGTGAAAAAAAGGGAAAGTAACGGAGATTGTGGGAGGTCTTCTAGAACTGTTCCCGTCAGGTCAAGACGGATGCACCCTGTCATTGGCTAAGCGGAGAGGGGTTCCAGTGACGTCATAAACACGTCACCAAGACGTGCATTCAGCTGATTTTGGTGGTCACGGAGACATAAGGTGGCGTCTCAAAAAATCAGAATACTTTAGGCATGTTCTTTTTGTTTCATACAAAAACGCAGGTGCCAGTATCAGAGGACGCACATAGTACAGATATACTTTCACAGGATGACGTCACAAACACGCGGGGACGCTGGCGTCACTAACGACTAGCGCAAGAAAGGGAAAATTAAGAAAAATAAATACAAACGCTGGCGCCATAACAAAAAGAAATCATAAGACACCAACCTAGGGCGTTTATTGAATTTGGTGTATTTGGTTAGTGTATTTGCCTCTTCCTAAAGTTTAACCCAACCAGACAGAGTTCTGTCAAAGATGGAATTCCCATTCTAGAAATAACGATGTAACACCAAAAACGATCTGCACACGCGCAATGCACTGGAATGTGACACACCCTATTCTGGCAGTTCCAAAACTGTAGGATTTCGGTAACATTAAACCCATAGCCGTAGAAGGATGTGACGGAGCCCAGTAGAAAGATAATAATGGACAGACACAGAAACACATTTTTTTTGGCTTAGTTATAAGGCTACTGTTGGAAAAGCTTATTCCTGGCCGCTTTCGGTGCCCGCGCAGCACCCAATGCTTGCAACATTGGCCGCAAATACTTATAGCGTTTGTACAACGTGCAGTGCGTTTGAGGGTATAGCCGCGTCCTCGTGGCAAGCGAGTTAACTATATACGCCAAGCGACCACTAACTTAATAAACATGGCAACCAGTGGCGTAGCCAGAAATATTTTATTTGGGGAAAGGGAAGGGGTGTTATACGGCGCCGGGAAAAAATAACGTATAAGGAAAGATGGCCTTAATTTTCTTATTTTGCTTTTACAATTGATATCCGATGCGGAGTGGGAACAGCGTGGACGAAAAAATGGCCGAAATGCCGAAGGGACAAAGAGGGAAATGCACCCCTCAGAAAATTACCCCCCCCCCCCCTCGCTACGTCTCTGATGGCAACGGTACCGATACTGTAAATGCCTGCGAGCAACCTGCCTGACAATCGTTGGTATACCTGCAGGGCTACTGAACTTCGAGATATGAGAGGCCTATTGTACATGTTGTTCATTCCGACTCCTCACATGACATATGGGCCGAGTACTAACAGGCACCCACGCAAAGGGGCGTACTTGCGGAGTGTCCACTTCTCTCGGAAAGGCGGGAAAGTTCCGGCGCGGAAAGCTGTGGCGCGGCCGACATAGCTCGCAATGATTTATTCAAAAAGCCATTAACGAGATGAGACATTCTCGCTTTCCTTCTACTCGCGCGCGTTCGCAGATCGCGGTACCTTATTGCGCTTGCATGAATTAGGAGAGATAGAGAGAGAAAAAAAAACATAACAATAGTAAAACTTTTCCGTTGAACTGAAGCCGTTTTGCGCGTTCAAATTTCCTTGATAAATTGAGCGGTTTTAGCTTGCTGGTTAGGCGCTACCGTTAGTGAAGAACAAAAAGCACATGACGCGTGCATGCATACTCTCAATAATTTCACGCCGCGTTATCAGAGCCGCGGTCGCTTCAACCGTTGTCGAGGCTGGCTGTCAAATAACGCCTTTCTAATTACCTTGGTTCCGAGAGGTAGTCGCTGTGCCCGCAGTGTTAGGCTCGACAGTAAAGTTGAGCAAATCCTCGCAGCCAATTACGATCGTCGTGCATGTATACCGTAATTGGTAAAGTGGTGCCTCCAACGACTTCATTGGTGTTTGTGTTCTACTACCTGCGGAGCAAACGACACATACGCAAACACATCCGCGCACGCACGCACTCATACACTCACGCACACAAACACGAACGCACCAAAGCCGGCATCCTTCGAAAGTTTTGGCATGGCTTATTCGTGCACCAACCACGATGCGTCACTGGTGTGAATGTGATACAGCATAAAGTTATTCTGGTGCCAAGCTCACAATATGGCAGGGGGGGAACTGTAGTATTGTGCCACCTCATCACTGGCTGATCACCTTTTTTTTGTCTCATGTTCTCAGCTTTCTGGACTGAAAAGAGGGTATCCACCTGCCCTGTTTTTATTTTGTGTTTTTCCCGCTCCAATACAATGAATCAATCGCTCATGTTGTACAGATGGTTCTCTAAAACGTATAAACGGCGATAGCTTTCTTTGAGTACAATATCGCGTTGAATTGTTGCGTCTGGGAAGTTCCATACAAACAGGATCTATCAAACGTATCTGTACGAGCGAAAACTGTTGACGACGAATTACGTACAAACGTTTGCGTGTTCTAGAGTGTATTTTTACACAGTTAACGTTCGCGGTAAGTACCACCTCAACAGGCAGTATCAAGGTTTTAGTGTGACTCGACTACGTTCGTGAAGAGTTTACTGTTCCTGTGAGAGTGGTGGGGAAAAAGGTGCGCGGGAAATTCGAAACACAAGGGAAAAGAAGAGCGGGGCAATGTATCGCCCATTGATGGTCGAGAAGGCAATAGAAATAGAACTGTAAATATGAATCCTATTCACAGCTGCAAAGTATACCACAGGAGCGAGAAAAATAACCAAGGTTCGGAAATATACACAGAGGGATAAACGGAGCAAAGAAGCAGAAAGTTAAATGGGTTGTGGCCAGGAAACGCGCTCTCCTTCTGCGACCCGTGAGAAACAATTTCGCTGCATCGCGTCCGGGAAGGGGCGAAGGCGACGACAGCGGTGGCAACGATCACGCCCGAAAAACAACAACAACAAAGAATGATAGGTGCCAACTGAGCCAGCAAGAAAACACGCGCGACGACACACCAGCACTCGCTCGCGCGCGCGTGCGTCTGCGTCTTGCGTGTCCCCGAGGACATACGCACACGGAGCCCAAAAACGGCGGTTTCCAATTTCGTCCCAACCACAATTACGCGGCCAAAAGCGCTACGCGAGACACCGCTCAGCGTCCGCCTCCGTCGTTGAGCTTTTCCTGTTTCTTCGCCTTCCCTTTTCCCCCCATTTACCTCGTCCCCATCAACGATGCCGGCTCCCGTTTCCTCGGCCCTGCCCGCCGCAGCAGCGGGCTGTGTAATAGCATCATTGGTCCCCCGAGAAATGGAGGAGGGCCATTTCTGGCCGACCGGGGTGTCCCCCCCCCTTTACGGCCGCGTGGCGTCGGAGCGTACGTCGTTGTCATGGCGACAGACGCAGCGCCACCCCGCCACCATCACGGCCCTCTTCGGTGTGCACATCGCGTCTCGAACTTACCCCACCGTCTTCTCAGCAAGCTCGATTTACTTCGCGGTGCAGTCCCGTGATGTGGAGGCGCCAGCTCCCCAATCCTCGTCGCCGTATAAACTACGCGCCTCCTCCGCTCGCGCGCTAAGCGCACCATCGCCGCCGCTTCTCCCCACTTTTGTTGTTAGTTTAGCCTCCTTTCATGCTTTTCCATGCTATTCCACATCGACACCGATATTTCCTCCCATTTTTATGCGGCCCGGAAATGAAGGCGCGTACTCCTGGCTTCGAAATTGAAGTTGAAACCATTCTCTCCCTCTCTCTTTCTTTTTAGGCCGATAGGAATCCCAGAAAGGGTGCTCGAAATCTCCAAGAACATTTCATTCGTGAGTGCGGGAAAGGTAGTTGAGAGGCGGACTCGGAAATGTTGTAATTGCGGTAAGCGGCGCCGTGGGCGAGGAAGGAGTGAGATGAATCGAAGAACGGTTTTGGGAACACAGGATACAATAGTTTGTTTGCTCGACTGAGTTGTAGCAAAGTATGCTTGGATCGTTCAGGGCGTTATTTGTTCGATTTTTGTGCGTTCTGGTTGTTATCGTCCCTGCCTTGTTATCATGGATGCCCGCGTTTACAAAAAATGAGAGTTCGGAGCTTCTCCAAACTGCTGCTGCTGAATGCCGCCTCCCAGGCCAGAATGTTGAGTGGTGGCGGCTTGCATGATTTAATTGCTTTGAATAATATAACAACTGGACAATATATGTAGGCGAAGTTCCGTGTATTCATCATTCCAATCATCGTTAAATGCTCTTCGTGTACTACGATGCTCCATCGTTATCTGTGTCATTTTCTTGGGCCAACAGTGATGATAGATCCTTGGGAACTGAAACTTCGCTTCACTTTCTATGGGACTATGGAGTGGAAAAACCTCTCTAGATCATAAACAGTGGCAAGTGCCTCAAGATGTGTTCTGGCTCACGCGGTAATGATCATATCTTTCCTTTTGCTGCTTTGGTGTTCTTCCCTTTGTTTACACGTTTTCTTCGTATTTTTATTCAGCGTTTACCTTTACGATTTTCTTCTGCAATTTTCTTTCTGTCCGAACTTTTCTTGTATCTCATTTTCAACATTTTCTTCCCCTTTCGCTGCTGTAGGTACAATGTCCAACATTCACCGCGAGTCACTCACCCCTTAATATCAAAGATAGTTCGTGTGTGCGTGCGTTGTCGACAGAAATTGCGCTGTTCAAACGAGTTGAAGCAGCAGGCGCTTCTAACTGAGCTCAGCATGCACAGATTCAAAGGAGGAGCGGGGAAAAGGTACACAGGGTGAGCGCTTGCATTCAGTATTCCGGTTTGTTCGCGCAGCATCTTCAAAAACGAAGTCCTGAAGACTTATATGTCCGCTCGGATATCCTTTAACAAGCTCCTCGAACCGCTTATCCTGGACGGCGCCTACCTTCCAGAACACAACAGGTTGAACAGAGTGAGGATGGGGCAAGGTTCAGCTTAAAATACCTTGTTGCATTGCCGAATCTGCTCAGGTGCGGAACAGGAAACAGGCCTCAGATGCTTTTCGCTCATTTGTCGAGATGGGCATTCCAAAGCGCGTTATGAGAGGAAGACCAAGAAAATACGTGTTGCTATTGATGAGTACCTTGAAGTGTATTTTTTTTCCCGTATATATATAGTCTCGCACGTTGGCAGCACTGTGTCTCCGCTTAGCGGGCGGGACTATATTTGACATTATTATGAGTATTGTTGAGTAGTGTTTCGCGCGTGAAGAACTATGTGTTTACAAATATCGATGTGGGATTTTTTTCTTCAATCTACGAGTTTTCGAAGAACCTGTTTCTGAAGTGTTACTTATTTTGTCAGCTGCATATCGCCGCGTTGTTTACCTTTTTACGCCCTGTATCGGCCCTCACGGGCTAGCAGTATAAATAAATAAATAAATAAATAAATAAATAAATAAATAAATAAATAAATAAATAAATAAATAAATAAATAAATAAATAAATAAATAAATAAATAAATAAATAAATAAATAAATAAATAAATTGCAGGGTTGTTCACGAAGCACACCCGCAGTTCGCGTGAGAGCACTTTTCGGTCTCCATTGTTTACCTATCTGTGTTTATTAATTGCTCATCCAGTTATTTATTTTATACGTTAGCTCCCTTCAAGCCAGCACAATTGTTTGTGCATTAATAAATGAGTACTTTGTGAGACATCTCTTTCCCTGGTATCCGCTGCTTTCCTTTTAACGTGCTGGCGAGCACGTTCCGTCCAGCCTCGGGTTGCCGTTCAGCGACAACTTTTGGGAACGTAGGCGCGCGTCCCTCTTGCCAGGGCTCCCGTTGCATATCCGTCCTTCCAGCGGACGCTTAGTCGTTCACCTGCAAAACCGCGAGAAACACGGCTCTCTTCTTTTCATCTTTCTGCTCTGAATCCAGTGGAGCAGAGGCTAGTGCATAGCGTTGTGCTCATACGTACACGTGACACGTTCTTTCAAACTAAGGGCGTATGTGCTCACGCGCAAAACAGCAACCTTGAGGAGTCGCTTGGGATTGGCACAGTTGATGACGAAAACCTTCAGCTTGAACGTAAAATAACGAACGATAATTGAGGAGACAGCAGGACACAACGCTATTAACTGTATTTACTGACGGTAAAGGGCACATATGTACGACGAAAAAGTGCGCAGCCTGGAGAATCGCGGTTACAACAAAGAAATGAGGGCAAAAACTAACTACTATCCCAATAGAACGATGAAATTCAGACGTTGTCCCTTGATTAGTTCTGAACAATATACCGATAAAACAAAGTATGTGAGTAGATAGGGGCAACGGAGGACTTTAGAAACATCTATAAGACCTCCATAAGACGTTGATCACACCTTGCAATACTACAGTAGAATTTTTTGGCTGCGCTTCAGGGCGAGTATCGGTAGCTGCCCTGTTTACACCCTTCTTTGCCTCTCTTTACACAACCGCGAGTTCGCGTATTTCCTTGCTGTGGAATAGAAGGATACCCATTCAGTTAAAGTGACCCCTAGCTAAACTGCTTGGCTCGTGTGTGAAAGAAGAAACAGCTGATAAGTTCACGGGGAGGACAGACCGGAAGGGTCATGATCCTATGCAGATATTTAACGATGCGAGATATTACTGCTACCACGCAGAGCCGAGATTCGATGAGGAGGGAGAAAATATCCCGGAATCGGATTACCTCATCATCCTCCGTATAGCGGCGCAGAAGATGCGAGTGTTGCGGTGCGTCGTAAATCCCTGGATTATTTCAGCTTCCTGATTTAGCTCATGTGTCCTTCCTCATAAAAACGCGGCACGCGCGTGGAGATGAACTCCGGACAGCGTCTAATCCGGCCGTATTTGATTATCCGGCTGAAACGTCAGTCGTCGGTGGGTTTGCAGCGGCATTGAATGCGTTGTTTTCTCCTCTGACATTTTCTAAAAAAAAATCAGGTTTTAATCCACTGACCAGAATTATTCTGATGAATATGAACACAAGGGGTGGCTGAGGTGACACACACACGCACGCACACACACAGCATTCATTTTTATGGAAATACGAAACGCCAGATGAAACTCACTTGGCTCGGATCACAGGCAGACATACCAAAGGTATCATGCAGTGAACACCCCCCCCCCTTCCCCCTCCGAGTTAGCAATACCATGGAATCTGCAGGAAATTTAAAACAATGTAACGATAGCAACATGCAGTTTCTCGTGCTATCATTTCAATATAGTATTCATGCGCGTGCACTAATCCTTTGTGTTGTTTATGTACGCTGGTTTGTTTACGCTTATTTGAATGTTTATAGATAGAGAAGTATCGTATCTACGTAGTATGCACGTATGGACGTATGTATGTTTTTATGCACGCCTGCGTGCCGATCTATGCTCCCTAGACTGGAGTTAGGGCAATTAGGTACCGAAACGGCTGCAAGGTATACATATGGGACGTAAGCGTTCCCGCTCATTTCTGCGTTTTTTTTTGTGATCGAAACGCTGGCAAGTAATATAACGCCGAAACTTACACTGCCGTAAAAAGAAGAAAAAGTAGAAAAAGGAAAAAAAGGAAGCAGATAGTGCAGTCAATAACTCATTAGGCCAAGCTGGCGACATCCAATCTATACACGCTGTTACGCCTAATGACGCCAACGGGGGCGGACCCAACAGCAGCGGCGAGAGAAGCAACTTTGAAGAACCAAAACACGGCTTCCGTCTTTTCTTTTTTCTAACGCACCAAGGTTTATAGCGCAGGCGTTACCTCCAGACGGTCTCTGCAGGTCTGCTCATAATCTGGCACCCAGGCGCCTCCTGCGCCCTCTTCAAAGCGGGATTAGATAACACTTTTATATCTATTCGTTGCTTTTTCCAGCGCCGGCGTTTCACACGCTCAACGAAGCGGGGATCCCGAAGTCTTGAGGCGGAACGCGGGGGCTGATAGAGGTGGAGGTAGCGTGCTCATGCACGCGGGGAGCGGGTGATCATCGCAGCAGACGATGATTGTGTAGCAGACGACGAGGTTGGTAGCAGACGACGGGTCTTGAGGCAAGGAAGGGGTAGGGCGGACGTGCCTTGGAGAGCCTTAAAAGGGTTAAGCAGAAGAGTACGACATGGAGAGGGAAAAAAAAAAAAAAACACCAAGGGAATGAGTTTGGCAGCTAGACGAGACCTATGGGAAGGATTCCGTCTCGCCTATAGGCCGGGGAGCAGACGATCCGACAAAACGTTTTGGCATGCACTGAACGTGAAATGGCAGACCCAGAGAACGGAAGGAAGAAGTCGCGGGCGAAGGAATAGAAAACGCGCGTATTCGAGAACGTGGTTACGTGTCGCTATAACTCCGTGACTCTATTCCAAATTTATGTATTCGAAGCACGTTTTGGGGGAGAGGGGAGACGTTGTATACGCACCGCCCGCCAAATTTGGATGGGTTAGGGGAGCGGAAGGCGGTTCTCTATAGAAAAGTAAAAAAAAAAAAAGGCGATGCGGCTGTGCGCTCGCAAGAAAAACTGCGAGGAAGGGGACAAAGGGCCGGGGTAGCGCTTTCTTTTTGCGAAAACAAAGACAAATAAAAGCGTCCACCGCAAGAGACAACTGAATCTCGCCGCTGCTGGGATAGGATGGGGAAGTTCGGGCTTTTGTGCAGGTAGAGGCGTTCAAGGTACGCTCGTAAATCTTTGCCAAGAACGACGCCGTTCTTTGCCGCTTGTTTTTTTTTTTTCGGCGTTTTCCAACTTTAGGGAGGGGCGATATTTTTTGTTAGGGGTGTTCGGCGGTATTTTCGTTGTTTAATAGTGATAAATGGTTTTCCCCTCGGAAAGGTAAGGCCTGGCAAGAACAGGAGAACGTGGCTTTATCGCGACTGAAGAAGATGCGCCGGGGATAAACTCGAAATTTGCTGTTGAAATTTTCGTCAACCGTGAGATGCTGACCGTGGGGCGCTCGTTCTCGTACTACCAAGAAAAACATATGAGTATAGCGGCAAAAGCATAAATTACGTCACATGCAGCGCGCGTTTTCTTCATACGTTCAGTTATCTTGTGTCATGGACGAGTTTAAATTACGTATTTTTTTATTTTGTCATCCTATCATGCATGCGATGAGAAGAACGACGATTAATAGTGTCCCGTGCCAGCTTAGAAAAAAATTATAGAAACGCATGCCAGAAACTGTCACGAATATTCTGAAGAATAAGAAATGGGAGAAATGAGAGCAAACATTGCCCCCCAAAACAAAACAAAAAAGTGCGTGGTCGACTCTGGCGTGATTTCGCATGCTTGAATCGCGAAGCTGCAGTAACCGTTCCAAATTCTGCCGCTTCCCAAACTATCCCGAACTCCGCATGAGCCTGTTGGTACGATGTAGACTTAAACAGTAATCAAGGTAGGAAATTTTATTTCAGTCACGGCTTGCGACATACGTGATCCCCAGGAAACTTGAGAAAAAATCCCACCGCGAAATCGCAGAGTCGTATTTCCGGGCCACGTCATTCCGTTTCGTAAACGGTACAGAAGTGAAATAACCTAGCTAGCGCCATCTACTGGTTCGCTTTCAACAGTAGCGACATTATGTTTACACGCGTCTTAAAAGGACCCGCTGTTTGACTTTGTGGCTCTGAGGGAGTCTCTGGTTCCTATTGTAACGGCCTGGGTTCGACCCCACGCAGTGCTACATGCTACTTGAAGCCGAGTGATTTTTATGAGAAATTTGTACATCAACAGCTGCACCGCTCTTCTTTTTTTTAAATGGAAGCGGTTAGGTATGTTTTAGATGGCCTTAGGCACAGTGTGCAGCCAATCACCGCATTTATTGACGCTTTGCACCGTGCGGGAAAGCCGGTTCTGTACTGTTGATGAAGTGGATTGTGGCTTCCGGGCCATAAATTATAGCCGATTCGCCTTTATGGGAGCATAAAAGACGGGACCTCAAGCTGTCTACAAATGTTGTTCTTTGTTATGAAATGATTTCTGGTTTGCATCGCATTCTGATTCGGCGCCGTCGCGTTGGGCCCGGACGGAGAACATTTAATACGGAAGATGACGCGTCATGTTTTAGAAAGATGTCAATGTAAAATTTTATAAAACGACAAATTAACAGGGGCTGGCTGCATTTATTGTTGCTTAAGTTGCAGGGTTTATCTCGAAATACCTAGAGGCCATACTTCAAATACTCCAGGTAATTAAAACAAAAACAATACACGACTTATATACATACGGCTCTTTTGTGCCTCGTTTTTTTTTTTTCGCCGATGATTAATGATGAACATTCGCCAACGCGCCCAACTCGCAGTCCTCTTGGACGTACAACGTTATCTTAGTGTGCCGCCTGTCAGCAAAATGAAAATATAACTATAATATTTGGTCGTACTGAAATCTTCGACGTCTTCCCCAAAAAGTTTGAAATCAGTTGCCGCAGATGTCCGGGTATTTACATTTAATCACGCAAAGCGAAAAAAGGCGAGTACAGTGCGCAACACCCTTGTCTATAACACTGAGTTCAACTTCAACTAGTTACCTGTCAAAACTGCAGATTCAAACTTGTCACAAAAAAGGTTGAGGTCAAAATATATGGTTAAGACTTCAGAATGACACAATAGTTTTCTTCAAATGCTTTTCGGCAGAGGCAAGATAAGGCGATAAGTACGAAACCTGTGTTATAGACAAGTGTGTTGCCCTCTGTACATAGCTTATGTCACCGCCTGATAATATGACAGC
Organism: Haemaphysalis longicornis; assembly: GCF_048455015.1. Classification (NCBI taxonomy): domain Eukaryota; kingdom Metazoa; phylum Arthropoda; class Arachnida; order Ixodida; family Ixodidae; genus Haemaphysalis; species Haemaphysalis longicornis. The sequence goes on along the minus strand of NW_027526385.1, from coordinate 188,425,234 downwards.
CACGCAAGGGTAGCTTCTCTATACTATATATAGGACGAAGCGGAGATAAACAGCGTCTGGTATTGATTGATTGATTGATTATGGGGTTTAACGCGCCGACGCAACGCAGGCGATGAGGCGCGCCGTAGTGGAGGGCTCCGGATTAATTTTGACCACCTGGGGATCTTTATCGTGCGCCGAAATCTCGCACACACGGGCGGTTTTGCTTTTAGCCTCCATCAGAAAAGCGGCCGCCGCGGCCGGGAATCGAACCCGCGACCTTGTGCTCAGCAGCGCAACGCCTTAGCCACTGAGCCACCGCGGCGGGTAGCGTCTGGCATTGAGGGCACTGTTTCGTCACTGGCATCGGATGCCGCACCGACAATCACCTCCTCCCTGACGTCTGTACTTTCACAACCACACGGATTTTATATGGTGACTATCAAAGAAAACAGTCCCAGGCTCATCATATCCACGTACGGGTCATGCAACTGCAGCACGTTGGCCACTAACTTATAGGCTGATTGTGTCGACAAACCAGAAGTGCCTGAAGCCCTTTCAATAACGCTAACACGTGCACGCGCAGAATTGGACATGAACACATAAAATTCACCCGCTGCGCGCGCTGAAAATTCCGGCTTTGTTCGCTTGCTCGCTCACTCGTCGCCAAGATTCGTTTCTATTCCAAGAACTCGATGACTTGCTCAGGGGCAGACAATTTCTAAATTGTTTTTTTTTTGCATGGAAGTTTCTCTTACTAACTAATTGGCGGCTGTTGTCAAACATGCTGAACAGCCCCTCGCGCCTTCCACGTCCAATGCAGTGATAGGATAAATTGACACAACAGTACTGCTGATATAAACTTTGCACACCTAAATTGTACGTGTTAAGAACTGAAAGCTAAATTTGGGGTTGCACCACTGCGCGCAGGGGAGGGGGGGGGGGGAATCAAACCCGGGTTGACTTTTGTGGTTACACTTCACTTACAGGTCATTGATTAGTGTTCCACCGAAAGTCAGGTAAACATTTGCTCAGACCTCACTCACAGTTTACGGCTCATTTCTAGTAGGAAGGGTTTGTTTATGTCGGGTATAATATATATTTTTAATACCATTATGTCAACATGTTGTTTTCGCGCCGAAATATTCGTCAATTTTATCAAATTTTACATTGCTCCTACGAAACACAATTGATCGAAGGCCCTGAGAAACATGCCGCTGCTATAACAGGTGCCCCTAAAGGTTGTAAAAAACAGCAAAAAGAACGAGAACAAAGCAATGCTGGCACATAAAAAACTAAGCTCACACAATTGTAACTTCAGGACAGCTTTCAACAAAGAAAGCCAGGCGCCGAGGTATTATGGACCTAAATTTACCGGCTTCACAGGGCAGCTAGCACCTCTAGTTCTTGAACCAACATTGAGCCAAGCAAGAGCATGGGCCAGTTCAGTTGATTCAAGCAACTAAAACGATTCAGCAGTTCATCTACAATTCTGGTGAGAAATTGATAATGGGAATAAAAAAAAACAGAGCATGAAACTGCCTGACCAGCCGCACCATTGGTCTATCCGATAGAAAGAAAGAGAGATATAAAATCTACATAGCATACAGTATCGACCGTTATGACATGTTGCTGGTCATAGTGTTATTAGCCGTGGTTCCCTGAATGTATAAGAGATGGTACTTCATAAATAAACCCAGAATGGTAAGAAGGGGCTGTGGGTAGCTATTTTGAGAGTACCGCTTTCAAGTATGTCGGCGAAACACGCCTTATGGTCCAAATTCACAAGTTGTAGTGCATTTGGCCGGCTCAAAGACATCCACTTTGATGATTCTATACGGTATGTCATGAAGTACCAGTGGCTCAATTATTGTGAAATTCGAGAACAGTTGATATTTTACAACGCATTTCTATACTACCAAACGCGCTCAAACAGATCAACAATATTGCGTAGCCGATCCGCTATAATTATGACCAAAGCCACCATGAGAATGCAGAATCGTGTACAGATCCCGAAATTGCCCCCGGTCGAAGTTCCCTGACTTCTTAAGCTCGAACAGCCGTTGCCGAAAGTGGGCGGGAAACAACCAGGCACAAACGGAAATGTCGCTCACCGCAATGCAGACACGTGCTTCAGCGGCGCCTCGCTCGGTTGTTGGAGCACGCAACCAGGCCAGCCACGCACAGGTGAAATAAGGGGAGAGGAGCACGTTGCGGAGCAGACGATATTCCCGCGATAGCAGACGACGCCGGTAAGCCGGTGGAACCCGGGGCTAGCAGACGACGGAAAAGCGAGGCCGCTACCGGCGCTGGCGTCGGCTGCCAGCCAATCGAAATGCGGCGCGTTTCGCGCCAAACCCCGTTTCCTGGCAACGGGGCAGAGCCAATCGGTAAACAGAGCTTTCCTTCTCCCCAGAGCGCCCGGGAAGCACGTTTTCCCCACGCTGGAGAAACAGGGAAAGCGGGAACAGGCAAAACGGCATGAGCTGGAAACCAAACGCGACGTAGGGAAAAGGCGACTTCATTTTTTTAGCAGCCGTTCTACCTTGGCAGCTGTTTAATTAGGGTAGCCAGCAGCACTTTCTTTGCGACCCAGTGCTGGGAAGAAACGTGTATTTGAATGTGCAACTTCAGGGAACTACGTGGCGACTGCAAAACGTGAGGTCTCCTGGGTTTGCAGTTCGGGACTGCTGAGGACGGCTTGAGACTCAGCAGGCATTTTTGTGCTTTGCCCATGGATTCCGATTGCGTGGCCGGTCGTCATTCGTGTGTTAAGAACTATCCCGGGTTGATAAATTGAAAAAACAACTAGGGCTGTTCTCGCATAAGGTCGGTTTTTAGTTACGTCCGTTCAGCCAAGTTCACGCACGCACACACACGCTACATTTGGGTGGTAAAACTTTGGTCGGTACAAAATCTTTGCGCGCGCGGCGTACTGCACGCACATTCGTAAATTAGTCATTCATCATCATCTTCGGTGCGGGGCTTGCAGAACCCCGGGAAAAATCCGCGGGGGTGTTCAAAACACGATTTACAACATCGAAAATGGCCGCGTATCTGCTCCTTTCGTTGTAAATGTCGACGAAAGACGATAGTCGACTGGCGCCCCTGGCAAGTAAATGCCTCCCTTCCCTTTCCCGCTCACCTCTCATGCTGTTCCTCTTTCGTTCCTCAGATAACACATTAGAGGTTTGCTCAAGTAATTTTAATTTACCGAGTTCCACTGCTCCACGTCGGGTGCCTCGATGCCAGCGCTGCGGTACCACGGAGACGCGCGTGAATGGAGGCACCCTACTACAACGTTTATAGAACCACGTTTCCCTACTCAACGAGCGTTCCAAGCGGAACGTGGAACCTATCTACTGGAACCTTTCGTTGCTGTTGCCGCTTGATTTGTTAAACGCCGCCAGGAGCTATAGTAGCGCGGGAAACAGCAGGCGACTGTTTTCTACATTTGATGCAGTATTTAATTTGCTATCGCAAAAACCGAACATCCATACTTTTTAAAATAAAGGAACACTGCAAATATCAATTATGTATTGATTTTCTGCTTTATATTAGCGCAATTAGCGCAATTAGCGTCTAAAGAACAAGCAGGGTTCCGCAAAGGTTATTCAACAATGGACCATATTCACACGATCAATCAGGTGATAGAGAAGTGCGCTGAGTATACTGAACCCCTATATATAGCCTTCATAGATTATGAGAAAGCATTTGACTCAGTCGAAACCCTAGCCGTCATTCAGGCATTACGGAACCAGGGGGTAGATGAGCATTATGTAAGAATACTAGAGGATATTTACAATGGGTCTACAGCTACCATCATCCTCCATAGGGAGAGCAGTAAAATACCTATAAGGAAGGGTGTCAGACAAGGAGACACAATCTCTCCAATGCTATTCACAGCATGCTTACAAGAAGTATTCAGAACGTTGGATTGGGAACAGGGGGGAGTAAGGGTTAATGGAGAATACCTCAGTAACCTCAGATTTGCTGATGACGTTGCCTTGCTAAGTAACTCGGGGGACGAATTGCAAAGCATGCTTTCCGCACTGGGCGAACAGAGTAGAACCGTGGGCCTGAAAATTAATATGCAGAAAACTAAAGTAATGATCAATAACCTGGGGACAGCACAGCAGTATGAGATAGGTGGCGAGGCAGTGGAAGTGGTAAGCGAATATATCTACTTAGGCCAAGTTGTGACCCCAGTTCCCAACCATGAGGCAGAGATAATTGGAAGGATCAGAATGGGGTGGGGTGCATATGGCAGACATTCTCAGATAATGAATAGCAACCTACCATTGTCGCTGAAGAAGAAAGTGTATGACAGCTGCATCTTACCGGTACTCACCTACGGGGCAGAAACTTGGAGGCTCACTAAGAGGGTTCAACTTAAATTGAGAACGACTCAGCGGGCAATGGAGCGGAAAATGATAGGTGTAACATTAAGGGACAAGAAGAGAGCGGAGTGGGTCAGGGAGCAAACTGGTGTTAAAGACATATTAGTAGAAATTAAGAAGAACAAATGGACGTGGGCAGGGCATGTAATGCGAAGGCAAGATAACCGCTGGTCATTAAGGGTAACAGAGTGGATCCCTAGAGAAGGCAAGCGTTGCAGGGGGCGGCAGAAAGTTAGATGGGCAGATGAGATCAAGAAGTTTGCGGGGATAAATTGGTCACAGTTGGCACAGGACCGAGGTAATTGGAGAATAATGGGAGAGGCCTTTGCCCTGCAGTGGGCGTAGATAGGCTGGTGGTGATGATGATGATGATGATGATTAGCGCAATATCTTTTTTTTGTCCAACAATATTGACCAGTTTGAACATTGTCACCGGACTTGAATGTTTAGATTTGGCTGTGGGTATATAGGACTATTGCGCAGCTTTCGTTTCACTTTGGCGGGTGGCTGAATCGAGTCACAGACTGACAGACAGACAGACCGACATACCAAAATTTCTGCGTGTAAGTAGCCAAAGAAAGATTACCGTCTTTAAATGTACCACGTATCCGCTGAGATATATTGGTCAACGCTTATCCCTGGTATTTTTTTGTTATTTTTGATTTCTATTAGTTTCTCATTTTACGTATTCGACAAGCCGAAATAGATCGCTGGATTGTTGTTATTATCCCTTTCAGTCACTGTGTCTCCATATGGAGACGTTACATTTTTCGTCGTTTTCCTCGTGAAACGAAAAGAGTTATGCTGCGAAGCGGTGCGGCTGATCTTCGAAACCCACGCAAGTGAAAGGTAGCACCGTTTGATACGTAATGGCGGAACCGCACTCATAAACATTGTTTCAAAATGGACGCCACCAAGTTTTGTGGGAGCTACGGTGTGTTGCCGTCCTAAGTTCTTTTTTTACTGCGGCGTTAAGCATTTATTAAGGCTGAAAGCACCTCTTTCATGTGCAGAAATTATTATTTCACCTCCTTGTTTGTAAACTGCTTTAGGATATTTATTATGTTTTATAGAGAAAAGCAGGATTGAGTAATGATGTCTCCGTAAGAGGACGCGACGCCATTTGCGTAGTAAGTATTCTAGAGAGACTGAACTTTTTTTTTCTTACCTCTAGACACTTGACACTGCTAAACCTCCAAGTATGGAATTTTGCTGCAGTGAGTACAATAATTCATGACTGTAAGGGTTATAAAAATATGAAGTTAACATTTACCGTTTGGCCTCTAGCTCTTTCCTTTCAGCAAACGTGTTATAATACATAATCCAAGAAAGAAATACTTAATAATCACAGGGCACAAACCTCGAGACTAAATTTAAGTGGGTATCTGCGAAAGCAGTCAGCCTCGTGCTGAAAATACATTTTATTCTAAGCACTGTTCAACAATAACTTACAAATCAAAATACTGCCTTCTTCAAGCACATGCACACAAAAAGTAGTCCTAAGTAGCTAATAAATGTACGGCCGACAGCCTGGACACGTTGTCAGCTTAAGGCATTTAGCAAGCCGAAGTGCGCCAATAGAGCTGTCAGTTCACATTCTCAAATTGTTATCAAGATCCATTTTTCATTAGGGATTCGCAATATAATTTCGCTTGACATGACTGCTCCCCCTTCGCCCTCTTCCTTCTTTTTTATGCAGAAGTTCAACGTGCCGATTTTCAACGCCGGGCAACCTATCGACGTACTTTAACGATTCAATTCAATGAGGGCCGAATAAAAAAAAAAAAGAGAAAGGCAGGCTTTTCTTGTTCAGGAAAAAAAGACAAATTTTTATTATTCCCTCGGCAACTCTCGCACTTCACTGGTGGAGATTAATTATTCATGAGATTACGGCACGACCGACAGCGCCCTAATTGACTCGCGTTTGATTTGTGAAAGCGAGCGTTCCTCGAGACTAGGAAAGCGTGTACGCGGCAAAGCGAATGAGATCAAAATGTAAAAAGCACGGCTTCGAATAGCGGGCTTGTTCAACCACCGGTTTGTGCGGTTTCGAAATATGCAGCAATATAAGCGAAGAAGGTTTCGATCACGTTTTAAAAAATCCCGCTTTAGGAATGCGGGTTCACTCGTTAGCCAATGTCATATGAACCGAAGAGCAAACTAGCAGTCCAGGGAAAATACGAGCAAGCAAGTAAGCAAGCAAGCAAGCGAAGAATTAAATCGTCTCACAGATAAGAGTCCCCCCAAAAACACGATAAGACAAAAGATTCAAACTATTACATAGTTAAAGTCGGAATAAGGAATATGCGGAAAGCACACACGCGGGATACTTTGAGGTTTGAGCCACGGGATTCGATCTATCACTCGGACCTACAAAAGGCGTCCATTTAGCAGTCTCCCCATGCTTGTTATTCAGAAGGCGTTAGAGGTCTTATCAAACGCATATATATATATATATATATATATATATATATATATATATATATATATATATATATATATATATATAAATATATATATATATATATATATATATATATATATATATATATATATATATATATATATATATATATATATATATATATAAATATATATATATATATATATATATATATATATATATATATATATATATATATATATATATATATATATATATATATATATATATATATATATATATATATATATATATATATATATATATATATATATATATATATATATATATATATATATATATATATATATATATATATATATATATATATACATACATACAGTGAAGCCCGCTTATATCGAACACATATATATCGAATTATTGCCTATAACGAACCCTTCTATAATTCTGGTAAAAATTACATGCATTTAAAACTTGTTACATCGAACGAGATTTTGCTCACAATGGATATATCGAACTCCCGCGCGCGGGATTTTTCGCTCTCCTTAGGCATGTGGCATGCTTTCCCGCAATACATCGGCGCGCAGCGGTGGCGCGGGCGTCACTTGCGACTTCCGCGCGAGCTAGGGCGCGTCCAAACCAAGGAGGTTAAAAAACCGTCCGTGGCTGGGTGGACCAGTTCCACCCATGCGTGCCGTTGGAGCCGAAAGCGCCACATTGGGCGCTGCGGGCTGCGGTGTCACCGAACTTCAAGTCCGCGCCACTCGCTGCCCGTTCTTGCTCGGTTCGCTGAGTTCGCCGTTATTCGCTTGTATCCATGCTTGTCTACACTCTGTCGAAGACGCCGAGCACTCCGTACCGCTTCCGAGAATGAGCGAAGCCGTCGTTGCCGTGGACCTGCTACGGCGACACTGCAGTGCCACTGAGGGCAGCGGTCTTGTGCTTGTCGACTTGCTTGTCGACTGTTTTAGATTTTAGATACCGTGGAGCAAGCAGTCCCCACCAACGCGTTGCGCGCTCCAAGAAGCAGGCTACACTCACGCAGTTCTTACGCCCCAAAAAATGATTGTTTTCTTTCTGAGAAAGTGTCGTATCAATAGTGAACTGCAGGGTGGTAAGAGTTCAGCGTTAGCTCTTGAATACGTCGGCAAGATTGCTCTCATATAAGTTTCTTTTTTTTTGCATCACTTTCTATATCGAATTTTTGCTATATCGAACTATTTTATCATCCTCGCGCTGTTCGATAAGCGTGAAGACTGGGGAGCGGCGAAGCGTGCACTGTATGAGTGTATTCTTGGCGCCCGGGCGTTTTTGCCAACGGACATGAAACCGTTGGGAGCGTAGAGGTATACAGCTTTGCTGTAAATTTCTCGTCCCTTTGAAGAACGAAGCATTCCAGCGCGAGGCGTTGGAAAACGAGTGTCCCGGTGCTTATTTAGTACGCGTTACGTTCCAGCGCGAGGCGTGAACGAGTGTCCCGGCATTTTAGTACCGTGACTACTTAAGACGACGGCTACTACGACGACGACATGAGACGCCTACAGCCCGAGCCCCTAAGGTGCTTCGCCCCTAAAACCGTAGTCATCCTCGTCGTCGTCGGCGGAGGTGGCGTCAACATGAAGGGTACCAAAATGGCGACCGCTGTAAAGAGAATTAGAATAAATGAAAAACACATACAGGTTCGTGTGGACCTTGAACTCAGGCCGCCAGCGCAGCAGTCAAGTGCGCTAACCACAGCGCCAACCCGGCATCCTGGAAGAATGAAGCAAGTATGGAGGACGAAGCGTGTATCGTGACAGGTGAACGTGACGGAAAGTGCGTATAACAGGTGCACGAAGAGCAGAGCTCTGACTACGGGGAAGCTGTCGTATGAGTTCAGGCCAGTCTTCCTGTTCGGGTAATTTTCATTGAAAGACGAATGAACGAAAGCAAAGGAAAATCCGCAAACACGATTCAGCAGTGCAGAAGTATTTTATACCCGTTGGCTCAGTTCGCCTCCAAATCACGAAAGCAGGCTTAAGTGACCCAGGAATTGCATTTTGTTTTGCTACAGGTAAGTAAATCTGGGTGCCGGAGGTTATTCGACAAACTTCCACTACAGCAGCCGAAAGGAGGCATGAAAGCGGGGAACCTAAGCACATCTTGAGATGTAGTGTATGCGAAAGCATTCGTGTCTTATTGAGTGCTCCTGCGCTGTCTAAAATTTGCCCTTGCTCGTCCGCGGCGCCCGCAAACGTGGCACGTTCGCACCACATTGCTGAGTTCGTCTTTATTTCAGTATGTAAATCGAGTAATGTCCATGGGGTGAGATTGAGTGCTGATTCATTCGTCGTTCCCTGGCCTGCTGGTGACTGATGCGGCACGGAGTGAGGATCGCATGAGTGGACGGAGAGAGAGAGAGAGAGAGAGAGAGAGAGAGAGAGAGAGAGAGAGAGAGAGAGAGAGAGAGAGAGAGAGAGAGAGAGAGAGAGAGAGAGAGAGAGAGAGAGAGAGAGAGAGAGAGAGAGAGAGAGAGAGTTCATTGGAACCGCCCTCTTTTGAATGCCCGACTTCCTTAGACTACTGGCGAAGCAGTCGGAACGTTTTCATCATCGCTCTTAGCGGAGGGAGGCGTAAATGTGAGGGAGAGCGAAGGAAACAGAAAGAGCTGAGGAGCGACAACGAACTCAATTGGATAGAATTGGAACGATCAAATCGGCTAAGCAATATGTTCAAATTCAAGTTCAGTTTATTTTGCCCTTTTTACACAGGGAAAAAAAAATCAGGGGAGCTTGCATTCACGCGCAAGACTTTAATGGCGAACCTTTTGTATGGGATCAATGGCGGACACAAAGTTGAGCCGTAGTATCGTTGTGGTGTCGTGGTTGACGTCGGCGGCATGGCATTTCAATGACCTTATGCTGACCAAGGCCAGAGTGGTTTTGGTCGACGTTTTCGTTGTAAGCGCGACTTATCGTCTCTAGTGGATGCTTTGCACGCCGAGCATCTCGAAGCACGGCGGGGCAATGCGGAGCCAATGATAACCTACAGCAGCTTCGATATTCAAATCGCGGCTCTTCTACGGTGCAGAGCGCGCATGCGCACGACGACACGGGGACGAACGAACGAGGGGCGTACGCTATTGTTCCGCGCACGTGTTGCCACGATACGGTCAACGCTGCAGCCTTTTGTGGCTAATATTGGCCAATCTCCCTCAATGAGTTTGCTCAGCTTGTCGAACGTGCGGCCGAGGCACGCGTGTGCGAGCGCTCGGAGTTTTGTCGGAATTTTTAACCGCGGACACCGTACACAAACGCTTTGTTCAACAGCTTCGCTGTTGAGAGGTCAGTAAGGAGGAACAAAGAGCTGATTCTGTGTCACCTTGACAGGGTCTATATCCCCTTTACGAAGGCAGTGTGAAAATAATAAAAGCTTGAATCAAGCAGGTTAATGTAAAATTGCTTGCCGAGGAATCGTGCCGCCTCTTCCCAGCTAACACTTACCGCGTACTGCAACGCTTCCCCCTGAAAGATGGCTTTCCAGCTGAAGAAGCCGTGATGAGGAAAAGCAGCCTTTACGTACGTGGTAACTGTTGGGGTTCCTGCTTTCGGACAAGGAGAAAGACTGGACGCCTACGTTTAGAGCCACAAACCAGATTTCCTTGCACAGCGCGACTTGATAGAATATGGATCTGAGCTCATAACTTAAATGCGGTTAAGTGTAAAGGTCATCTGATACTGCGTCTGTCAAAGGAGTCGTGAAGAAATTCTGAAAAAAAAAATTGTGTTATGTGGGTATTTGGAACTGCGGAGCTTTCATATGCATAGCCGTTTCGTTACACGATACCGACAAATAGGTAAAAATGCAGTTTCGGTTTCACCGAGGCTTTCCTCCTCAACTCCTGAAGTGAGGTCATGTTAAGAGGCCAATCATAGCTCACTCTTGCCTGCGCAACATGTCGGCGAACGACGGGCTGCCAAAAGATCAGATACAGCTACAACATTGGCGCCATGACGAAATTTGCCAGCAGCAGAATGGTGGATCTCTGATCTCTCTATGATGCAAGTGATTAACACGGCGGACCTGTCAGTCAACAATCCGGGCGAGTTGCGCAGGCACAGGTAACTATGTTTAAAGTAACTGGATATTAGAAAAAAACTGTTTACGCTGTTTCGCACTATAGTTTAAACTCCCTTTTGCTAGCAGGTATTGCTGAAGGTTGCCGACGCCTGTCTGACATAGCTTGTAATGAGAGGTACGCCAACGTGAGTTTCCTGACCTGGCGATTTAGATCAATGACCGAAAGCTTAAAATGAGATTTTAATGCATGAACACGTTTATCGAATAAACCTCTAGCGGATAAAACCAACCAGAATTTTACTCGTCAAGCCTAAAAATAGCGAGCGAGAAGCAGTGATACAGTGCGCCACTGAGTCCCATCACCACGCAGGTCGATTTATTTCCTGCAATAAATAATGCTGTTGACGTTGTTTCGCCAACTGGATATGCTCCCCTCTGGCTTACTGTAGAAGCGCTCAACATTAAGTTGGCGGTTAAAGCTCTGGGTAGATTAGAATTTGTAGAAACAGATCGGAGAGCTGGACTACAAATATGGAGCGAATTTTATGCCGCAGTTCTCCCTCAGAGTGCTCTTGATGTCTTTGGCCGAATGGGTAAAGTGTCCGACTTTAATGCAGGCCGGCCCGGCGATCGCGAATTCGAATCACACGCGGGAAACGTTTTTTTTTCTTGTGATTTTGGGGATTTGTACCGCTGTATGCGATGAAGGTAACATTGCAAAGAGAATTCGACATAACAACGCTAACTTCAGCAGGGAAACTAAGTACAAAACGCACAAGCAGCCAGTAACTCCAATTTCTGCAACAACGGTTGCCAGATAACTGAAACGGTCGCGCCGCCTGTAACGTGGATAAAACCTATTTATGGCAACGAGTGAGAGATCCATTATGTTTAGGGCTTTCAGCTTTACACAATAATGTACACAAAGAGTGTTTACCTATTAAGGGTTCTTAAAATGACGCCACTGCTAGTTTCGCTGCCAACCGACGATATCGCCTAAAAGCTTGCGATGCGCCTCAAACGAGCCTTTCAAAGGCGTCTCCTAAATACCCGTAGCAGTGAACTGTGAAACAGTTTTGGATTTATGTTTATAGAAGGTTGTTCAATAACACAAATTTAAGAAAGGGGAGATGTATTTTCTTTTCATAACCCCTTTAATTTCGAAACGTGGAACGTTCCTGATTTAAAACAGATGCTCGAAGCTCTTTCGCATAAGATGTCTACAAAAAAAAATAAAAAAAAAAATAAAGGCATAGCGGAGAAATATGGCAGCTGTTGCAGGGTATCGATCGAGTGGATAGGCCTTACTGCCATTTCGTCTAGCAGTTCCTATTTCTTGTTTTGCAGTTAGCTCGCTGACGATGCAGTTTGAACACATTATTTTATTTATGTGTTCTATGCGAAGAAGAAAGCAGGCTGTCTATGGCTACAAACGCTTTTCTAAATTATGGTCATGCGAGCAAGCGTTTGAACAAACTGAACACTCTGGGGTTTACGCAACAGCCGCATGGACCCACACGGATTGGTCAGACATGGTTATTGGGTATGACGAAAACCAAAAATATTAACTTCCGGCCACTTCAGCGATTACCCCGACGCATTAACGTAAGTAGGGTTCAGCGTTCGGCTGGTCGTAGTCGGGATGGTTACACAAAGTTCGCTTTGAAGATTACTGAAAATAAGAGGCGCTAAAATGCGCACAAAAACAGTACGGGAGGGGGATATAAACAATTGGAACCTTCGGCAGTATGCAACTGGCCAGGGATGTTGCGCGTAGCCTAGTTTTGTTCCGACTCGTGTGCGTAACTATGCTAACATCGTAAAAACTGTGAGCTTTCAATATTGGCATTTGCTATTTGCACGAGAAAATAAGAAAGGACCTAACTCGAACATAAGGATGTGTCCATGGCGTTCGAATTGGTTGAGACAACTGCAAAACATTTTGACGCTTTTGTCGTCCATCTCGCTGATTATGGCTACACAAAGCAGAAAGCTTCACAACGGCAAGCCTCCTAGATTTACCAGTCCTGGACGGTCTGCGGGCAGTCCGAGGACTGCGTTCGGTCAGGAATTCCCGTAAAAATACAAGGGAAAATGGAGCACTGAATCACGTCTCGAGCAGTCCGCGGACGATCCGGGACTGATAATCGAGGAGGCCCACATGTCTGTCAAGGAAGCAATGACGCCATATACGGTGTTGTGTGCACCACCGTTTCAGCCGGATTCCGACTCACGTAAGCGGCGTAATGAGAATGTTGATCTTATGGGGGAACGGTCAGTGCTGCATACCAATAGTCATTGTAGATGGTGCTGCGAAGATTATGTAAACCGGCGTTTTATAAGAACAATAGCGATAATTACGTTTTGGGGATTGGATTAAGGGAAAGGCTTTGAAGGCAAGTAGACCTTTTCTTTAGTAATTGTTTTGTTTTTACCTTAAGTAACGCAGCGTGTTTAAAGGTTAACTTTCGTTTTATGTTAAAAATGACGAGTTCCAGTGGCTTCAATTCGAACATGGCTCTGCGCCTTTTTGCATGCGTGGCCTCCATTGTGCCATCGTTTTTAAAGTGTTGGAGAAGTGCGGTTTGAGCATAAGCACTTATCTATAGCTGGCGTCATCCAGAGCTACCAACAGTTATCCATAGCAAGAAAACCCGTCAGCGCCAGTGTTAACGCAGAACCAGCGCCACGGGTTAACACACAGGGTACCGTTCGGCACGCCATACCGTTGTTCAGGCATAAGAAAGGCAATGGCCGGAGCGGCGGCAAACAGCCGTGCCGGCAAACAAGGACAGATTGGGAAATAAGATAGGGAACAAAAAGGAACACAAGGGAGTAAGATGGGGAAGCGCCTGCGGACACACCGCCCACCTAACAAGTCTAAGACTTCCAGTGGTCGCCTGTGTATCGGGTTTTCAAAGAGATGCGTATCAAAGATCAGTGTAGGGGGAAAACGGAGACAGTGAGAATGCAGCGGTGATAACAGCTTCGCCTAAGAAAGGCGGGGAAGATATAATTAGCGCGTTTGCCTCTTTATAAGCTCGGCGGTGTCGTCGGGAGCGGCAGTGCAGTCGCCAGCTGGGGGAGCGAGAGAAATGACCGCACGGCGTTCGTTCGGGTGCCGCGGGGATCCCAGGTCGACGGCTTTCCCTTGCACACCGGCGCGGGCAATTCCCTCGCCGACGGGGCTTGGGCCGGCGGCGGCAGCGATGCAATGCGCAATCAGCGCGGAAAGCGGCTCGGCAGGCCGCCGCAAGCATCGAGCCGTCTCCCGCCAGCTAGCCGCCTGCTCGCATCCCCCGCGGATAACTACCCCGGGGAACACGCTTCGAAAAAAAAAAAGCCGGACCAGTGCTCTCGCCAAGAACAGATGCTCGGAGGGCATTGGCGCCCAACGTGGGTGTGTGACCCCTGCGGAAGGTGGCGGGAGGAGGCTGAATGAAGCGCGGTGGTCGCTGTTTCCGAGCTGCCTAATATGAAAACATGCCGAGGTTGGTTGGGGGCCTTGCCGAACTGCGGAAGCCCAAAACCTATGTGATAGCTAGCCCTGTAAGCGCAGTGCGCGACTGAAGTCTTGAAGCACGAGAGGTTCGGAGCGCTCGTCAAAGTGGCGGCAGTCTTCACTGAGGAGAGAAAGGGTGCCAGAAGGTCAAAGACGTGTGCTGTGCCTAGCCCTTTTTGGGTCGTGCGTTGTTCGTTGGGGTCTTTCCTATTTATCTAACGCATTTAGTCTCCCAACGGCGTGTTTTAGTGAGGTACTTAAAGTAGACGTGGCTCACCAGTCGACTAACAGGTTACAGGAACTGTATGAGGGATAGAGAGAGAGATGTGGGAAATGACGCACATTTTAGGGCAAAAGCTAAACTACGCTACATCTTTGAAGGTCATTCATCGCGTTGCGACGAGTGACCCTCAGCCGCCGGCGCGCGAGCTACGCCTTCCTTTCTATCCGCTTCGCTCGCTTAGAGCCTCTCAGCGGCGGCTCGGCCGTCTATGCCGCGCTTCAGCGCATGCAAACCACGTGACTAGGCGAGGTTTTGACAGCTGCCTCGCTTGCGCTTGCTCTCTCAGTATCTCCATCGACAGCGCACCGGCTGGGCTGTCTGGGCGTGTCCTATCGCGCAAGCCAAAGAATGAGTCCAGTCACCGATTAGATATATCTAGACGGTAGGTTCCGAGATCCCGAGCAAAGGCAACCTTTCGCGAAACACTGTATGCATGATAACTAGGTTTAAATGTGTTAAACCTGAGCCATTTTTTATAATCGATTTAAAGTTCGCTTGAGTAGTCTTGAACTCGGTTTAACAGACTCACAGCTCGAGCGAATAAACCCTCGTAACCGAAGATGGCAGTGGAAGCGCACTAGTGATTGCGTTGATTGGTGAGTGAATGTGACCGTAAGTGAAACTACGACGAACCCTGCGCCTCAAGAAAGCAGCGAACCCGTGGAAAAAGGCTGATCTCGGGCTGACGTGGCACAGCCGTTCACGGGATCGTACACGAGTGCAAGATCGGCAGGGGTGAAACGCGATTAGAGAATGTAACTGGTAAGAGGCAACGATAGGCAAGTTTCGAAGGGTGGACATAGAAACAGGGAGATGGATATTTGCCCGTAAGACGGTTTTCGGCAACGGAATTACAACTGCAAAGGTGGAACAGCAACATGGGCAGCGCAGAGTAACAGGCGGACAAGAACAGACAGTTCTTGCGTGAAACATCCGACTTCTTTTGCACACCGCTATCATAACTGTGAGACGAGCCATAAAGAGGAACACCGATAGCGATGTCAAGAGCGCTCTGGAAAAAACGTGCTGCTGCTAAGCCAACAACGCTACAGGAGCCATAATCAGGCTTCCGCTACGTTATTCTGCGGCTTTGTCAAAAACGCAACTAGAGAGTGCGCCTTACCACTCCTATTTTTTCCCCTTCTCCCGCCCTCTCTGTTATCCCCCGAACCTTATTCCCCCAGTGCAGGGTAGCAAACCGGGCTCTACACCTGGTTAACCTCCCGGCCTTTCTATCCTTTCTTCCTCTCTCTCTCTCTTGTCACCATAGTTGTATGAAAGAAAGTTCTTCGTGCTACAACACCTCGATACTCCCGTACATCTACCCCTCCACTTACCCCTACAACTACCAGTCTTGCTCCGTTTCGAACACCGCCTACCCCTAGTCTGGGAATGCCGCTACGCGTCAAACGCCCTCCCTTCCCCATCCCCTGAGCAGTGGGAGCGCGAGCTGGCCAGCTTACGGTGCGAGGACTAGGAACGCCTCATCGCTCGCGCTTGGGCCGCTTCCCCGGCTCGCGACTTCTGGGCTAAACAAGCCACCCACGTTTATGCTCAAAAACATCTTCCAATTCAATTTAATCGGGCACTTAAGTTTGCTTAGTGCTGTGAAGGGGAAAGCCTCGCGACACTTACTAGCAAATTGTATGCTGCTGCACTGCGCAATTGCGTCGCTCTCGTTTCTGTTTTTTTTTTCGTCTTTTAGGTGCGGAGTATCTTAGGACCGCACAATGTCCGTCCGCGTCCGTGCGCATAGCATTTACAATCGCAAAAAATCACACAGGCACCGGCACGATTCGAGTCTGACAGAGTTAGGGTCAGTCGTCTTACCCATTGGGCTACCACCGTGAGTTAGTACCCGAGATTCAAACGGCTTACTCCCTCGCCTGTAACGGTGCGGAGTACCTTAGGACCTCCCAATGTCCGTCCGCGTCCATCCATGCGCACACCACCATCAAGCGAAAATCAAGCGAAATTCGATTTGAGCCGCGAGTTGCAGTTTCATTTCGGGAAAAATCAAGTTGCAATTCACGGCTCAAACCGAATGACGGTCGGGGCGCAAATCGGATGGCACTCGAGGCGCAACTTGGATGTCATTTCGAGTCCCTGTACTCCGCACCCTCGCTATCATCCACTGAGTGGAGATGCTGCCATTTTTTTGGCCAGAGTTACTTCGAACCGCTTTTTTTTTTCTGCTGCTCCGTGTTTGCGTATTTTTTCTCGCTTTCGTTTCCTTGTCTTACGGCGCCAATGACGTCAGCAAGCAGCCACAGTTTCTCTGTAGAATCAGGGTCCTGCGCGGCCTGGGTGCCACCATTCTGCTCACCTGTTATCACGTTCACGTATCACACGGCGGGCTTTTGTTCCATTGCTAAAAACATGCGAAGATGAGGTCCGGGAAAGTTTAGAAGACCGTATTGTTATGAATGAAATGAAAAAAAAAATGCATGAACTGCAAGAGGAGAAGCGCCAGTACTGGATGGTATGAATGCAGAGTTTGGTAAATTCTTTAATGGTAGAGTTGCACCTATTCTGTTAAACGCTTTCAGAAAGGCATACAGAAAAGATACTTTGCAATTTCATTTTCCGTAAATACATTATGCTTTATTACCCCCATGTGATGACCTGGTTAACCTGCAGCCAATTAATGGCTGCCGTCCGATCAAACAGGCCAATATAGACTCCAAAGTACTGGTGAAACTTTCAGCTAAACCCTTTCAATATTAGTGCGGTCATAGGAGGCGTGTGACATTTAGAGAAGAGGCGGAACCACAGGCATTTATGTTGCACAGAGTGTCCCTTTCAATGCAGGATCCCAAATTAGTGTATTTCGACCGTTGCGTAACTTTGCATCCTGTGCTCCGTAAACTTATCCGTACCAATTCTCACGCGTTTCAACATCGCACAGTAGTTTTAGCTATATGGATGCGATCTCATGAAGGTATAGCCGGATGCCACAGCTCTTTCAATTAAGCATCCATGGAGGGTCCCCTCGCCGAGGTCATTCAACTCTAGAAAAATTTTCTGTAATTCGGGGCATATAACTTCCACATTTCCCCCGCACGTGCATGCCAGAGCCTCTCGCGATTCTTGGGACAATGGCCCCCGCCGCAAATGGCCGCTTCCTGAGTAGTCCACAATGTGAGACTGTGAGGGCTGTTAGCGACGTCGTATTAGTGCTGGGCGTCTGCGACAAAACAAAAAAGTAAAATATTGCCGGGGTTTGTGATTAGCCTGGAAAAGTTGCTCGAAGGGTGGTCCGGACCCCAAGGGGTGTTCGAGTTGCTATGATGCGAGGGCTGTGAGTCCCCGGGAACAGTGGCGGGGAAACGGCGGCGCCCTGGGGAATACCGCGCGGAAGCGTGCGGGTGCGCGAGAGGGTCGATATATTAATTACGCCGGGATTAGGATCAGGTGGTCTTAATCTGTCGGCAACGCATGCGAAGAGATTGAGAAGAAGTGAGAGGGAGCGGGAAGGGATGGCTTCTCTGCAATGGGTTGACGTGAAGCTCGGGTTTAGGGTGAAGCGCGACCGCGGTTGAAGTGAAGCGTGCACCTCACATTGCGCCACGGAGATCTGGTGTAATTATAACGGCGTAATTACGGGTGTTCTCGCTTCAAGAGAGACACAAAAAATGACACTCATGGTCACAGGAAAAAGCCCTTCTGTTTTTCTTTTTGGCAATCCAACATTAAGAGAGGTAATTCAAACAACGTAAACAACGTAATTCAACCAAACCGTGAGCCGAGGATTAATGAATAGAGGGGATTACCACTTATATTCAGAGAGTAATGTGCATATCACTGCACGCTTCAAATAATTATCACGGGGTGTGATGGTGAGAGGTACTTGTTTCTGTATTTTATGCTTTGTTAAATTCCCGGCGTAAAAGAATTAAGGTACTCTCATACATTAATGGCATGAATGACTACAGAAAGAGAGGAGTCCCCGTTGATTTCTTTTTTCTTGTCGAGACATAAGCGTAAGACTTAAGAAATACCATTAAAGGACAAAATTATTTCTATTTTTTTAAGAGCGCATTGAGGGAGATGCTGTCCAAACGAGTGCGAAAAACAAAGCGCGACCATTTCTAGTTCGCGGTTTAGCGTACTTGTGAGAGAAACAGGGTATTTAAGCTTGGCAGGTTGGTAGTTTTATAGCAGGAGACAAATATTAGGCTTTCACAAACTGTTTTACAATGGTAGAACAGACTGTTGGGAAAGTTGGTGCATATTTGGTAAAACTTAGAGTGCGATTTAACAACTACGACCGAAAGAAGAAGACAAACACAAGCGCTAAATCGCAACTAGTTTTAGTGGAGGCATACGCAAAATTCCCCGGAGCATGCGCACAAGAACACCTAAAAATATTACACCATCTTCCCACGTGGGAACCCTGGGAGGATGCAAAGCCGTGCAATCTGGATCAGCTACTCGCCGCTGGCGTTTCAAAGCGGCTTCTCATTCTCGAAACGAGGAATCCGCTGCTCGACGCTGCCGTTCACGTTCGGCGTCGCGAGCTCTCCTCTGTGCAACCATGTCTTCGGAGGTGCTCGCTGTTCGGACAGCGTGCTGGCTGGCGCGAGTTGAAGGTGTGCCAGCCAGTTCACTGACGGAATCGTTGGCGTCCATTTCCAGTCATCGGACGGCGCAGTACCGAAGAAGCAACTGAGTGGAGCGCGGACCGGGTTTATTTGCAGAGCTGAGGGAGTGGAGAGGAGGAGCAGCGGGCATGCGCGTGGTTGGACCGCTGGTGTGGAGAGGGGAGAGGAGGAGCAGCGCGCGCTAGCGCACACGGGGTGTGGAGAGGAAGAGGGGAGAGAGTGGTGTTATCATAGGTGGTGTGGAGAGGAGGAGAGGTGCGACCGCCGGATGACGGAGGGTCGACTAAGAGATGCTTTGCATCTAAAACACACTGGTGAGATAGCTGCAACCAGAGGGCAGCTTCGAAGAAATGAAGTTCCCTCGCACGCTAGTAACAGCGATGTTTCACTGGCGCACTGGTCCCCTTTCTTCTGATATGGATTGCTTCTATAAGCTACCTGGCCATTGTGTTTCCACTTCTTCCTACAATGGGTTGGCCGAACCTGATGCTGCTTCAATGGCTTCGGCAGCGGCAACTTTGTTACTGATATTAACATCGCTAATGCTAACAAAGTGGGATATCGACAGACATAAATATTACCTCGTTTATGGAGTCGTCTAAACAATCGGACGTTGTGCAATTTATTTTCGGGTGGTTGTTCATGAACGCAAGGTACGGTGCAGTTCTAGACGCGAACTGCTCCTGTAGAAGTACGTATATTGAGAGCTGCTGGGAATTACCAAATGCGTACAATTCTAAATATTAGAGCGCGATAAACACAACGGCACAAAAGAAGCAGGACGGGACATGGATCGTCCTGCTTCCGCTGTGTGGTGGTGTTTATCGCGCTCAACGTTTTGGAGCAAGTCTGCACCAACTTGCCCCAAAATGTGTTTTAATGGTGTACAACTCCACTGTGAACCAACTAGGTATAAGAAACGAAGTGTAAAGCGCAGTACTTAAGACGAAGGGCGGTGAAAAAAAATGACTAGGATAAGCGTTTGTCTTCGTTATTTTTTCCTCTTCCTTCATCTGAAATACAGTAGGCTCACGATAATTCATACTCAGATAATTGGAACTTTTGGTTAATTCAAACAAACTTCAACATTTTGGTCGGCCCGCTATGATTTCAGTGTATTTTAAAGCTGCTTAATTCAAACTGCTCCGGAGCGTAAATTCTCTTAAATCGAACTTTTTTGTCTCTCCTTTCCGGAAAATATACGCTGAATGTGCCGCTCCCAGCTGCATATATGCGTCCTTACATCCCTGTCGAAAAACCTCCCAATAAATTGGCTGCCCTTGCTCTCACCAAAACTTGGTATAGAACGCTCATGCACTTATGAACTCTCTTTTGAAAAGAACTCATCCATTCGTGGCATTTTCTTTTTTTCAAAGTGTAAATAGCACTTAATTAATGTGGGTGAATGTTGTATTATCAAATACACGTTAATGTTTTATCACAAAATGAGTTGGTACCCTGCCCCGAGTCCTATTTATGAAAACGTGTGATAATATACAAACAAAATCCTGGGAACCCTTCGAGTTTAAGCTATCGCGAGTCTAGTGTACTGCACTTCAAGCCTCGCGAGAGAGAATACCAGCTCACCCAACTGTCCGGCGTTATTAGCTATAAGAACGAGTCTAGGTCAGCACCGTTATATTGCCGTCTTTGCGATCGTATACGTACTTTTATTTCAATATCATAGCTTTACGTGTCTCATTGTGCGAAAACCGCGCCCTAACAGAAAGCAGTGCCAAATAGTTCAGAAAGGCACTCAAGACTCTTTACGTGTGTTCCGTGTGAAAGTCTGAGAGTGGATGGGTATGTTGACGTCACTCCAAATGCAAATGATGATGAATCGGCCATGAGCTTATAAACTGCTGCTGTCATCGTTATTGGGCAATCCCCTCGAGGACGTGTATGCGGATATGCTGTTATCCCTGTATTCAGCCTTTACTTTGAGGTAAATAAACGCAGTGTCGAGAGTGCCGTCCGACGGCAATCTAGCTGATCATTGAAGGCATGGCTAGAGTGCCGTCCGACGACATTCGAATATTTACCAGTAGGCTAGCACCACCGATAGGGTCTGTCGTTGTAGTGTAGAGGATCCGTCTTTGCTTCTTGATCCTAAAGTGGGTGGTTCGAGACAAGCTGTTGCCTCGGTTTTTTTCGTTATTTGATTGAGGTGTACTTTTTATGCCTTAGGTTAGTTTTGGCGTTTTAAATGATTTCTTTGTGTTCGTTAGGTTATCTTATGTTTAGGTTAGGTTGCCTAGCTTTACGTTATCAAGAGGGTTGTACTGCCAGACTCTGCAATTTTGCCCCCCAAACGCCGGTGGACGTCGATATAGTGGAGTGATTACAATACCGTCGGACGGCACTCTAGACACGGCCTTAAATAAAACAAAGTGCAAGAAGAACGGCACAGAAGAAGGACGATCAGAAGGGAAGAGAATCCTTTTCCCAACTAACCCAGCAAATTGCTGCTGATTACGTTATGTAAGGTCATCATTAAGCCTAATCCCTGGACAAGCGACGTCAAACTTGTCCGTCATTGAACTGAGTGGTGCAGGTTGATGGCGTCAGACCACAACGCGTTACGTGAATCCTAACGTTGGAGCGTCGCATACCCACTGGGGACGTCAGGCCGGCGCACACCCGCAGTCGCTGCCAATGACGTTCTCAGCTTCACGATGCGCCACAGACCTCGCGGTCGTTGTTCCCAGCCAACAGAATTTCCGGTACCATCGGTTTTTGGTACCACATGGTAGTCAAGCTGGCGCCCTATTTTCGGCGAACGGGCAATACAGTGATTTATCATTACTTAAAAGTGCCACTTGCTCCTTTAAATATTAGCAGTTAAGTTCCTAAAAATATACACATTGTGTGTGTTATGTGCTCCAATGATTTATCATTACTTAAAAGTACCACTTGCTCCTTTAAATATTAGCAGTTAAGTTCCTAAAAATATACACATTGTGTGTGTTATGCGCTCCAGTGATTTATTATTACTTAAAAGTACCACTTGCTCCTTTAAATAATAGCAGTTCCTACAAATATATACATTGTGCGTGTTATGCGCTCCAATGATTTATCATTACTTAAAAGTACCACTTGCTCCTTTAAATATTACCAGTTAAGTTCCTAAAAATATACACTGTGTGTGTTATGAGCTCACTTCATGCTATGAGTTCATTTGATTTCATGCTATGATTTCATGCTATGAGTTCGTAGCTATGTAGTCGCAAATCGTGCCGGTAGAGGCGGGATATGGGGATGAGACCACCATGTTTTCCGGGTTATTAAAGTTTGTTGGAGGGAAACCCCGGGTCTTTTACGTCATTCATGCCGTTGTCGTTGTGGACTCATCGCAGTTATCACCGTGCGTGGTGTAAGTGCGAGTTCGAGATCATTGGGAAGGAGTCGCGGGAGGGGAACGAAAGGTGCGGTTTCTTTTTGTATGTACTCCCCGCTCTGTCGCTACTGCCAGGAGACGGGTACACTCTACCACGTCACATGGCCGTTCGCAGCTACCCCGAAACTGGCGCCAACAGGTACCCTTCCTGTGGGTAGTGGAAGGGAGTGCTATCGAGCTCCGACGTCGTAAATGAGCTTCAGCTGGTGAACCGAGCCGTCGCACTGCGCAAATCTCCAGAAGCCCTGGACTAAGGACGCCAACCCTCTGTGTTGATTTTAATAAACGTTTATTCTCTGTCTCGAGATAGCTTGGGGAAGAGGTTCGTTTTCTCCTTTTTCTATATGAGAAGAGAAGAGAGTTAGCCGTTAGCAGGGCAACAAAAATAAGTGGGACTAGCGACAGGCTCACAGATGGCAGCGGCTTTTGTTATTTAGTCTTTTGTACCAATAATATTGTACTACCATAACGTTATTGTACTACCGTAATATTATTGTACTAGCGTATTGTACTAACATTATTGTACTAACATATTGTACTGACGTATTTACTAACATTATTGTACTTGCATTATTGTACTAACTTTGTACTAACGTAGAGCGTAGCACCAAGCAGTGTAGTTTTTGGCCTCACTGTGCTGTGGAGGCAAGAAGGCCATCTCAAAGGCAAGTGCGCACGTCTTACACTGACGTTTAATGGGTGCCGCCTTCATAAAGCTTATTTTCGTATAGTTAATTAGTTACTAGTGATATACAAATTTTCGGGAGCATTAAATCAAAACTTCAGCGACCCATAGCTACGGTTGATACGCAACGGATACGGAAAATGTAGTAGCGATCATTTAGTGTCATTCAAAAAGTAACCACATGGTAGTAGTACTAGTACTAATAACTTTATCCATGGAAAGTAGTCACGAGGGCCCTGGGGAGAGAATGGAGGGAATAGAGGAGGGAAGAACACTTCGGAAATTCATCGGAAATTCACGAGGACACGCAAGTGGTGATCGGTCACATTAAAGTTCCTCGAGCGACGGCGTATGTTCACGCGTCTTCTTTTAGTGGAGCTGGAGTTCACGGCGCATTCACTGACAGACTCACGTGGCTTGTTTACAGGAGCAGTCATGAGGGGAGTCGGCTCAGACCAGCTTGTTACACCAGCTTGTATAAGCCGTTCACTAAGTCGTATTCGACGATCGCATCAACAAGGGAAGGATTCGTTCTCACTCGCGGCAGGTGGTCTGTTTCTGTCGCGGGGGGAAGCTACTGGTTAGAAGTCGCGCTCGACCAGATATGAAATCAGCACATTTTCAGAGTAAATGAAGCAAGTTCGGCGTTCAACGAGTGTTGCAGTAAGGGCAACGCTGGGGGCGGAACTAGCGGGGGCTGTACATTTATGCAACGGTATAACTGATCAGGGCCGAGTTGACGCCGAATTTGTTAGCCATGATTTTCCCCGGGTGTGAATGCTTTTAGAGGACTAAGAATGCCGCCCTGAGTGGCATCACTGAGGCGTTGGTGACTTTGAGTGTTCAAATTTTCTTTCAACTTTTCTTCAACGTTTGAGTCTTCAACTTTCGTAGTTCAAGTTGCCAGTCTGGTTTGGCGGGGAGGGACGGCTGGTAGCCGTGGGAACGCTGCGGCACCGTTCGTAGGCCGCATAAAAGAACGAAGCAACGAAACCAAGGCGGCGTAAAAGTAAGCGCATACCCATTGCGCCATTTCGTCGCTCAACTTTATACCTTCGGGCATTGCACTAACAGTGAACATTTAGGAATATGTACCTTTTCGCACAAACATACATGGTCGTTCTCGAGGGAGACAGTCCCTACTAACCAAGCTGCCATGCCAGAACGAAACTCGATTAGGCTGGGAGCCGTCGCAGCGAATCAGAGAGAGAGAGAAGAAAAACATAGGACATTTTATATAGTACGTAAAAAGAACGGAAATCAAAGAGCAAGAAGCCATTAAGGAGTCGGCAAGTTTTCGCTGCTGGTAAGCGCACACGAGTGCGGTAGGCAGACTCCGTTCGTTTACAACTGTGTGCCGAGCACGAACCGGTTAATTTTGGGCGTGGATTGTGCCGTGTTAAGATAGGAGAACCATACTCGATAATCGTTGAGCGCCCTATTCTCCCGAGAGCCATCTGCAGATGCAGAAGAGGACGGTGGAGAGTAGCGAGTAATATGTTCGAGAGCCGCGTGCGCCGGCTGCGGGAAGCAACTTAATTGGGGATAACAGAGCACCATGCGGCACGGCATGGGGAGCGAGTAAGCTTAGCAGCTCGTTGCGAGCCGAACTCTAAAGAAAGCAAGACTCTCAGACAACCGGAGAATGCAAGTATCGTGGAAACGGGAAGGCTCGAGAAACACCCGACAGTCCACTAATCGGCGCGCTATCATTTGTGCGAAATCACTGCTGAAGACGTGGGCACTATATTTCCGACGCTGTGGTGGCTGAGCGGCTGAGGCACCGTATTGGAGCGCACGAGTTGGTGGTGCGATCCCCGGAGGGGGTTCTTTATTCGCGATAGAGGCGAACAACAGAAAACTGCGCTGTGAACATTACTTCGGCCCACGTTATACAACCCCAGGGGGTTTAAACTTATTGAAGAGACTTTTAGTTTACTATAGCGCGTCTCATACCGCAGGCGTAGCATCCGAGCGTAAAACGGGGAACTCAACTTCCCCAACCCATATTTGCGTACGACTTAGCAACAACTATCGCTTTAAAGGGAAGTCTGCAGAAAAAATTCCCCCGCATTTCCCCGAGGGGGAGATTGTGAAAGTGCGAATGCACGGTTGTCGGCCCGCTTGCGGCGCTTGCGCTCGGCCCCCGCAGCCCACCGCCTCGCCGCCTTCTCTTCCATCTCTTCCATCGGGTTTGTAGTATCACGTGTACACCACGCAGTTATCAAGCCGCTATAACGCCGCTGAGTCGCCAACGCACGCCGCTGACGACGTAGTTTGAATGCGTTAAAGATATAAGGCGCGTCACTAACACTGATATCAGCGTCGCGTCCGTGGCTTGGTCGGTAGAGCGTCGCGCTGCGGCCGCAAAGTCCTCGGATCGAAACCTGGCGCCGGATGCTGTTTCTTTTTTAAATATAGAGGAGCACTGCGGACGCCGCCGCCGCCGCCGGCGGTGGATGGTTTGGGGTCGCTTATAAAGTGCATTCGCACTTAAAAAAAAAAAATCTGGGAAGCTTGAACTCACGCGCAGGACTTGAATGGCGAAGCTGTTGTAGGTGGTCATTGAGTTTTAGTATCGTTGGGGTGTCGTGGTTGACGTCGGTGGCACTGGAATTTCAATGAACTTATGTTGAGAAAGGCCAGAGTGAGCACGTAGTTTTGGTTGACGTTTTTGCACGTCACTCGACAAGGGCGACTTATCGTCTCTAGGGGATGCTTTGCACGCCGAGCCTCTCGAAGCACGGCCCCTTCTTTGACCGTGCGAACTACCCGCGGCCGGGCCATGCGGAGTCAGGGATCACCTCCAGCAGCTTCGACATTCGTGTCGCGGCTTTTCTACGGCACAGAACGCATGCGCACGACGACGCAAGTACGAACGAGCGAGGAGGGTACGCTATGACGTGTCTTTCTCGTTCCGAGCAAGTGTTGCCACGGTACGGCTAACGGTGGAGTTTTTTTTTTTTTTTTTGTGGCCAATGTTGTCCTATCTCACTACGTAGGTATGGTTGGTTTGACGAACATGCTTTAGAGGCACGCGGCGAACGCTGGAATTTTTTTTTTGTGGCCAATATTGGCCATCTCTCGAAGTGGGTAAGCTTAGCTTGATGAATGTGCGCTCGGAATTTTCTTGGCACTTGGTATTTTTAACCGCGGACACCGTACACAAACGATTTGCTCAACGGACGCCCTGTTTAAAAAACACAAATTGATAGGGCGGTTAAAACCACTGACTGGGTTGCTTTTGCATTGGGAGCGACGTGCCGCGTACGTTCTGCCGCCATGACGCGCACTTCGTAGAGAACAAAGTCGTCAAGCAATTGCGTAGTGAAAAGCACTGGCGGGTCATGTAGTGGGTTTCTGGAATGGTAGAAGCCGAGACATAAGTTGTAATGTATTAGTAGCATAAAATAAACCCTTCAGAAAAAAGCCGCCGTCGACGTAAGAAGTCACGAAAATGCTCCTCCCACATGTTCGGAAAGCGTTTCATAGCGCGAGAACTTCCATAGTGCGCGCCCAAACTCGGAAGGTGGCCGTCCAAGCCAGTACACCGCAGATGAAGTAAAGCAGCGGAAGAACGCAGTTAAACGCGTATATGCGTTTCCTAGTCAGTACAGCCAGCCGTCACCTGAGCTAGCTTATGGGGGGTTATATCACAGCGAGAACATGCGGTTCTGAGCGAGTAAATTGAGGGCCACATGCACGTGGACATAGCTTCAAACATGCCCCTAGATGGCGCCATGCGTCGCTTGGCTGTGCTGACTAGGAAACGCCTATACGCCAGTTAAACGAGCGAAGAGATACGAGGAGGGACATTTCATTCGTCTCCAACACGCGGCCGCCGGAACGAGCAGCGGCAAAAAGGGTAGGAGACAGATCGAAGGCATTCGAAATCGTCAAGAAGGCAGCGGATCGTGAAGCTAATCGTCTAAAGAGGGAAGTTGACGAAGGGCTTCGACAATACAAGGTAGACACAAAGCGTCTGCGGTGTTCTGTTCGACAATAATGCTTTTGCCTTCACATCCATAAGAAGTGGTTATGTGTCCATGTAGTTTTTTCTTTAAATGAAGCGTTAGCCACGGTGCTATAAGAAGGTTAAAAAAGCTCCTTTTCGGTATAGCTTCTATAAATTAGTGAATAAGAAGTGCCTGAGACCGTGTAGCTCTTAAGGAACCAGGTCCTTACACCCAGTGCTTTTTTTCACCTTTTATAGAAGCGTTGAATTAGTTCGAGTCATTGTGGATTTCTGTGGATGTGTAGCTCGAAAGTACCCCGTTATGTCAGCTTAAAATCCCTCTTCTTTCGCACCAACCGCCCTATTTTTAAAAATATCCGGCGGAAAGACAGTAGTCGGGCGGAACTGCCCAATATTTGACGACGGATTCAGTGGAATTTTATGAGGAAAGCATAAACCCATTTATCTGCTCAATGAAGTGCTTACTCCTTTCCTCCTTCAATAGAGAAATCGCCCTCGCCAGCGATCTGCCCCCAAGAAGGGTGCCGTCTCAGCAGCTCACCTCGCATTCGCAAGGAAGGTGCTGAATAGTAGTTAATTCTTAACGCGAAAGCAATAATTGACTAATTGAGGAGAAAAGCTACAGTCCGGCGTCTGTAGCAGAAATATGGCTCCTTCAATGGCGGTAACGATGGGTCCCAGGCGACGTAATATTAAAGGGACACTGACGGCGACTAGCAAGCTGGGCTCAGACGAAAAGTTCAACTGCCCTCTAACCGACGACTTCAGCTGCTACTGCAAATTGTTTCCCCAATATGACACGGATCAACACAGTTCATCGTGGTTTTTCCCATCACTTCTGCAAACCCGAAAGGGGTCGCTAGTACACTCTAGGTTGAGAACCACAGTGCTAGAGCATCAATGAATCGATGTACGCTTAAACGCGATGGGTTGCTTCTGCTTCTGATGGTTTTATAGCCTGAGACCGCAGGAGGTGCTACGGTTGTTTCCAGCTTCTAGACTAATCACCCGTCAAAGCACGTATTTTCATACATAAACTATACCATTTGTAGTCTCTTAACCAATCCAATGCGTGGACATGTGTATCCTCACAAGTAATCTTGAGATGGCATCAGACTTAAGATTTGGGTCACTGACCACCATCAGCCTATTCATATTCTATGTCCTCCCCATTCTGAGGTGATTCAAGTTCTTTCGCAGTTCTTGGAATGTCTGATGACCGTAAGAATTCGAGAACCGCTTCAGAAGCGAGAAAATGGCAAGCATATTCCGGAGTCAAAAGAGAAGCCAAGAAAGCAGGAAGACGACAAGCTCCGTCCAGAGCACTTCGCTGCCATAAATCAGTCCTGCAAGGATAAAAAATGGCGACGGGGAAGAAATGCTGGGAGGAGCTCCCGCGAGATGGGGGGTGAGAGCTGAAGGAAGAACTACAGGGCTGGTGGTGGTAGTGGTTGCTGTTGTATGGGATCATGCGGGGTTAGCCTGGCTGGTTATGCCGGCAATTGCTCCGCCCAAGCTACTCCTAATTAGTCAATGTCAGGGTCCTTTCACCACAAGTTTCCCAGTTCAGTCTCCTGAAGGAAGCGTAGTAGGAGGCGCGACACGTATCTGCGCAGCATCCAATGTCCCCTTTGGAAAGCGATGTGATCCAGAGTGTTGTGTGGGGCTGCCAACTTTCGAATCGCTGAGAACGTTGCAGTCCGCTCGACATCATGCTCTGGGCAACACACTACATACTGCCGTACATCCCCTATCACTGCGCATGACGAACACAGAGGCGATCGCACGAGGCCCACATTGAATAGCCTGCTGTGGTCTTCGGTGAGCCCGTTCTGATGCGGTACAGCAATGTTGTCTCCGATCTGGTAAGTCCCTTTGTGGCGCAAGGCTGATGATAGGGATCGCCCAATGGGCTGGATGTTTGTCTCACGCGCTCTGTCTGTACACAATGTAGCCGAGCGCCGACACCTTTTTGAAGCTTCCTGTGCAAATTCGAAATTACGCGATGCTTGTGAATAAACCAGCAGTTAACATACCTGAAGAGTGCCACAGGGAGTACTCGCGAGCAGACGTGTCACCTTAGACAGCGTTTTCACACGGAGTGCGCCACAGGCTTAGTAGTAAATGCTAGTTCATCGCTGCCTTGGGAACCACCATAGCCCACTGGTTGCGCACCTGTTTCGGGAATGAGGAGAGCTCCGACCCGGTAACATCGGGTAAAAATGGGTCGATGAACTGCATTCTGTAGGAAAATGTCCCTTCACCGTTGCGCTCTGCTACGGCATACGACATGAAATTAAACTTAAAAACACATTTTCCTTAAACAAAGATAATCTAACCAGGAAAATACAAATAACTGGTGCATGAGGCCTCGATCGAATATTTTCTGTGCTCTACCAAAAATTTCCCACTGACAAGTTGATGAGGTAAACTATGTATATTTTGTGCCAGCGGAGTTGATCTCTGGCCTTTAGGTCCGTCAGTCAGCTTGTCGTCCGGGGTACACGCTCCAACATTTCTTCGCAGTCATTTTGCCAGCTAACTCCGCCTTCTGGGCTCATTGCAAATGGGAAGTCGCAACAGCTCCCGGAAAGAAAGCTCGTGCATTGGACAGCTCACCGGCGGCGACGTGGCTGGGGCCGTTGCTGGTCGTGGCGGCGCCGGCAGGCAGGACGGAGTTGGGAGCGGAGGACGGATGGTTGTTTTTGGCGCTGCCGTTGTTGGCCGCGTACAGCCGGTGGTTGTTGCAATCATTGGGGGCGGCGGGGGGCGTCCTGCGGTGAAGCGTCCCTGCTCCCGCGGCGGCGGCCACCTGAGCAGGGGACGCCGGGGCCGGAATTGCGCTCGCCTCTTTCACGCGAGCTTTCGTGCTGTGCAGAGAAGGCAACCTGCGGGAGACACGGACCGCGTTGGCGGTGCACGAAAACGGGATTAGGAAAGAGGGAAGGGTGGGAATGGTAAAGGGGAGGGAAGAACGATACGTTTGAAAGGGGTCGTTCGCCGCGTCGGTTTGCTTACGGCGCTGCGCGTTCCTCTCGTTCGGGTAGGGTACGCGGGTCGTTTTAAAGCTGCTTTGTTTACCTTGGCTCCCCGAGAGGGAGACGCAAGGGTTGTTTGTTTAAGTGTCACTCTGTTGTTATTTGGCAATACTGGTTTTATGCAGCGAACACGGGTAAAGAAAAACTGGCGAGGTTGAATAAGCGAAGCGTAAGAAATAGCGAGCAAAATTTTTATCATTAATTTGTGACGAGGTGGACAAGGTTAGTTGACTTCACTATAAAAAGAAGAACGAAGACAGCAACCGTTGTTTTGTTATTTATCAAGCGAAAGCTTTCTTAGGGGGTCTGGTGGCGTTCTGTCAGAAAACTAATGCATTTCCCCATAGACCATTTGGTTGACCGAAAAACGCTGATAAGAAGTTTGGACGCACGGCGCGTGCGTTAAATCGGGCATCCATTGTGTCAAAATGGTTACTGGAAAGTTTGGAAAAAGGAACGGTTCTAAATAAGACAATGCACCCATCAGTCATGAAGAAGGAGTACAATAGTACACGTTTATCGCACAGACCACGTATCGGTACATATTTAGATCGTTCGTCGATGCGTTTACTTAGTGCTCGAAAAATCTTTGCTTGATTGATTGTGGTGTTTAACGCACCGAAGTTTAGGGCTCTCGATTAAAAAAATCGTGGCATGGAATCATTCTTTGTTTGCGATTTGGGTTTTTCAACATTTTACGATTGATTCCGCGAATTTTTAGCGGAGGTGTGGACGTATGTCTGACGCATTCTTGAAGTGAGAAAGCTTTCATGCTCCTCTCAAGTGTGTTTTAGGAAGGGATTGCAGTTTTTTGTGCGTTTGTAACTGTAAAAACCGACTTTTCGTATTTGCTCGCAAAAACTGGCAAGGTAGTAAATTGCACCGGAAGGGTATGTCGCGCGTTTTCTGAGTATAACTCTTTTATATTGAAATTGAGGAGGATCCAGTGCGAGTCTGCGACGTAATAGAATATTTATGTTTTGGCCACTCAGTTCACGATTCAGTGCATGTTTTCCTCGCGATACTGAGATCTGTGTACAAAATCAAATATTCGCGCCAAAGGCAGCCTTAAAAACGAATCACCATGACACCCGGCAAAACATTTACACAGCTCTTGTAGCTTAGTTTTCGAGTGATACCGTGTTGTGTATTCGAATTTATAGTGTTAAATTCAGAGCTCTCCTCTTCCAGTAGAAAAAAAATCGAGAACGCGCACGTTTTTTTTTCTATTCTCCAGAATTAGAGGAGAGTTCACAAAGCATCAAAGCAGATATGTTCCCACCGTCGTTAACGCACCCCACGTATATATGTGCTGTAGAACGCACTATCAACGATTAAAGAAATGTGGTAGATTACAAACCTCCAAACACAAATGTCAACATTTTATTCGAAAAAATAGTTAGATCATACGTCAAAAATTGGGCCCATCTCCCCGCGAGGGGGACTCGAGTAAATGCGTCGCATAGGGGGTGGGTGTATTGCGTTAACGTTTAGTGTTTGGGGAGTTGGTGGTAGTGAATGCGTTGTATCAGCAGCTTCTTGACGTAGTTTGAATGAGTCAAGGATATAAGGCGCGTTCGTAGCCTTTCATTCTGTGTCGGTTTTGTGGCGCAGTGGGAAGAGCACCATGTACCTCGCGTTCCGCCCACAGGTAGTGAATGCGTTGTATCAGCAGCTTCTTGACGTAGTTTGAATGAGTCAAGGATATAAGGAGCGTTCGTAGCCTTTGATTCTGTGTCGGCTTTGTGGCGCCCCCGTACATCACCCCGTACACCATTCGCTTCCTGCCATTTGAAGATGTTAATCGGGTGCCATATGACGTTTTCGTTCTCCTAGGATTGTTTAGCTTGTGGAAGTGCCGCATGACTGATCGGCATGCGGAACCCCCTAGGCCCACCAAGTGCATCTTTCGGGAACAAGCGGCGTTGGTGCGGAGCGTTTATGCTGCGCAGAGTGATCCACCAGAGTGGCTGCCTCTTTTGGATGCGTGCGTTTGCTTGCCCGAGTTTTGATTTTTGTTCGACTGATGTCCTTGCCCTTTGCTGTCTGTTAGTGTTTATATTGTGTGTTAAGTGTCTTGTCTTTTGAAGTTTTATAAAAATTTCCATGCATTAAAGAAAAAAAAAAGTCGGCTTTGTGGCGCAGTGGGTAGAGAGCACCATGTACCTTGCGTTCCGCCCGCAGAGTCGTGGGATCGAAACCTGGTGCCGGTAAGTATTATTTTTTTACATAGTGTAGGGGGAGGGGTGCGGACCTGTTGTTGAGAGCGAGGAGGGTAGCGTGATGCGGGAGAGGAGGAGTGGGGGAGAGAGGCGCCTGCGCGCTGAGCTGTTGCGGACGCACGGCGCACGCTACATGTGAGTTAAAGAAATGCTCTGCATTTAAAATAAAAATAATCAGACCCTCTTTCATACGAGAAAGATGGTTAAGACACGAAGCTTTCTCCCACGCGACCTGAGCCGAAATCCTAACAGCTTCGACCTGGTCGGAATGACGAAAGCTTGTAGACGTCGCTCCATAACGCGAGGGACGCAGGTTCGATTCCGACCACGGGAAGCGTTTTTTTAAAGACGATAGTTTTTCTTGGGCTACTTAAACCCAGAAATTTTGGTCTGTCTGAATGTCTGTCTGTCTGTGACTCGATTCAGTCACCTTTTTTTTCTTTATTGCCATACTTTGACACACACAAACAAAACGCTACACTCTTAAAAACGTTAGCCATCACTTGACTAACAGAGTAATGGCTAAAATTGTTTCATGTTTGTTAATGTTTCAAACACGGGCAACCATTCCGGAGGCTCGGGCTGAGCCCTCCACACTTCAATAATCAGACGAACAGACTCAGAAAAGTACTCTTTGGACCGTTTGGCATCGATGTCGCGATGGCGGATGGCCATGCGCGATTTCCAAATGCCGTGCAGGGCCAGAACCATGACGAGGTCATATGGTACCCCATCCTCGCTTTGAATGGGCATAAACCTGATCCCGTAGGCATCCAGGGGGAAGTCCTTCTTTAATGTGCGCTGAAGCACATCCCAAAAGAAGACCCCATCCCAACACTCCAAGAAAACATGTTCAACCGCCTCGGGTTTTTTGCATGGGTAACAGTCAACCCCCCATGGAATGTATAGACCTTTCTCTTTTTGCCAGGTTTTTACTGGAAGGACGCCCACGTGAAGTTTAAAAAAGAATGTTTTCTGCAGTAGTTGTAGAATATCATTTGCTGTCGAAAAATCAAGCATCCATGATTTTTTTTAATAAAGTAACAAGGTAAATATCCCTTCTGTACTAATTTCCTGTCTTATATTTGCGTAATGTCTTGTTCTTGGTCAACAAAGTTGACAAGTATGAACCTATAAACCGGGCTCACACGTTTACATGTGGCTGTGAGTATATAAGACTATTGCGACGCACGTGGAGCACGGCCACGCGGCTCTATAAACCTTCTAGTCGGCCGCCTCCATTCACGCGCGTCTCCGCCGTACTGCAGCGCTGGCATCGAGGAACCCGGCCTGTCGCAGTGGAACGCGGTAAATTCAAATCACCTTGCTCAAACCTTTAGTGTGTTTACCTTGGAATGAGCGCGACGGTACGGGAA
Organism: Haemaphysalis longicornis; assembly: GCF_048455015.1. Lineage (NCBI taxonomy): Eukaryota > Metazoa > Arthropoda > Arachnida > Ixodida > Ixodidae > Haemaphysalis > Haemaphysalis longicornis. The sequence goes on along the minus strand of NW_027526385.1, from coordinate 188,391,309 downwards.
CAGCATGAGAGGTGAGCGGGAAAGCAAAGGGGGGCATTTCCTTGGCAAATGTCTGCAAAGACTATCGTCTTTTGACGACATTTGCAACGAAAGGAGCAGATACAAGGCCAATTTTTTCTTCTTAAGGCGATTGGCGTTTCGTCATCATCATCATTATTATCACGTGCCTCTTGTGGAAACGCATTGTGTCAAGTTGGCGCTCTTGCCGTGCGTTTGCGTGTTACAGTCTGTGACGCTAACGAGGGATATAAATATTCGCTTTAAAGAAAACCGCATTGGTGTCGAGCAAGGAAAATCATGGCAAAATAAATCACAATTGGCGGCGAACGCTGGTATGTGTCGGCCTGGCGTTAGGCCGTACGTTACGCACATCCTGGCACTTCTGCTCCTCTCCGTCTCATCACCCAAGTGGTTCCACGTCCACAGAAGCGTTCCTACGCTTTCGAATCCGCACGCATTAAAATACTTGGGGCTGCTCCATAATTTTTATTGAGATACGTTAAACTATTTCGGAGCTTGGTTGTAAAAAAAAAAATTGGCCCAGATTGCACTGTAGTGGTGCAAGGCTGGAGAAACAGCGGAGCGGGGGGTGGACCTAGCTTCTTACGGTTTTGATTAGTTTTGGTAGATTACTAGGATTTGCTAAGTTTTGGTAGGTTTTGCGATGTTCTTGCTAGGCTAGGCTATGTGTTGAGTTGCGAGGCCAAGTTTCGCCAGATTTTACAAGGCGGTTCCGCTCGGTCCCCAACAGCGCATCCCAGGGCGAAGAAGCTAGGTCGACCTCCAGCTCCGTTGTTTCTCCCAACGTTATTGGAATAGCTGTTCTAGTAACGTTGGTTTTTCCAGCATTGTCACACTATTGCAAGCTACGCATTCTGTTTCGTTTTAGTAGCCCTTTAAAGCGGTACAGTAAGAGTGCGCATACGCATATGTGCCTCTTGTGCTCCCACTCGACTTCTGGTTTACAGAGCGGCCACCATCACCGCCAGTCTTGGGATGGCGGCCACCACGCATCCCTAGCAAATCATGTTGAAAAAAAAAAGTGATTTCTCTCTCTCGAGCAGGCGCGAAAGCCGGTTTCACCGTTGTAGTACCCTATCTGCGGTGGTGCACCCTTTACAGGCGGCGCACTTTTTTTTGGTACTTTTTTTGATGAAGGAGCCGTTGACGACGCAGCACATCAGGCTATAATCGAAGGTCTAAAATTAAGTAACTACGGCACGCGTGTCTGTAGGTTCTTACAAAACTTTATTACTGGTCGCACAGCCACCCTCAACCTCGGCCCCATCCGATCAATCTCTTTTCGCGCCCGACCGCGTGGTACCCCACAGGGATCAGTCATTTCCCAACTCCTCTTTAATATTGCCATGCTACAACTTCCGCCACTTCTACAACAAATTCCACACATACAACACGCACCTTATGCAGACGATCTCACCATTTAGACCGCAAGAGGTTCTATTTGAGAGCAAAGAGACGCCTCCAAGAAGACATTGACCGCACCGACAACCCTAGAGTACGTGGCTCATTTATGCACCAGAGAAATCTGCCCTTTATGTTCTACAAAAACGCACGCAAGGCCGTAAACGAAAGCCCTCACAGAGCCAGAATGAAGCCTACATGGCACTCCCGACCTAACCATCCCTACAATTCGCGTTCTGGGCCCACTATCAAATCGGACGGCGCGGGCATTTCTACCGTCCATCACTTACAAAGAACGCTGTTACAAATCACGCACCTCATCAGACGCATTGTTAATCGTCGACAAGAACTGAAAGAAAATGACCTCGTACGCCTCATTGAAGCGATACTAATTAGCCGCATCACATACGGAACCCCATACTTGGCTCTCGAAAATAGCGAAATCCAAAAACTCGACCTAATCATCCGTCAGGCCTATAAATTAGCTCTAGGGCTTCCCCGAACAACGACCGCTGCCAAATATGTTCAGATGGGAATTCATAACACCTGGTACGAACTTCGAGAGGCCCATTATGTTAACGAGATTGAATGGCTCAAGCTCACACACACACTAGCTGTCCCTTCCTCCATCGCCTCGGCTACCAACTTCACGAGACCCCCAACCCCCTGCCAACGCATCCCCCTGTAACTTCGCAGTTGTATCTACGTCGACCCCAATACCCAAAATTATGCACTCCGCTCATAAGCAAGCTTGCCGACAAGCACGCATCCCAATGCTTCGCAAGATGCTTTGAGTTAAGCCCAGACACATCCGCTACGTTGACGCAGTCAAATATAAGACTAAACCAGCCCTCGCGGTTGCCGCCGTATACCACCAAGGATATGCACTGACTTCCGCAACACTAATCGGCCAAGACTCCGCAAGTCCAGAAGAAATCGCAATAGCCCTCGCACTCGCTACAGCTCAAGACAATAGAGAGTTTTAGCAGTCCGTCCGCTCCGTCACGTACGTTGCTACCGGGTTTACCGGGACCCGTCTGCGCCTGCGCGCGGGGAAGGGAGAGGAGGAAGGGTGAGGGTGCGCGGCAATGGCGAAGGCAGGCCAGCGGAACTAATCCTCCTACCGTGACGAATGCCCGAGTGCCCAGACGGGTCCCGGTCAACACGCTAACTACGTACCGAACGGAACTGACGGACTGCTAAAACTCTGTATTATCACCATAGCTACAGATTTTCAAGCTACCTGTCGCCATTACGCCGCTGATCGCATTGCCCCCTTAGCCCTACGCATCCTACAGTCCATACCTAACCCCCCTTACCTCTACATTCTCTGGACCCTGGGACAGGAGTCTCTGAAGGGGAACGAGACGGCTCATGCTGCTGTGCGCGCGCATAAACACAGCATCTTCGAAAAAGTATCTTCGAAAAGTAGACACAGCTGTCATGGTTGCCAAGCGGCGCCCGGGCCGATTCCGCCCGTCAATGTCAGCCGCAATAGGGCGCATAAAGCTGACCATCCAGGCGTCAGGCACCAAAATGGCTGCCGCCGTGCATCAGTGTCTTTACTCTTAAGTGTAGCTTATTTATTGGTTCTAGCCCGAACCCCGGTGACCAGGTCCGGCTGGTTCGGGCCGCCAGGCAGCGACTGCCCAGGGACTTCTAATCTGAGAATACCCACATCGCCATGGGCCCAGAATTATGATGCAGATGAAGTGTATATCCCTTCCCCCTAAATCCACCGGACCAATCTCAAGCTTAAACAGCACAGCTGTTAAAGAAAGGAAGTTCCATCAAAACATATCGGTATTATAGGTGCACAACCTCACAACATTATTAACCCAATATCCCCTATTTTTAGATACTTCTTTTAAAAATACAAATTTCCCCGTTCGTTCATGAAAATAAACGATAAGATGTAGCTGGCTTTAAAATGCACAAGCATTTTTAATTATTTCGCCGTAACGCTATTATAACTAATAAATGTGTTATTTCCGCCTGGTATGCGTTTTTGTGGCAATGCAGGGCGTTGCAACGCTTACTCGTTTCCGCTATTTTTATTCGTACGTCGAACGTCTTTATACGGGCTGTTCTAGTTTATTTTTCGGTTGTTAAACGAGATGTATAAGGTGCATATTTTTTTGCAGAGTCTCCGTCAAAATTTTGTAGGCCAATCCCAACGTGCGCAAGCCGCAACAAATTCAATGTACCAGCTTACGTCCCGAGCGATACTTCAACGTTTTATGCCGGAAAGCTAATGAAAGCACCGGTTCTTCTTAGTGTCATCAAATATTTCTGTCACATTTAAAGGCGTAGCTTATTCTCCGAATTCTTTATGGTCGAGAAGGCTTAGGATTGGCCCGGAAAATTTTGGAAAAGGGTGCACATTTTTGCTTTTTTTATTTCGTTTATTGTTTTTTTTTAAGATTCCGTTCGGCCAATTACCTTGAAATACGCTGTTATAACGATCACGGGTGTGACTTCCGCCAGATATGTATTTTTGTATAAATGTAGGGCGTTACACTGTCCTTGTTCGGGGGGGGGGGGGGAGCACTGGAAAAAGAATGCTACGCATTAAAGCAATTTGGCGCTTACCTGCTCGCTTTTCTGAAAACATTCACACTAAACTTTTTTACACCCTTTTAGCCAAAAAGGGCGTAGCATAGGTGGAAAAAGGGTGTTGGGAGGCCTTTACACCCTTTTTCTTGAGTCGCAACACCCGTTTTCTAGCTCTACGCCCTTTTTGTTTGAAAATAAGGGTGTTGATCAACTTCAACACCCTTGGTTTTTCTTAGGGTGTTGAAAGGGTGTGGAAAAGGTGTTCAGCTGTTCATTGAATAAGACCATGTTCGGATGCATAATTGCACTGTAAAAAAGACATCCCCTCATATACTCCTCTACTCGCAAGAAATTTCCAAACGCAAAAAAAAATAATTGCTCTTATGCAATGATCGCTCGTTTCCTTATTGGGTGCACCTCATGCCCCAAGTCTAGCTTTGGCACGTGAAACACCAACTTGAACCTTCAAAATTAAGAAGACTGTAGTCGTGTGTCGAAAAGGATGTTTACGAACTGCAACACGCTTAGCTTTCTGTAGGTTGTTGAAACGGTGTGAAATAGGTGTTCAGTTGCAAAAAAAGAACAGCGGAGCTGGGGGTCGACCTAGTTTCTTCCGGTGTTGCTAAGTTTTGTTATGTTTGCTAAGGTTTACAATGTTCTTGCTAAGCCAGGATGACCGCTCAGGGATGAGGCCAAATTTAACCGGATTTCACAAGGCTGTTCCAGTGTGCCCGCCTTCCCCCCCCTCCCCATTTCCAGGAGATCCAAGAGGGAAACAAGGTAGGTCGGCCCCCAGCGTTGCTGTTTCTCCAGCCTTGCACCACTATTGCAAGCTGCCCGGATTTTTTTACCTTTTAGAATCCAAAAAAGACTAGTACCTTTGAAATGGTACAGTAAGAGGTGCGGATACGCATACGCCCCTTGTGCTCTCACTCTAACAAGCTCGAAAGCCGACTTCACTGTCATAGTACCCTATCTGCGGTGGTGCACCCTTTACAGGCGCCCCAGTTTTTTCTTTGTATTTTTTTGCTAATGCTGCCGAAACTACCTCCTGAAGCTTAAAGAGCTTCACTGGTAATAAATTATGCCAATTCATATTGCTGTAAACATCGTGAGGCACAACCCCCCCCCGCCCGCTTGTAGAGAATGTTCAGTCCACCCGTGTAAACAGGTACAAAATGCCTCCAAAATTGGAGGTCTCTCCACCTTTTTTCTTCGTTGGCGGTCTTTTCTTACGCCCTTTTTTTCTTTACGCCCTGTTTCTTAGTTTCGAACACCCTAATTTGTACCTTTACACCCTTCTGGGAAAAAGGGTGTTGAAATAATGAACACCCTTTTTGAAGGGTGTTTAGGTGGCAGGGAAGATTTGTATGGTATTTAATAAAATTCTTTAAGTTACGGATCAGAAAAACTACCACGTAATTAAAAAGTTTTTGCAAATCCACGTGTTGATTTGTATATTCTCGTAGTAAAATCCATACTTCCAAAATTAGCGCTAAAATATCAGTTTTTTGCGACAAGCCCACCGACTCCATCTGGGGGCTTTCCTCTGCTGGGTATAAAAGCAAGAACAGCACATGTATTGCTAAGTAAGTATGCACTCCCTGTACCGCTTGCATCCTGTGTTCCAACTGTACCTTGTACGTATTGGGTATTTGTGTTGAATGCTGCGCGCTCCGCCGTTTGACATTGCCTCTGCGCATGCCATCACCTCAAAAAAAGGGTGTGAGACTCAACACCCTTTTTTAGGGTGTTGAGCACCCTCAACACTCTTTTTTAAAGGTGTTGAGCTCAACACCCTTTTTTCATCCATACACCCTTTTTTTGCCAAAACACCTTTTAAGGGTGTTAGCCATGGGACAAGATTTTTACACCCTTTTCGGCCCAAAAGGGTGTAAAAAAGTTTAGTGTGTTCCCTAAAAGTGGAGCTTCAGCCGTCCCCGCCGCGTATCTACCGCTTCTCTCTCCCCCTTCCAGCTATCACATTGTTTTCCTCTCTTCTCGCACCTACCCTCGTGGAGTTGTGGTCGACTAGACTCAATTTTGTCGCGTTCGCAGTTTTCGCAATGCTCGCAGTGTCACCTTTCTGGAGAGCGAGCCACTCTAACGCTGCTCTGAAACGCGCTGCCATTTGTATTTCGCGCGCTGTCGCACAAACCAATTCCAACCTGGGACGGTGGGGTCTCGATACTGAAGAGAAGCGTGTAGTAATTTACGTAATCACTCTGATTATCACAAACAAACAGCACCGCTTCGGATTCGCGTTGCGCAACCTGCGTTGATGGCGGCCCATCCAAAACGGTAAAAGCCTTTGGCAAAAGCGACGTTTGGAAGGTGAAGGATGGGCGTTCCACCACTCGCTCTTGCCTAGTTTCGTTGCCTTTATAGCTCACTACATTATCGAGAACTTCAAATTCGAACGCCTTTTCCTTCCAACACGTGGCCGAACATTCCGCTATTTCGCTGGGAAACGTAGAAACAGGCAATCGCTTTCTCTCACGCCATTCCTTCCAGAGAGAATTGAAGATCTTGCTAATGGACAAAGAAAGTACGCGTACAAAATAAACTTTCAGCCTCATTCCTGTGTTATCCCCAGTCCTTCTCGAAAATAAAAAAATGCAGGGTAAAGAAAATGAAATGAAAAGAAAAACAGCTTATCTTCTGACATTCGCCCACATAAAGTTAACACATCGCTGCAGGTGTGGGAGCGAAAACAAAAAGCTGCACCAATGACAAGATATTTTCGACATCTTAAAAAAAGGCCCTTCTGCCTCCAGGTTGGGCAATAAACATACTAATGTGTTTTTTTGAAATTCTTTCTGCCTTTACAATTCGAGTGGTGTATTCTTATACATAGCATGCAAAGATGGTGACGCAGAAGGATTCAAAGGCTCAAGTCAAGTGGACGGAAACTTAACACGAATGAATATATGATGATCATGAAACGGCCTAAAAGGGGAAATACTCTGAAAGTATGAGAAGAAACTTATAATGAGCGCACAGAACGAGGTATATCGCGTGATGCTTAAATTGAGGCACTCGGCTTGAAACGAATTGTTTAAGTTCTTCCAGGGCTCGAAGTAATCAGGACTCATTTTGTTATTTACCATTTACTATTTCAAAATTAATTATTTTTCTTTTAAATTCTCTGACTTTTCACTTTTCCCAGATATTTTCTAAAGGTACTGCAAGCCTCCTGTCTGGGCGTCTGGACTGCCGTGAAGCAACTTTCTCGCGCAGCGTCTAGCGCCGCTCCGGGAGGCCGGTAAATTACAGAAGGGCATCCGAGCACCGACGAAGTGGCAATATTGGGCAGTAAACAACGCCGTCCGCGGTGACAGCAGCAATGGCCCGGCCGACAAGGCAATAGGGAGGCCATGGGAACGAAGAGACAAGCACAGAAAAGCAAACCAGAAACAAACGACAGAGAAGGCGCGCAGGTCCCCGAAATTTCCACCTCCTGAAGCGCAGGGGAAGTTGCGGTATCGACCGCGGAACGGGGTTGGTGCCAGTGGCGCCCTCTCCTGGCGTGGAGTTGCCACCGAAGTCCCTGAACGTCCCTTAGTTGCAGCCGCTTCCCAACAGATGGCGATAGAAGAGCGCAGAATTTTGTTTTTTGAGTTTGATTCCGACGCAGGCAGTAGCAAATATCGAAAACGACGAGACGTCTACCCCGGCGCCCTCTCTCGGAACGTGGCTTAAACATACCGCAATTCTCCGCATGTTTTGCAATTTCTCCTCCCGATCGCGCTCCATCTCTCACTCACTCACTCACCCACACATCGCGCCGTCTATGACCTCGACGACCGTGCTCCCGTCCCCACAAACTTTGGAGAGCGTCTCCTCACCGAACGATTAAGGCGACGTTCTTACTCTGAGCCTCACAGGAGCTTGACCGGCAGTGAAGCCGCGGCACTTAACAAAATTCAGACGAACGTAAGCTACACTGGCCGAGGTTGAGAAGTTTCGCGTGGGCCGTGAAGAGCCGTTCTGTGCAAGTGCGAGGAGCATTGGATTGGTTTGGATCGGATCGGATCGAATCGGATCGGATCGGATCGGATCGGATTGGATTGAATTGAATTGAATTGGCTTGGCTTGGCTTGGATTGAATTAAATTGGATTGTGTTGGATTGAAATCCAATTCATTTGGAGTACGGGAGTGTAGAGAATTGGGTCTGGACATTCGCCAGTCTGCGCATTCCAGATGAGTGACGTCATAGCCGCGGCAGACGGCACTGGCGCCGGCGCGTGCCTAGCTGTGCGCCTCTGTTGCGCAGTAGCTAAGAATGACGCTGCGCAGGAGCCGCTTGATAGCCGTTTCGCGTGGCTCCTGGAGAGCCGTGCTGGGTATGCGCGAGGAGCACTGACTGGACTGAACTGGACTGGATTGAATTGGATTGGATTGGATTGAAAATTGTTTTAGCAGCAGTAAGCATAATCAGCTAATCCTAGACAACCAGGAAACCTAAGAATAACCCGCTGAACCTTAGCTCACGCTACGTATGCCCTGGCATAGCCGAGCTAAGCCCCTGCTAATTTTTATTCATAAGTCGCGATCGGTACTAATATCCGAAAAAAAAAAAAATTAGCCAACCGCGAATGGAAATTGTCAGCAGTGCGGCGAACTATCCTCTTTATTTCACAATTATCCTGGGCTGGTCCCCGGATAAGGTCCGGAGACGTGAACGCCACACACACCATTTTAACAGCGTCATGGGAGGCGGCCTTGGCCAGCTCGTCCCTTCATGATCAGCGCTCAATGGTCGAGAGGGCGAAAGCAGTGCGTCTGGAACGCGGGACTTCGCGATCGGGTTTTAACTATGAACTCTCCGTTTTGCTCCCCTTCCGAATTCCCCCTCCTTCTTTTACACTCTAATAAACGTTTTTTCCATCCATCCATCCATCCACCTGTTGCAAAGGGTATAACCATCTAAACATCAGCATCCTGACCGCGAAGCTCGTTGTTTCTAGTTTTGATTCTTGGGCGCGCTTGTAGGCATTTGTTTGTCCTTTATCTCTGTGAGTGGACGAGGAGGAGGTGGAGGACAACACATCGACAGAATTAGCAATCTTTTAATGTTTTTGTGAGGTATTGAAGGGCTCTGTTTGGGCATAGGTGAATTATTGTAAAAAGGAAGTTCCCGCTGCAGTTGTATTCGGTTTGTCACATGCATACCTGCGGCGATTATTCAAAGGTTCCGTGGCAGATTAAACGACAAAGTCGTGCACACTGTTCACGCAATAAGTTTGTAGCAACGTCCTCTCACACCGTGACGTAACAAACTGGAACCTGGATGTCAGGAAAAGAAACAAAGTGTCCGTTTTTTTGTGGGTGCGAAGATTTAAGGGGACATGAATACAAAATGCAAGTTTGGTTCATTCCAAAGATTGCCTCGTTAGAATAACACGGACAGAACTACTAACGCATAGTTCACTCATATCAGCGTTATAACTACGAAAAAAGATAATAGCCATGCGACCCACTAGCTCATTTCCCGCAATAGAACATATGGCGTATTACAGGCAGGTGCGCAATTGACCGAGGCCGGCAAAAACAAACGCAAGTTAGGTTCTCCGTGCACGCGCTGTCGAGCACGCCTATGGCTGCCTTGTACGCCTTCCTCATGGCCGCGTTCAGGCGGTTGCGCTCCTGAAGCAACGAGTTGTGGAAGGACGCCGCGTAGGCGACGTGGCTTATCGCGAAGGACTGGATAAGTCTAAGCAGGCTGTCCTCCCTCATCCCGGATCTTCTGTTCGCCACTCGCCTGATCAGCTGCGTTGCGGCCGCTACCTTGCCTACCAGTCGGGTGACCGTGTCGTTGTTCCGGCGGTTGCGCTCGATCAGGAACCCCAGCACCCTGATCTTGGCTACCTTCGGGATCGCCTGCCCGTTGCTCGTGCGCAGGCTGATGTCGCTCTCCTGCTTGGGTCCGGATTTCGGCGGGATTATCAGTAACTCCGACTTGTTCGGGGAACAGATAAGGCCCGTGCTCCTCAACTGGTTTTCTATGGCGTCCACCGCCTGTTGCAGGGAAGACTCAATGTGTCCGTCGCATCCGCCCGGCACCCACAGCGTGATGTCGTCCGCGTATATGGTGTGACGGACCTCGGGTATGGCTTCCAAGCGCCTCGCGACTTCGATCATAACAAGGTTGAATAGCAGCGGCGATATAACCGAGCCCTGGGGTGTGCCCACGCTTCCTGTCTTCCGCTCGTCCAGAGAGTGGTGTCCCGCTTGAATCTTGGCCGTGCGTACAGAGAGGAAGTCGCGCACGTAGTTGTACGTGCGCTCCCCCATCCGCAGGGAGCCGACGTGGGACAGGATGGCCGAGTGCTTCGCTCGGTCGAAAACACTCTGCAGGTCCAGTCCCATTATCGCCTGGTTGTCTTTCGTCGCGTTGTCTATGACCTCTGCCTTTATCTGCAACATGGCGTCTTGGGTGCTCAGTTTGCTCCTGAAGCCGATCATCGAGTGGGGGTACAGATCGTTCTTCTCTAGGTACGCCTGCCACCTGTTCATGAGGACGTGTTCCAGCACCTTCCCCACGCAGGACGTCAGAGAGATCGGGCGCAGATTCTCGATACCCGGGGGCTTGCCCGGCTTGGGTATCAAGATCGTCTACGCCGTCTTCCAGCACTTGGGTAGATTGCCCTCCTTCCAGCACCTGTTGAACAGGGCCGTCAGGCTGGCGAGCGACGGCTCGTTCAGATGCTTGAGTACCTTGTTCGTCACGCGATCAGGGCCCGCTACCGACCGGCAGTTCAGCTCCTGGACCGCGGCGCGAACCTCCCAGAGTTCGATGTCTCTGTCCAGCTCCTTTTTGGCCGGACCCTCGTAGTCGGGGTGGCTCTCCTCCGGGATGTCGGGTAGGTACTTGTCGCCGATTCGTTTGAACGTCTCTTCCTGGCCGACCTCTCCGATCGACTTGTTTAGGATCTTACTGAGGTTGTCGCACTGGTGGGACTTAAAGGGAAGCTGAAGCGCTTTCCAAAAAAATTGAGTTAGATTAACAGTTACATAGTTTCTTGCGCGCTGATTCCGAATATCACATTGAAATTTATCGTACATGAGTCCAAGTGGCATTTATCTTGCAAAAAGCGCGGCCCCGTTTGAAAGACGCGCGCTTTCCGTCTTTTGACGCCCCTGATTGGTTGCGCCCGTCATGACGTCAAAGGAGGACACCCTTCGGCCGCGCGGGTTGTCGGAAGCATTGCGAACAATGACCGCACGGTTGCCTTTGCGGCAATTTAGCTTGCAGTTTAATTTTCGCACATGACTGCAAGTTTGTTTCATAATTTCCCGTGCTGTTGGTTCAATTATCTTGGAGCTTAAATTTGCTTGACACGACAGAGAACCCCAAAGCAGTGACTGTGACGTCGACTAGTGGGTTCCATCAAAATATTTTTGAATTAAGCAACCAGCATAGGGGGATTTTATACCTTATGTTACTATTAGGTACTGCCTTAACTGTTTCTTATTATACACAAAACCATTTATGACGAAGATTAATGGGCGTTTTATAAACAATCTACCAGCGAAAAGCACGTACGTGCACTGCGCGAAAAAATAGCGTTCATGCGCTGTAAACGTATATGCGAGACACATCTTGCCGGTACACGCATAAACCAACAAGCAGACTCTGCTTCCGCATTTCCTTTGTTCGTTGTCGCCCACCCCAGCCCCGTTACTCATCCCCGTGCACAGACCCACACGCGCGCTCCATTTCGGCAGCGGCGCTACGGCGCCTCCGCGATTGCTAGCTGCACTTCGATGAGTGGCGTCTTACTGCTTCACATGCATTTATTCTGAAAACACTGCAGCATACTAGTGCCTGCTCAGCATTATTGGCTGTAGTAGGGCTTGATTTTCGCTTGTGCGTTGCGCATTCTGCTACAATATTACGGCCACCTCGTTATAATTAACAGACCAGTCGGACAAGGCAGTTACGTTGTAGTTACGTTACTTTAGGTAACAATCACAAAACGTTTGTGATAATGAATCGTTGGCCTGTTTCAGCATTTCTAGATTTAAGAATGTACCGCGCTAGTTGGACAGAAGCCGTGTATTTACTCTTCGCTCCTAATTTTTTTAGTATCATCATTATATATATCACCGACTATCACTGGAGCACACTTGAGGTTCAGTGACAACAAGTGCTTGCCAGGTTATAATATGCCGCCACACGGAATCTTGGGCAAAAAATTAGGCCCCCGCAGTCAACACTAATTATGGCACGGTGGTGGTTCGGAGTGGTATTTTTTTTTAATTCCAGACAAACATCACCTTATCGGGACATGTATACTTGCAAAATAAGTAATCTGGTTGTCTTGGTTCTTTTACTTTGTAGGAATACTGTTTCCTCTTAGCCGGGAGAGAACTTCTATCAGGATTGGCCCCTTGTTTTAGTTTCGCCAAAAAATTGTTTTTTTGAGCACTGTCCTGAGCCCATAGGGAAAGAAAACCGACGCGTTTAACGAAACAAGTATTTCCTGAACAAATGTGACTTGGTTTCTGGAATGGAACGAAACATCCCCGTCCAAAGTACAGCAGTATTCCCGATCCTTCCTAAATCTAGAATCTAATGTGAACAATCACGTCCGTCGCATCAAAAAAAAAAAAAAAAAAAACGCATTGGAGCGGTTTACAAAGTATTTAACGTAGTGTAGTATATTCTCTGTCATCAAGCACAGCCACCTCGGCTGTCGCTTCCGTATGTCATCAAGCATCCCGGCGTGGCATTATTCTGCTTAGGAATACGGCATGGTAACGCATGCCTCGTTTGGCGTTCGTGCATACTTTTTGAACACGAAAATTGTACAAATGAGTGCTATCAACCCCAACAACGACAAGTATCATTCACAAGGAAACACGGCGAAAAGAGCATGGCCGAGGCGGCAATTCCGGCCGGAAGTCCAGGTATGACGTTTTTCAGCCCGTTTTCGCCCGCGTTCTTCGGTCTTCCGGCATCGCGCGGCGAGATGGGGGCGGGGCATCGGGCCACTTTTGTTTGCTCATTGCGCCGCTTCTATTGCATGTATTGCGAAAATGTTTCGTACACATGAACTATTCAATGTGTACTTGCTGCTAGTCAACTTTTCTTTTAATTCTAAAACCGCTTCACCTTCCCTTTAAGGCCGTATTCTGAGTCCCTCCTCCACTGTATTAGCTCCCTCCACTCGGTTGAAGGGAGGATCCCGCAGTGCTTATGCATGGGGAAATCAATTTGAAGGATATCCTCCACTGGAGGTGAAGGATTGAGAATACCAGGGTTAGTCTTGGTCTCGTCCAGCAGGTGGCGTAGTAACAACCACGTCCTCCCCACGTGGAGTTGACCGTCCACCGCACTGCAAACCTCCGCCCATTGCTGGCGGCAGAGCGCGGTGCAGTGTTTTTGAATGGCCCGATTGAGATCTGCGACCTTCTGCCGTAGCCAGGCCAACCGCTAAGCCTAATGCTGGCTGACTCGATTCTAAGCACCTTTTTTTTTTTCCAAGATCGCAATGCTCAAAGTCAGGGGGGTGCTTAGATTGGAAAAAAACCTACAATGATCCCCCCCTCCCCTCACCACCTCCCCACGCACACACACACTTTTCCCGACCGTACCTAGAGGAGACAGGTGCAAGGAATAGTGTTTTGACAGCAAACATTAGAAAAAGTAGGCACAGACAGTGAACTCACTGTTTAGGTCTGATACTCAGTCACTCTCATACCACTGGAGTCTGTAGCACCGCTGGCGCCGCAGCTCTAAGTACCTCACAGCGTGTTGTCTTTTGTTTCGTCAAACAATTTCTTTAAATGACTGAAGGGCAGTGAAAGGCTCAAAAACACAGCGAGTAAGCGTGGTTGGCGGCCTGGGTCATATAAATCTATAGGCTGGCCACGGCGCACTTCGTCGCAGAAAATGGGCTGCTTAGATTCGCATGCAACCTTTTTTTTTTCTTTTTTTTCTGACATTAGGGGGGAAGGGGGGTGCTTAGAATTACGAAAATACGGTATTTGTCGCAGTTTTACAGCAGACCCAACAAAGCGGCAGGACGGAGTACAGTTCTGTTTTCCTGTGAATGACAGTATGTAAGTAGAGTCTTTATAGAGTTCGCATATTAGATTGAAGCCATTTGCATATTTAACTGAGGGGCCATGAAGACAAAATACAAGTTTTCTTTATTTGAATGATTTAGTGCTTTGCAGTGCTCCCAGCGCTTACCAGGCAGCAAAAGATGTTTTATTCGCTGAGAAATTAAACAATTTAAGCCAAAACTAAATCGAGTGTTTCGTGACGTCGGCCCTGACGTATCCAGGTCAGGCGTTCAAGCGAGCGTTAGTACTCCGTTTCGCCTGAAGACGCCTTGTTTGGTGCCAGTCCTCGTAGGTGGCGCCCCGATACCGCTCAGGTGCGCTGTCTCCACTCGCGATGTTTCTGACCGTACCTGGACCTGGCTTGGTCTTGTTGCGGTTGATAGCAATCGCTCCGTGCAACATTGGGCATGCTCGACAAGCAGGGCCACACAAGGAAATGTCGCTTACTCCGATCGGCCAGTGTCGTGCGAAACAACCCCAAAGCAGCAGACTATGTGAAGCTGTGACAAGCATAGTGCGTGCAGTACCAACAGCAGCTCGCACTGAAGCTTTTATGTTTACGTCGTATTTCTCAACTTACACTTTTTACACCAACACGCTAAATAGTGAAAATATGCAGTTTCCGGGCTGAATTCGTCATAGTGAAATTTCTTCTTTGACAGTAATCTTTCGAACTCTCTTAGGAAAATAGATTCAGTAGCGTTGCTTGAAAATGTAGACAATAAATGCAGCCATTTGTCCGGCAACCACAGCCGTTATGTGAACCGCACGATGGTGGACGAGCAGCGTTTGGATAATCTCAACGAAATTTTCTCCGAGAACTCTGTGGACAGCGATTTTAGGTACTCTCCCCCAGAGGGTATCCTACTGCAAGGTATCCAGGTTGACACCCAAGGGGAGTTGTTGAGGGATAAAAAAAGCAACGCACCTTGAGCAGTTGTTGGGCCCGTGCAATGAGGTGGCCATCAGATCCGGGGGCGATTTCGCACAAGGAACCGTCGGTGAAGCGAGACTGCCATGAGGCGAACCCTGAGTGTGGTTCTGGTGACAGTTGGCACCGCCGCCCCTGGACGCCGATCCCGACGAGGAAGCGGCCGCCGCCTTCTGGGCTTGCTTGTAGCGTGACAGGCTGAAGAACAGGCCGAGGATGGCCTTCAAGTTGCCCTCACGAATGTCTGCAGGCGAGGAGATGGAGAAGCAAAAGGACGTTGGGGTGGAGTGAGTGAGTGAGAGAGCGAGAGAGTGATTCAGTGAGTGTGGTCTGCGGAAAAGAAACAAACTATGCGGCACATATATTCTTAGAATGTGAGTTGTCCATCCTAATCTTCAAGAGGGAAATATTGCTGTTCGAGAAGGACTAGGATTTAAGGGTAAAACAGAGGGAGTTAACTTCAAGGCTGCCGAGGCCACTAAAAGAAGGTTAGAATGCTGGAGGACAAAAAGCACCCAAGGGAATAATGCCCAGGGCAGCTACTACTTGCAACAGAAAAAAAATTATTTTGTGCCTGCCCTCATAGCAGCGCTAATATATAAAACATCAATATATTAGTTTTTTCTTGGTAAAATGACACGTAATCTCCCCATTTCAAATAGGATACCACTGATAATTAATCAATCAATTAATCAATCAATCGGGTGGGTGAGTGGGTGGGTGGGTGAGTGAATGAGTAAGTGGGGGGGGCGGGCGGATGAGTGAGTTAGTGAGTGACAGGAGGACTAGACAGGAGGACAGGAGGACCTATCCTTGAAAGGTGTGTCGGCAACTGCCCCGTCCGAGCAGCCTCCTTTCTGAAACAATTCGAAGCAAATCACAAATAGTCCCACAAGTTGTGGCGGATTTGTGTGTGGGCTTGTGATATTCGCGTATCCACAAAATTTCACCAAAGTGTGCCAGGTTCGGTGGCCTTGTAGACATGTTCAGGATGACCCTGGTTTGTTACATGCAGCTACACATTTTTACTGGTATGATGATCGTGGTTATATTCGTCAGGCAATGATAACCCCTGCGCTAGTTTCCGATAATTCCCACTGACTACTTAGGTAGAATATTATACAGCGCGATCATTCCCAAGTTGGCTCTTGTCAAGGGGGCTTCTTTTTTTTTTGATAGTGCTTTTTTGTCTTCTTTTCACTGATGAGTAAACGGCAATGATCTGCCGCTGTGAGGTGCTGTAATAGGAAACTGATATCATTGACCAACACAATTATTAAGCGGGTGACATTGCGATGCAATATAACCTGTATTCTTACAGTGCGCCGTTATAACCACAACTACTGTTATCATTCGCTTCTTGGGCGGAAATCTTTTTGCACAGCATCACATTTTCTGCTAACATTTTGCAGGTCCCGGTGTTTGGCGTTTATGTTGCAAGCATCCGTGCGTTGATTACCGCCAAATTTAGCTGTCAGTGAACTAAGGTAGTTCGCAACGTTTGACATCTTGCAGTGAACGCTTACACTGATCCTTCGCCTCTAAACGAGCCGGCGTCTCAATCTCTGTCATGGGAGCTAATGTACACTTACCTTTCGAAGTGACCCCGTCGAAGGTGACGCCGAGGGACCTCAGGTGGGTCAGGCAAGCGCTTATGTTGTTCACCTGCAAGAAAACAACAACAAAAAAACAAGACGAAGTCAGGCATGCGGAACCACATTTTGTACGATATAGGCGTGAGTGAGTGCGTGTTGAATCGAATCTGTACGGCAGGTTGTTAATTAGCGAATAAGTCGGATAAAAATACTAGGGTTTTTTTTAAATTGAATACCGCAGCAAGAAAGTATAGATGGAAACAGTTTTCTCAGAGCTTTGACATCTCGCCATCTTTTCTATTTTCTCACAGCGCGTCGTTCAAACACGCTGAACTTTTAGCTTCTTTTTGGACTAAAAGATCAATATTTGACGCCGATCGATCATTTCTATTCTGGACCTTCTGGAGCCTTATGTAAACAAAAAACTACATTTGGAAAGTAAAAACACTTGTAGCAACGTCCATACTTGCACACGCAAACAAACAAACAAACACACACAATCGGCATTTTTCATAGCTGACAGGCATGGAAGTATTTTCCGCCCCACAAAAAAGTTTCTGTGTCTCTCCCTCTGTGTTTTTGAACTTGACAAGCAATTCCGCAGTCATGGACCGCGTCGGACACAAGAGCTAGAACGGCTATGTGTTTGACGGTGAACTTCGGACCCGCGTATCTTCTATAACGGGGTTTTTATAACGCTGCGCACCCGTTTAGCATTCCTCGATATCTCATTCGACCAAGGCGACAAGTAATAAGACCATATTTTTACTTCAATTCTGTTCTTGTAACCTGAAAGCCCGCCAGTAGTGCTCTGAACAGATAGCGCCCAATTGTTTATTTCAGCGCGGAAGCACGGCTACACTGTCGCCTTGTCGCGTTAAACAGTATGATATGTCACCGGGAAATTTTCGAGTTAACACATCCATTTTCAGTCCCCCGTGAGCCCGCCAAAATATTGAGAGCTAATTTCAGAAACGAAAAATTCTGACACACCTGAGACTTCGCATGCGGTGTAATGCGGAAGCCGCACACTTTATCTTAAAGGCGCCAAGAAGACAAAGTACAAGTCCGTTTATTTAATTTGAAAGAACTAGGATTTAATACCTTACTCAGCTTCATTGCAGCCACGAAGGATGTTTTTGTAACCGAATAAACTCAAGAAGGATTGAAAAACTTTGAAATATCGCGCAACAGTGACGCGTTATGGCCCAGAGTGACGTCATATGGGCCAGTACGAAAAGAAGTATGAGTGGTTAGTGCACGTCAGCCTTCAAGTGATGCGGTCAAGCGGAACTAGAAGGCCCACTGCAATCGCACAGTCATGTGTCTCAGCGGTGGTTTAGGCCGGCGGTCGTTAATCACACAAACAAGATTCTGTGACGTCATAGAAATGTTGCCAGAAAGTGGCAAAGGAGTCGCCACTGTTTCGTCTGTTTTCGTCAATATCTCCGTTATTTGGTTGAAGTTTGCGATGACATTGGTGTCATTGTTATTAGTAGAAATCAGTCATTCGGAATGAACGAAACTTGCATTTGATCTTCATGACGCCTTTAATCAATGCTATGATGCAAGAATTTTCATTCTATACAACCGTGACGTGCCGCCGAGAGTACAGTACCGGGGACATAGCACAGAAGAAGGAATTGTGTTCTCTCATTATCGTCGTCCTAATCCTTTTCGCTTTCTGGCGTCCTTTTCTTCTCTTGGAATTTGACGAGGGGCATGGCGAATCCACCTCGTTCGTCACGCATATACGCTATCAAAAAAATAATTTCAGCAAAGATTGCACTCAAGCTCAAGGCTTGAATGGCGCAGCTCTTGCATAAGTGAGCTCTGCGCCACACATAGTAATACCCCTGTCACACGGGCACTTTCAATCGCAATTGAGTCGACCCGGATCGAGTTCGATCCGGATCGGGCACTGCTACACGACGGTTTCAATCGCGATCGAGCTCGATCTCGCTCGAACGCAATCCTGGTTTCTCAAGCGCGATCGAACGAAAGCGGTGGTACTCTCGTCCCCGTTCAGTAGTGGCGCAGAAGGTGAGTACTTCAACTAACGCCACAAATTGTATCAAATAACTTGACCCATATAAGCGTGCGGTAACATTTACATAGTTATCAGACGCCGGCCGCAAGTACGGAGTGTATATAGGATTAATAAATACATATTACAACTGCATTGTTAGCGCCATCTGGCGTACCGAGTGCAACTGATGCAACTTCTCGATCGCAATTGAAACGTGCCGTGTAGCAGCGGCACTGCGTCGAGCGCGCTCGAAAACTCGGTCGCGATTCGCTTCAATCGCGATTGAAAGTGCCCGCGTGACAGGGGGATAAGTTTCAGTATCATTGTTTATTTGCATAGCTGCGCTGCTAGTGATCGTCGCATTGTGCATCGAAGGGGTCGTCGTCTTCTAGTCGTTGAGTGGTGGATTCAAAGTCATCCTCAGCATTGTGGACTTCCACAAGCTCTTCGTCATCGACTCGAGGCAGCGGTGGCGGGATCTGCAAGTCGTCTTGTGAAGGAGTGGCACACTCGCTGCCATGTCTCAAATTATCCACAATGGCTTCTATAGAAGGCGGCGGCCGTGGTGACCTCTCCCAAGCAGGCCGCTTTTCATCTTTAGCATCAGCGCTGCAGTTTAGCATCAAACGCGATAGCGCTTGACGACAGCGCTGGAGGAGGAGGAGCTGGAGATTTTGTTTTTCTTTTTTAAAGCCACTGCGCGTGCCGAGGACGCTCGGCGGTCGCCTCGAGGCACCCGCTCACGAGCGCTAGGTATTTTGCTGGTATTTTGAGCATAGGGACGTTATTGCCGGACATTATGCCCGAACGCAACAACACCATCATCACTTGCACTGTGCGCACCAAGGGGTGTGTTTCCCGTTTAGTCATATCCGTGAACCCATCGCCATTATCATCTGTAAGTGATCATCACCATCCCCTCGCTTCGACTGCAGACGAGGGTCTGGGCTCAGCGACCGAATAAAGGTCTTTTTGCGAAACGCCGTCTCTCAGTATTTTTTCCTGCAACGGCGAACTTACGGCCAGTAACAACAGCTCCGCTGTTAATATAGCGTACATATAGCGTGTACTAAGACAGCGTAAATGAAGAGATTGAGACAGTGTAAGATAGCGCGAACGTGCAATCTACTTGTGTGATAACCATGCACATGTTTCTCCGACGGTCGCGGATCCGGCGTAATACTATCACCGCTCATATTGCGGCGGACAGTTCCTGTCCCCTTACGTCGGTTCCGCGACCCCTGCCCTTGCTGGCAACTGAGACACATGAACAATCTCTGCAACTAAAGGAAGATCTGCTTCGCGCCACACGCGCTCGCATCCCACCGTGTGGAACAGACCTTCCCAGTGGTCTCGCTCGCTGGGAGGAGGTCCACCTGCGTAGACTTCGAGTTGGGATGGCCCTCTCTTTTGCGGTAACCCGGGCGTGGCCACCGCGGTACCATGCCCTGTTTACCAACAACTGCCCCTTCGGTACGGCTCCTGCCGATGACACCGACACCAATCACCTGTTACGGACGCGCCCTTCCCTGAAAGCAGCGAGATGCCGACACCTTCGCGGCACAGGCCGCGTTCGCTAGCCGCCGCCGCCGCTGCCGGCTTGGCGCATGCGCTCTCGGCAGCTGGTCACCGCCTGGCCACGTGACTCGCAACGTGCATGCGAGCTTGGCCATAGATGAGAGCGAGACCAAGGCGTCTTCTCGAGGGGTTTCGTGGGAGCTGGAGGCTTTGACGTGTCGTCGACAAGTGGCGTACGACCACCTTGAGGATATCGCCCGGCGAGCTGCTTCACTGGAGAGGGTCCGAAATGCATAGGCGCGCGAAGCTAGCGTAGGAGACTAAGGAAGCGCGAGCCGTTCGGCTCGAAAAATGCCGGGAGCGGGAGCGCAACTACAGACGAGGGCAGGCTTGGGAGAAATAGTATAATAATTACAGCTAAATCCCGGGTTAATGAAATGAAACCAAGACTTAACCGGGCTAAGCCAAGCTTTCTCATTTCTCATGATGGGAAACAGCGCAAAACAAAACTTGGACAAGAAAGACTACGGGACGAAGGTAGTAGCAACTGAAGCGTTTAATCGTCAAAACACGCAAGTATATGCAGTGTTTTGGTGGTTGTTTTCCGTGACTGTGCAAGATTGTAGATTGTACTGTACATTTTGCGGTGGCGGTGGCTTAGATTGTGTGTATTTGACGATTATTTGTGTGTTTTGACGATTAAACGTTTCAGTTGCTAGTAGCGCTTCGTCCCGTAGTCTGTCTTGTCCAAGTTTTGTTTTGCGCTGTTTCCCATATGAACCTATACCAACAAGCCCAACTCGCAGTTCTTTTTTCTTTTTGCATATCCAGAGTTAGCTCAGCTAATCCGCAGCCGTTTTTTGGGACCTTATTTCGGTAATGTTGACACCGGACGCCGGTTTTCGCCTAATAGGGCATTTTCTACTTTTGACTGAAAACGTTTCAGGTGGGTCTAGGGTATACACGAAAAAATTACAAAACCACGTAAGATAAATCCCCGTAGAGGCCTTTAATGTACGTTAAATATTCTGCATTGCCCGGCACCGGCTGTGTGCCTCCGCCCTAGTCAACGCTACGCTTGCTTTGCAGCCGTTCCGAAAACTACGTGCACACTAGCGTCGCCGTGGCGTGCCAGGTGCCGCTTGCCGACGACGGCAGTCGCTATAAACCTGTTTTCGCAGAGGCTGGCGCGTTTTCCTTGTGCCGCGGAGAAAATGAATCCTAGACCCATTCGGCAGTGCCGCAGAACGCAAAGGCCAATGAGCGATGGTGGTTGTGATGACGTGTTGCGACGTCTCGCACCTGACGACTTGCGCCAATGGGGAGGAGTGTTCCTCATGGCGGCAGCTTCGAAGCGCTCGGGGCAGCAGGCTGCACCGGAACAAATGTTAAGGCTTACCACCGCGGTCGATATTTGACAGGCGCTTGCACAAGCGGCGCGATTGGCGTTTTACAGCGCACTTTTTGCCCAGATTATAAGCTCCTTTCCTGCATGAGCATGAGCATGAGCATGAGCTTGCGCCTCGTGCTGCATTTGAACGAGCGGTTAGAAGCGGTCACTGGAGCTACCTTGCAGGACTTCCCGGCCAGTGCCGACGCGATGTTGCCGCCGCCTGCGGAGTTGGTGTGGCCTTCGCCCGCAGCGCGGCGAGACGCCGCTAGCGGCCGTTGGCAAAGCGGCACCGCGTTGCGGCGCTAGTGTGCACGTACCCTTTCGGGATCAGTAAATCGCTAGCGTGCAAGAACATTTGGCGCAATTGTTCAACTTTCACATGGCTTTTTCAAGCGAAGCTTGTATCGGTCGATTGGTGTCGCCGTCGGTGTCGCTGTTGGCGTCCTACGCTATAACTTCCTCCTCACCCCCCTTGCCCTGTCTCCTCACCCACAGCTCACGACCGGAAACCCTTCACTCTCAACCGGCGCACCGAATCACGCCATACCCTCTGCCAATCACAGGCTGGTTTCCTTCGGAGAAGAGAAAGCGAGGTTAGCTTGCTCCGCGCTTTGGCGTGCTTTGTCCGCTTCACTGAAGAGCGGAAGGCCTTGAAAGAACAACTGCAGCAGTCCCGTGAACGTACTCCTGTTCGGAGCGCTAATCGTAGAGTTTCGGCGATTGAAAACTCTACCGATACGACAACGGCGGGCCACTGAATGGGTTCAACTAATTATTGGTTTAACAGGGATTTTACAAAGGATTGGTTTACGGTTTCACAGGATCGGGAAACCCTCGCGGATACTTTTGTACCCAATAGAGGAGGAATTGGGGATTGTTGTCCCACTCTCCACATCTTCGCTTAGGACAGAAGTGGGCCACATTCACGGTCAGGAAAAGGGGACGTTAGCATTTCGTTTTTCATGGACTGATCACCGGCTAATTGTGCTAAACATGAACACGCGGGTACTCCCTGAAAGAATCACGACAGAAGTTCGCGTGGTTTAGTGAAAGTGAAGTGAAGTGAAGTGAAAGAGACTTTAATGATCGCCGGCAACAGGCGTAATGTCTCCACTACGCCCGGACGTAGCCACTCGTCGATCCTGGTGGCATTCTACTTAGCAACACTTTCGCTACTCCCTGCGGGGGTGGACACCCTTGTCCCCGAAGGGAGGGCGTCGGCCCGCAGCTTTCTCTCCGGTGCTGCCGTTCGAGAGCCGTTAGGACTTGCTGGACGGCTTAGAGTTGAATGTCCTTGTCGCAACTGCGTATGGCGTCTTGTAACCACGGCGGAAGGTCGGTCCTGGTTGAAGCTTCGTGAGGTCGCACTTCACAATCCCATAATAAATGGGCGGCTGTTGCACTGCAGTTACTGCACAACACACACTTGTCGTCCGTGTAGAGTTCTGGTTGGATATGTTTCATAATGACCGGGGTCGTTAATGAATTTGTCTGTAGCTGTCTGAACGTAGATGCTTGTTCTCTAGTCAACTCGGGGTGAGGCGGTGCCAGCACCCTCCTGTTGTTCCTGTAATACTTAGTGATACCCTGAAAGGTATCGTACCTATCCTTTGTCTCCGTCCACCACTCTACAGACGAATCCATTACAGCCGCGCGGCCTGCTAATTCTCGCGCCACTGAATTTCCCGTCTGGTTGTGGTTGGCAGCCGATTCTGACCCATCGTTCCCTGCGTGAGCGGGGAACCACTTGACTGCTACCCTACGTCCGTCGATGTTCACCGATTCGAGCAACCGCACTGCTCCACAGCACATCCGGCCTTTGGAGAAGTTACGCACTGCACTTTTGGAGTCACTTAGCACGGTCGTTGTTTCTGGGTCCGCGATGGCCAGGGCGATGGCCAACTCCTCTGCACACTGCGCTTCTCGTGTAACGATGCTCGCAGCGTTCACCGTGTCTCCCGTCCTTGCATCGATGACTACTGCTGCAAAGCATCGGCGGTCGCTGTACTCTGCAGCGTCTACGAATCTGGTGCCGGGAACGCTCAGGTGCTGCTCTAACATGGCCTTCGCCCTGGCCATTCTTCTATCCTTGTTGTGAGTCGGGTCCATGTTCTTGGGTAGAGGATAGACTCTGGTAGCATTCCGGATGACAGCCGGGATGTCTCGTTCTTCTTGCTTGTCGGGGCTACGAGTGGTGGACGCCGTTTCCATACCGAGTCGGGCAAGGATAGATCTTCCCGTCTTCGATCCTTTGAGCCGCTCGATCTGGGCTACTTGCTGGGCTTCCATGAGCTCGGAATCCATAATACTTTGGCGGTTTAGTGAAAGAAATTTGCTTGTGGGTTTAAAACGTTATCGTACAGGAGGCACGACGCTAAGATATCACGATGTAAGACGTATCTTTTCACAGTCATCGAAAAGTGTCTCTGCTGTTTCCTATCTCACGGCATCATTTTCATCCGCTGCCATGGTTTAAATCTAAATATTCCCTAGCGTCGCCCAACTTTGTTTGCGTACTTCCATTTCGTCCACACTGCTTATAAGCAAAAAGGATGAAGATTTGGGTGCATGTATGGTTTATCATCATGGTTATCGATTTCCACTGTATTTCCACTGGGCCTTTGTGTATCTGGAGTTAGCCACAGGGCTGTTGTGTCCGCTCTTAATTCATTCGTTGCAGCGCAAGGGTCATGTGGTGCCGCTACGCCGACGACACCGAATTCGGGCACGACCGAGGGAGGACGTACGCTCGTTGAAAGGGAAATTCAAGAAAGGGTTTATTCAGATGGCGTCATCTTTTATAGCCGCGCAGTTGCCGTCACACGGTAGATTATCCGAATGCTAGAATACGGAGACCCCGATACTAAAGGCCGCTTTCCTACTAGTCAGCGATTTCTGCAGAACTGTTTCTTTTATTCATTCATATACTTTTACATTTCTAAGTATTCCTTCTGTTCAATTATTCTTTTCTTTCTCATTTATATCTGAACTCACCCATGAAACAGTCGAATTCTCGCTGGCAACTTCTCGGCCGATCCCCTAAGGAAACGACCTGAGGAAACCAAAAAAAAAGCAGTCGCTGCACGAGGCACGAGGCGAGTGCCAAGAAAGCGAAGAAGAAGAATTGCATCTGTCCTGCTTCGCTGTCGCGCTATAGGCCCAGAGAAATGCCGCTACGAAAAAAGCAGTCCTCGAAGCCAAAGAGCAAGGAGCCCGAGGTAAATTCGAAAGGGTCGTCAGTGGCGACGTCCGCGTCTACAAGAAGTCCCACGCCCGCCGACACAACCCAGTCCGATCAAACAAACCCGGGTGCGGCAGCCGGAGCGAGCGAGATTGCTTCCCCCGGCGCGGGCAGGACTGAAACGACCGAAGAAATGTTCCCCCAAGACGGGACTTCCTTTTCGCTCCTAAGCGTGGACATCGCGAGGGGGCTCAGCGGCGAAGAACTTCGACACGACTCCGAGGGATTCGGCCAAGGCGTCGCCGTCTCGACGCCTACCGTGGCGACAGGTCCCGTCCGACACGCTAGGTTCGGGAATTTGGGACAACCATACCGCGTAAACTTTACAGTCGAAGACGTTGCGCCCCAGCAGCAAACTGACCCTCCCCACACGCATTGCGACCACCACCACGGTTCCCGACGGGGCGAAGAAATCGCCATCCCTGCAGGGACCTCGGGCTTTCTGTCGAGGGCGTTTAGCAACCCTGACCCTACCGCGACTCTTGTTGCGAGGCGCACGGATCGCTCCCCGGGCCTTGGGGATAAGCGCCAAGTCCTGCCCTCGGGCACGTCCACTTCTTCGGCGAGCGCAGCGACGGAGGGTTCCAGGAGGCCGTCGTCGTCGCCGAAAGCGAGAGACAAACTGTGCCTTTTGCCCGAGCAACTGACGGCTTCCTTTCGTAGCGGCCGCCTCCGCCGGGATTCCGACGCTTCGAGGCCGGAGGCAGGACGGATGAGTTCACGCTGCCAGGAATCCCTGGAGGCGGGAACCCCGAGGCGGGCCAGCAGGCCGGTGAAGCGGCGAGCCGCGTCACTGTGCGGACCTCGCGAAAGAGAAGGGCCGCGCGCGGTCCCTTCAAGCACTCGGGGATCCTCGGACAGGGGCCTCGCCGCAACGCCGCCGAGAAAGCGACCGGTCGCGCTGCGAAGCGTCCCGGCACTCGACGATGCGGGCAGCAACGCCGCAAGCAACCACGACGCGAGCCCGACGCCGACGTCCGCTTCAACGACCCCGTCGGCGAAAAGTAGGTCGGCATGCGGTAGCCTTCGCATTGTGCGGGCGCTTCCCGTTATTTTTTCGTTGTGCGGGATTGCGTTACATACGCGAGGTCTGTCTGTTATTGCGTTAATTATAGGACGGTAATGTTGGCAAAAAGTGACGGTGTCCGTTCATGATGAATACAACGGCAGCATGCGAGAAACGAACGAGGGAAGCGGTGTGTGAGTGGTTCAGATGAGAGTGACGTATACAACTACCAGTCAGACCCGCGCAGGGAGGGGGGATCCAAAGTGTACTGAGCATGAGTTCGCGGGTTCGATTCCCGGCCGCGGCGGCCGCTTTTCTGATGAAGGCGAAAAGCAAAAACGCCCGTGTGTACGAGATTTCGGCACAGGTGGCAAAAATTAATCCCGAGCCCTCCACTACGGCGCGCCTCATCGCCCGTGTTGCGTCGGCACGTTAAAACCCTAGAATCAATCAAAAATCAATCCGAAGTGTGGCTACACAGCCCTAGGCTGGACGTCCCGCGATGAACTGGTATCATTGTTCCACCGGCTAGTACGAAAAAATTGTCGCCACTGTGCGCGTCGATGCGTACTGTAAAGTGGCATATGAAGAGAGGTTACGGCCGATAATGGGGTAAGAGTATAGAATGGGTACCATGACAGCAGAATGCCGAGAGCGCTGAACAACAAAAGGAACAGCGAATGTCGGCCTTGGACAAGCAAACATTATCGCTGAGGAAGAGGGCGAAAACCTTTGACACGATGCGTGGACAAGGCTTGTAAACGGCGTATACTAGCAAGCCCTGCGCGCCTCTGGGGCCTCAGGAAAGTGTGTTTCGGGAACTTGATGCTAACGCATTGCTCGTGACCAAGCAAAGCACTTTGGACCAGGACTGAATCAGCGTAACGGCAAAGCTTAAAGTTGTAGCCTAACTGCTTGCGTCATCCGATTAACCCTTTTTGGCTTTGTGTTGCGGCACGCGCAGTAACAGTCAACGTAACTTTCCGCGCTCGCGTGGCGGAGGCGAGATATTGCAGCAGCTGTTAATTTGGGACACGCGACGGCAGCAGTGGCCGTGTATGTTCATTCTTGAGCAGCAGCTTATGCGCTATGAGGGCGCAGGCACCACGTGAGGAGGTATTTTGGTGCTGTGTGATCTGGGTAGTTCACGGAGCAAGAACAAAATAGGAGCATAAACGACGCTTTATACGGCAGCTAGATAACCTCACAAGCGCTTTGCTAAGGTTAAGCTAGCGGGATCTGTCGCAGCAAAAGAAGCTGCACAGCCGCCGTGACCGGCTGTGCAGGTGGTCGTCAATTAGGTGCCGCTGCCCTCTCCTTCACCGTCACAGATACGAAAATTAGTAGTCCGAGTCGGTTTATACTGTGACGTTATCTGGTCGCTCCCCGCACTTGCTACAATGGGCCGTTTCACCGCCTATATATACTTTTACGTGGCAAGGAGGCAACAATTGTTAAATACTCACAAGGCAGGATAAGGCTGGAGGCGTTGAGGTGACCATCAGCATAACTCCAAAGCCGAGCTTCGTTCTCGGCTTTTCACCACCAGCGGCATAGCACTGATTGCATGCCTATCGCTAACAGGGATTGCCCCGTCACGTGACCCCCCGGCCGAATAGGCTCCGTCTCGGTGCTCGCTAAGGAGAACCGGTTAGAAGTACTGGTTGATAAACTTTCAGACGGGTAACGTGGACAATACTCGTGAGCGGGCGATTACAGGAAGAGGTTCCGGGATATACGGCAGGAGTAATATCGTATGCACATCCCTGGGACGTCGCCGCACCTTGTACGGTCCAGGATAGGGCTGAAGCAGTTTTTCGGAGAGGCCCACACGGCGTTCAGGGGACCTGCAGAGCAGGACGAGTGAGCCCTAAGGGAACCGGATGGTGCGATGCACTTCGCCATAGCATATCTTGAGTGATAACTGCGATGCAACGAGGTGCTCAAGGGCTAGTTGGCGAGCTCGGTCGGCTTGAACAATGACATCGCGAGCGTATTAAGACGAGGAGGCACGAGGTAGCGATTACAAAAAGCAAAGCCGGTTCATTGCCAAACAGTGGAGAAAAGGGGACCGAAACCGGAAGTATCATGGCGGGAGGTGCTATACGCGGAAGTGAGAAATGGTAACGTGAGGTCCCAATGTTGATCAGCAGATACGTACAGAGACAGAGACGCTTGAACCGGACGTTGACCGTCCGGTTCAAGCGTTCGGTGAGTCCTTTAGTTTGTGGGTGATAGGCCGTGGCCAGCTTGTGTTTCGTCGTGCAAGAGCGGAGAACGTTGTCGGTGTCTGGACACAAGGTTCTTGCCGCGGTCTCTTCAAAGCTGGCGGGGAGCGCCGTGGTGCAGAACAACATCGTAGAGAAGATGCTCGGAGACGTCGTTTACGCACCTCGCCTCAAGGGTGCGCGCGACGGCGTACCGCGTCGTGTAATCTGTAAGAACGGCGACCCACTTGTTGCCCGAAGAGGGCGGTGAGAAAAGGGGGCGGCAGTACAAGCGTACGGGCTGATACTGGCGCGTGCACCTGTGGGCCAAACGCACTATTTGCCGGGACGCATGACTTCACGGTGAATAAAATGGCGGTGGACACGGAGCTTTCGAAAGAAAGCTTGAGAGGGCGTGACGTCACGTTTCGTGAAACAAATAGCAAAATTATGACGCCCTATTTTCTCCGCCGTACATTCACCAACTCCGCCTTTACTGTAATTTTCTCCTGTGTGCGTTCCAGTTCAGCAGACTCAAACTGGAGTCTGCTGAACTGGAGTTGCGCAAACAAAGGCTCGAAAATTGCAGAAAAGCCGCGGGTATGGCTCGGAGGCTACCGGTGCTCTGGCTTCATCGGTACCATTGCTACGACACTGTTAGTATGGCTCTGCAGTATCCATCAAAAACCACGTGACTTCCTCTACATATTTTTTTCGATGCCCGTCTAACTCTTGATGCCTGTGCTGAGGCTTGTTCTTGCATAGCGGTAGCTCTTTGTTGCGTGCGACACGTTTAAAATCAGGCACATATGCAAGACGAAAAGCAGAACTGGTGTAGGTGGCACGGCACGAATCCAGAAAGAAGAGACGCGGCACGGCGCGGGAATAAAGAGGGTACCGAGGGACTTCGAAGCTACTAAATTTTGTGTGGGGCTTCAGATGTTGAACTCCCAGTCTCAAGGCCGCACAGATTTTCCCAAAGTCACCCTGAAAACCGACAGCCTGCGGAATTACACTGATGTATATATCGCAGAAAGTACCATGCACTAGCCGGGAGTTCTCTTCGCAAGCTTTATGAGTGTTATTTTTCGTTCCTTCCCCATCCCCTAGCCCTTAGGGCGTTGTCGGGAGATTTGAGTCTTAGGGGCACACGTCTCCTCTGTTGCCTTCGCAGGCCTTCCCCACGAAACGCTATCGCCTTCAACATCTCCGAGGCCATCGTGGACCTCGATCTTCGCCCGCGACGCCGGCGGTCGCGTGACGCCCAAGACGAGCGCCTTCCTGGCGCTGCTCAAGCGCGTCTCCAAGGACTCGTCCTCCGGCGGCCGCGACGGACTCAAGTGCCTCGACCGCCTCAGCACCGTGTCCGAGATCCGGTGGGCCTGCGACGAAGGCCGCGACGGGGCGCGCAAGCACAGGAGCCCCCCGCGCCACGGTTCCGGGCCCAGCAGGGAGCGCCGGAGCTTCTTCTTTTGCGACGACAGAGAAGACACCGACTTGCTGCACGTTCCCAAGGTTCCGCTGCCCACCGGCGCCCCGTACAACCGTGAGTGCCGGCCTTTAGTCGGGTCCAGGCCAGTCACGAAGCGGGATAGGAGGGAGGGGGATTGTAACCTCTATGGGAGACGTTCAATGATCGAGATCACTATTTCTCATACGAGGGTTTGCGGCAGCCAGGGATTCCGCAAGAGCATTTCAGGGGTACGCGATCATTTTTCCAAACTCTTTCCCCGTTTTACTGCTTTCTGCTTTTTGCCGAAGCTTGCTGCCAAATGAAAAATGTGGCTTCGCTGCATGCAGACACGTTTTATTATCCGAGATGCACATCTTGTAGCGTCGGTTTTTTGCACAACACTCCCGCTAAGCAAAAAAAAAAAAGTAAGCCAGCTTACACAACGGTGCAAGCCTTATGTCACAGCAGAGCTGTGTTCGTCTCACTAAGCTAAACTCGACGAGCAGCATATGTCACTGAGAACCATAAACCATGTGTATATTGTCACGAAGACAAGGACGATGCAGTTGTGTTGAATGAGAAACACGTTTATTGGAGCGAACTTGTGCTCCCCTAACAACTCAAAAGAATACAGAGGCGGCGAAGCAGCGGTCAACAAAGTGACTTGCACAGGCGAGTGTCGTCGAATCGAATGCCCCGGCGTCCGCACTGCAGGCCTTTTATCTTTCGGCGCGCGTGGTTCTCGAAACGTCGATTCGCATCGAGAACATAGTAGATCCAGGAAGATCATTCTGGGCCGTTCACGTTAGATCGGAACGCTCTCCCCATCACAACAGATAACGCATGCGGCACAGAAAGAAAGAATGGAACACGCGCTTCCCTTGGCGCAGAGATAACGCAGACCGGCGCAGCCGGGCGGTAAAAGCAAAACACAAATAAGCAAACCCAATGTATGGTTCGCGGCATTACCCCCCCTCTAAGAGTGCATCGACCCGATGCTAATATAAGCGACAGTCCGAACAAATGAAAATAAAAGTTCGTCATCGTCCGTAGAAAGGCTTTAGGCGAACCACGTGGACGACTTCAGGCCGCCTGCGTTGTCGTGATGTGCCGGAGTCACCATCAGGGATCACTTCGTAGGTAAGTTGGCCAACACGTCGTAGAATCTGGTAGGGTCCGAAATAGCGTCGCAGGAGCTTCTCACTGAGTCCGCGTCGTCGAATGGGAGTCCAAACCCACACACGATCCCCTGGTTGATACTCGGCGTCTCGGCGTCGGAGGTTGTAGCGGCCCGCATCCACCAGCTGCTGGTCCGTTATACGAACTCGAGCGAGCTGGCGGGCCTCCTCCGCACGTTGAAGATATCCGTGGACGTCGGCGTTGAGGTCGTCGTCTTCTACGTGCGGAAGCATGGCGTCGAGCATCGTAGTCGGCCTTCTACCGTAGACAAGCTCGAACGGCGTCAGCTGCGTCGTCTCCTGGATAGCCGTGTTGTACGCAAACGTGACATACGGGAGCACTTCGTCCCAAGTCTTATGTTCAACGTCAACGTACATTGACAGCATATCTGCGATTGTCTTGTTCAGACGTTCTGTTAGTCCGTTCGTTTGGGGGTGGTACGCCGTCGTTCTTCGGTGATCCGTGTTGCTGTAGCGCAATACTCCTTGCATCAGCTCCGCAGTAAATGCCGTTCCGCGGTCTGTGATTAGGACTTCCGGGGCTCCATGTCGCAGCACAACTTGGCTTATAAAGAACTTTGCCACTTCTTGTGCAGTCCCCCTCGGAAGAGCGGTGGTCTCTGCGTAGCGCGTCATGTAGTCTGTCGCTACGACAATCCACTTGTTCTGTGATCGTGACGTAGGGAACGGGCCTAAAAGGTCCATTCCAATCTGTTGAAATGGTCTCGATGGGACGGCGATCGGTTGCAGAAGTCCGGCGGGTCTTGTCGGCGGCGTTTTTCGTCGCTGGCAGTCACGGCAGCTCCGGACGTAGTGGGTGACGTCAGAGGTAAGGCCGGGCCAGTAGTACCTCGCCTTGATTTTTCCAATAGTGCGGGCTGTGCCGAGATGTCCGGAAGACGGGTCGTCGTGGCACGCTTCCAAAATTTCGTCACGAAGGTCCGCGGGGATGACGAGAAGGTAATTCGCTCTTGTTCCGGGGCTGAAATTCTTCTTCACGAGGACGGAGTTTCTCAGGCTGAATGCTGGTAAGCTGCGTTTGAAGGTCCTAGGAACGGCAACGTTGCATCCCTCGAGGTACTCGATTATGACGCGTAAGTCGGGGTCGGCACGCTGCTGGGCGGCTAGGTCGCTCTCCGTCACGATCCCGAAGAACGCGCTGTCTTCATCAGAGTCTTCTGGTGGTGGGTCGACGGGGGCGCGGGACAGGCAGTCGGCGTCGGAGTGTTTCCTGGCGGATTTATAAACGACTGTAACGTCGAACTCCTGCAGGCGCAAGCTCCACCGCCCAAGACGGCCAGAGGGGTCCTTCAAATTGGCGAGCCAACACAGCGCATGGTGGTCTGTTACAACCTTGAATGGCCTTCCATACACGTATGGGCGAAATTTTGAAATCGCCCATATAATAGCCAGGCACTCTTTCTCAGAGGCAGAATAGTTTTTCTCCTCCTTCGACAGACCACGGCTGGCATAGGCGATTACCCTTTCGCAGCCGCTTTGCTTTTGGACAAGGACGGCACCCAAGCCTATATCACTGGCGTCCGTGTGCATTTCCGTTTCGGCATTTTCGTCGAAATGAGCGAGCACGGGCGGGCTTTGCAGGCGTTTTTGCAGCTCGGAGAATGCTTTTTCTTGGTCGTTTTCCCAGCTGAAAGGGGTGCTGTCTTTCGTCAAGCGCGTGAGTGGCTCTGCAATGCGTGCGAAGTTTGCGACGAAGCGCCGGTAGTATGCGCACAGCCCGAGAAATCTTCGCACGCCCTTCTTGTCTTTCGGCCTAGGGAAGTTCGCGATAGCTGAAGTTTTTGCCGGGTCAGGTAGGACTCCCGCGGCGTTGACGACGTGGCCCAAGAACTTGAGTTCCTCGTATGCGAAACGGCACTTTTCAGGCTTCAGCGTCAACCCCGACGTACGAATGGCCTCGAGTACAGACTCCAACCTTGCAAGGTGTTCGTCGAAAGTCCGGGCGAATACCACTACGTCGTCGAGGTATACGAGGCAGGTGTGCCACTTAAGGCCAGCTAGCACAGTGTCCATGACTCTTTGAAACGTCGCTGGTGCTGTGCACAGCCCAAACGGCATCACCTTGAACTCGTATAGGCCGTCTGCGGTTATAAATGCAGTCTTCTCTCGGTCTCTCTCGTCCACTTCTATTTGCCAGTAGCCGGTCTTCAGGTCCATCGATGAGAAGTACTTCGCGTGGCAGAGGTGGTCGAGGGCGTCGTCGATTCGGGGGAGGGGGTACACGTCCTTTTTCGTGATTTTGTTCAGTCGCCGGTAGTCAACGCAAAACCTTAATGTGCCGTCTTTTTTCTTTACGAGTACGACGGGCGCAGCCCAGGGGCTTTTCGATGGCTGTATAATGTCATCGCTCAGCATGTCGTCGACTTGAGTCCGGATGGCTTCCCGTTCGTGTGAAGAGACGCGGTACGGTGACTGTCGGGTAGGTCGGGCTCCATCTTCGGTTATTATTCGGTGCTTCGCTAGAGGGGTCTGACGTAGTTTTGCGCTCGACGAAAAACATTCGCTATAGCGACGCAGCAAAGCCAATAATTTTTTCCGTTGTTCTTGCGGTAGCGCCGGATTCACGTCGAATGGCTGCGGGAGCTTGAATGTTTCTACGGGTGTGCGTTCAAAGTCGGCGACTGCGATCACATCACTTGCTTCTTGCGTTTCTTCGAGGAACGCAATTGCAGCTCCCTTGTTTAAATGCTGGTACTCTTCGGTGAAATTAGTGACCAAAACGTGAGATTGGCGTTGCTTAAAGTGCGCAATGCCTCTTGCGACGGAGACACCGCGGTCGAGAAGCAACCTTCGATCACTCTCTACGATAGCGTCGATGTCAGAAGCAGCATCCTCACAGTAGACGGCGATCATCAAGCTTGCGCGGGGTGGCAGGGTGATGTGATCGTCGGCGATCCTGACAGCAGCACGGTGATCGGGGTTCGGCTGCGGCGTCGTGGAGTGATTGGAGGAAAATGTTATCGACTTGGTCTGCAGATCAATTATTGCGCCGTTGTCCGTCAAAAAGTCCATTCCGAGAATCACGTCGCGGGAGCAGTTAGGCAGAACGACGAACGCCGCAGGGTACGTTGTGCCGTCTATGGTGACGCGCGATGTGCACGTTCCACTTGGCGTCACGAGGTGGCCTCCTGCTGTGCGTATGTGCGGACCGTCCCATCTGGTCATAACTTTCTTCAGTTTAGACGCAAATGGTCCGCTCATTACCGAATAGTCAGCTCCCGTGTCTACGAGGGCGACTACGTCAAAGCCGTCGATGGACACCTTGACGTCAGATGCAGTCGTCCTCGAGTTCCGGGTTCGTCGGGGCGTCGTATCTCTGCTTGTACGTGTTGATGGTCGGGCATTGTGCATCGTCGTTGTCGTCGTCTTCTCAACGGACGTCTCGGTCAGGTCGGGTACGCGTCGCGCCGTGTAGCTGTCGTCGTGTTCGAGAGTCTCGTCAGGGTTAGGTCGGGTCGTCGGGATGAGGGCATGTCGTGAATCACTGTCTTCAGCGCGTCCTTGCGTTGTTGGAGGGTTTCTAGTTTTTCGCCGTAGAGCAACTTCACCTCCAGAAGTTGCCGCCTTTAGTTTCCCCCGCGTGGGCTGGGGGACCTTCCACGGGCGAAGTCAGCGTTGCTGCGGCGGTTCGGCGATTGGTAGGGGTAGGGCGACGGCGAACGGTTGAAACGCGCTGGGCCACGGCTGGTTTCAGATAGATACTCGTCGATCTCACGTGGTCGTTGGCCAGGGAGAGGGCGAGGTGCGTCGACGGAGAAACCACGCAGTCCGAGTCTCTTGTATGGGCAGCGACGGTAAATGTGGTCGGCCTCTCCGCAGTGGTAGCACAGAGGACGGTTATCGGGAGTTCGCCATACGTCCGTCTTCCTCGGCGTCTGGTTTCGGGCTACCGGGGGTCGGGCGGGTGACAGTGGGCGGCGGTACGGCGGGGCCTCTTGACGGCGTGTTGGAGCAGGGCGGGGTCGACGAACAGCCGCGGAGTATGTCATAGCTTGTGGCTCTCGGGGTACCTCGGATGGCGTAGAAGTTCCCAACGCTTGTTGCACTTCTCTAATCACGTCGGTGAGGGAAGCGACTTGGGGCTGCGGCGGCGTTGGGAGAAGTTTCCGCAGCTCCTCTCTCACTATTGCGCGGATAGTCTCGCGTAGGCTGTCGGCCGGGGTCCGCGTGCTGCCAAAGTCGTTCGCATTGGCCGCGCCAACAAAGTTGCGGTCATACTGCTTAGCACGCATTTCGAGGGCTTTCTCAATAATGCTAGCTTCGGTCACGAATTCGGCGACGGTTTTGGGCGGATTTCGGACAAGTCCAGCAAACAGTTCCTCCTTCACTCCGCGCATTAAGAAGCGCAACTTCTTTTCTTCCGTCATTTCGGGGTCTGCGCGGCGAAATAGCTGCTTCATCTCCTCAACGAAGATCACGACACCTTCGTTGGGGTGTTGCGTGCGTGTTTCCAACAAAAGGGCGGCTCTTTCTTTCCGCACGACGGTAGTGAAGGTCTTAGTAAACTCGCTTTTGAACTGAGCCCAGTTTGTCAAGGAGCTCTCGTGGTTCTCGAACCAAGTGCGAGCCGAATCTTCCAAGTAAAAGAAAACGTGCCGGAACGTTTCTGCGTCGTCCCACCTGTTGAATTTCCGGACGCGCTCCAGTTTCTCCAACCATTCTTCTGGGTCTTCTGCGGGGGCTCCTCGGAACGATGGCGGTTCCCGGGGCTGCTGCAGGACGATTGGCGACGTTGTTTCTTGCACCATGGTGTTGGTTGCAGCGTTCCTTTTCTTGGGGCCTTCTGGCATCAAACCGAACTCGGGCGGTAAATCTTGCAGGCGGGGGCTGGCTCTTGTTGGACTGGCTTGGCGGCTTTTCGAGGTTGTAGTGGGCATGAAGGGTGCTTACCCCGCACCTCCACCAGATGTCACGAAGACAAGGACGATGCAGTTGTGTTGAATGAGAAACACGTTTATTGGAGCGAACTTGTGCTCCCCTAACAACTCAAAAGAATACAGAGGCGGCGAAGCAGCGGTCAACAAAGTGACTTGCACAGGCGAGTGTCGTCGAATCGAATGCCCCGGCGTCCGCACTGCAGGCCTTTTATCTTTCGGCGCGCGTGGTTCTCGAAACGTCGATTCGCATCGAGAACATAGTAGATCCAGGAAGATCATTCTGGGCCGTTCACGTTAGATCGGAACGCTCTCCCCATCACAACAGATAACGCATGCGGCACAGAAAGAAAGAATGGAACACGCGCTTCCCTTGGCGCAGAGATAACGCAGACCGGCGCAGCCGGGCGGTAAAAGCAAAACACAAATAAGCAAACCCAATGTATGGTTCGCGGCAATATGGTATATGGTATACCATGTGTATATGGTATACACATATACCATGTGCATATGGCACTCGTCAGCGGAAGACCAACGAAAACGGAAAGTAAAGGGTATAAGCGCTTTTTAACACGAAAGTGTTAACACCGATGGACCCCGCCATTAAACACGAAACTGTTTAATGCCGAGGTCCACCAACTTTTGACTGACGTTATATCCGTCACGGAAATGACATCGCCAGAAAAACTTCTTCGACGCGGCTGCGCCGGGATTTGATCCCCGAACTCTTCCGCCGCAGCGGAAGGTACGAAACGCGCTCTCGACTGCCCTATGAACAGACGCGTAGGCAGGGCGACAAACGCGCCTTATATCCTTCCCTTCAGATGGTGCTGCCGTCTAGGAGAGCCGAAGAGTAGTAGTTCATCATGACGCTAATGAGCGCCGACAGTTGGCGCCTCGTTGCCAGCGCCTACGTGTACGGGGGACGCGTAGCGTAACCTGCAGAGAAGCTTGTAAGGCAACGACCGGAGTAAGATCGACGCCGAATTGCGACTGTCCACTCCTGGCACGGTCCACTGCTTCTTTCGCTGCAGCGGACCGTGCGTTCACCAAAAGGATTCGCTGACAACCCGTTTGGTTTCGTTCGCACGGACGCTTTGCCCGTGGTTTCAGTTGGATTTACGCAATGCTCCGGCGCGTGCAATCTGGTGTGTAACGTTGATGCGTATAACGGTGCCATACCGACGAAATATAAATAGCGACGCGCAAGTTCATATCGATGCACAAAATTCAACTGCTCCTTTGAAGGCACATTTCACTATTGTTTTTTAGCTGGTTCCTACAAAAGAGGGACCAACCACATTTTTTTATAGTGCTCTCTCTTCAGTCCTCGTAAACGTCATCGTCCACCGGCGCAGTCGTTATCGAGTGCTCCCTCGCCGTTGAATGTCTGCACTACTACTACTTCTTGTTCATCGGGGGGGGGGGGGGGGGGTGAGGAGGGGAGGTCGTCTGGTTGTCTTACTTGTAGATGCATGCAATCATCCATGTCCATCAGTGCCTGCGGTTTTAAGCTTCTTACTAAACTCGTTGTCACCGATTACATTCTCGCCTCGAAGCGCGGCGCTGACGTTGTTTTCTTCGCAGTGCTTAAGTTCCCAGCATCTGCACCATAAGTGATCGCCGTGTTGGTTAAATGCGTTCCATTCCAGTGAGAGTTGAAACTATACCGTTCAATACTGCAGGGTGCTTGCCGAAAGCTCTCCAGCCGATCGTAATTCCACACCTGAAGTCCTCCTCGCGGTTTAAATAAGCGCTAACGACTTGCCCAAGATAGTCACATTAATAATTGTTCCACATGCATGCACGTACGCAACAAAGAGAAAGATTAAAGCCGTTTACTCAATGTGAAAGCAGTCGGAAGTGCACAGCAGTGATCCGCCATAATGGGCTGTACCGCCGTTATCCGCTTACTGCTACCACCCCATGCAATTCAAATTTCCCGCTTTCGCAGTACTCGCGCGCCCCCTGCCTGAAACTTCGCCAGGGGGAGTTCTGTTCTCTTTATGCTTTTCTCCCCGCACGTGCCGGCGTTGCAATGCCACATTTTGCGTTTACTATTGTAAAAACCAACCCAACGGGCGTCCTTAACTAAAGGAACGTGGGCGCAGACGGTTAGTTACGTATATTTTTCCTCAAATGTACCTATAGTTTTCTCTGCGCTAAACAACGGGAAGGTGTATGGCAAGCGCCAGTGTTTCACGAGTTTCGAATGGTTATAGCTATATAAACCGCTTGGCTTTTGAAGCCTCTGGGGTACGCCGCGAACAACAGCGTTAGCCCGGGATGGCGCCTTGGTGCTCCATACGCTTGGGTCGAGCGAGCGAGCTAGGACAACAAAGTGAGCACCTAAAGTGCTTTGCACTTAAAATACGCCAAGACGACTGGTTTTAATTGGCCGAGTTCTCGGCCTCTTTCTACAGCGCACCTGTTACCCTCTCGGTGGTTGGAAAAGTTAGTGTTGTTGTAAGAAAAAAAAAAAAAATCCTGGGCAGCTTCCATCAGTTCTCGCCCAATACGCTGAGCGCATGCGCCAGGTTAATCAGAAATACAGCACAGAGCTCAGTATTCGATAAAACACACAAAACAAGTATCGAAACCGCCGGATGGTTTATAAAGCAGTTGTGACGGGTGAGACCCCCACCCATGTATTCCTGGTAAAGATTGGGTTTGCAGCTTCTCTCGAAAATAAGAGTTGACGTCATTCGAGGGCGAACGCACGGGTCGGGCTAGGCAGGTCCCAGCATTCACGGCCAGAGAAGCCGGGCGCCAGTGACAAGCCCGCCAAGGCAACGACGAACATTTTAATAACCTCCGCCATCGGCATGTGTGGTGGTTTACAACAGCTTCGCTGTGCCTACACTTTCGCGGGGCGGGATAGCGGCTATTTTTGTTATATTTACGTACCTCTTCTGTATGGTGCGCAGGAGTAAATAAAAATTTCTGCTGCAACAATCTGACTGAAAAATATCTATCTGTCGTCATTCGGCATCGCCGTCATCAGCTACAAGAAAATTCCCCCGCATTTCCCCGAGGGGGAGAATGTGAAAGTGCGAATGCACGGTTGTCGGCCCGCTTGCGGCGCTTGCGCTCGGCCCCCGCAGCCCACCGCCTCGCCGCCTTCTCTTCCATCTCTTCCATCGGGTTTGTAGTATCACGTGTACACCACGCAGTTATCAAGCCGCTATAACGCCGCTGAGTCGCCAACGCACGCCGCTGACGACGTAGTTTGAATGCGTTAAAGATATAAAGCGCGTTACTAACACTGATATCAGCGTCGCGTCCGTGGCTTAGTCGGTAAAGCGTCGCGCTGCGGCCGGATCGAAACCTGGCGCCGGATGCTGTTTTTTTTTATATATAGAGAGGAGGACTGCGGGCGCCGCCGCCGCCGCCGGCGGTGGATGGTTTGGGGTCGCTTATAAAGTGCATTCGCACTTAAAACTCAGCGGTCATTTAAAAATCGGAAGCATTCCTTTCAAATCATTGCACGGAAAACATGGGCACCATGACAATCCAAGGCGGCAGAAACAGACAACCTCCTCTCACTGGTACGTGTCCAGACTTCATGCTTGTATGAGCACAGCAGTCGTTTTGACCTATCATCCCCTTGCGCTGCAGTTCGAACATCGAAGCTGCCGAGGTTCATGAACCTGAACGAGGCGCCCGTCGGCAAGCGTTACCGCAAGTCCACGACGGCCGCCGTCGTCGCGTCGGTGGTCATCCTGGCGGTCGGAGTGCTGGCAGCGTACATGGTCCGCAAGAGCGCGCGAAGCGTGGGCGGCATCCGGAGCGTTCGCTTCTCGGACGACCTCCGCAGAAGCTGCAGGGGTGACACCAGGGCCGCGACGGCCGGCTGCCTGGGAGCCGTGGACCAACTCTCGGACGCCGTCGACTGGGCCGTCAACCCTTGCGAGAAGCTGGACCGATTCGTGTGCGGTCGCTGGCAGAGCCGGAATCCGAACAGAAGGTCCTACCGGCAGGTGAGCTGCCTCTGGGCTTGGTGCTGTGTTTATACGCCCACGAAGGTGTATGGCGATTTTCGTTATTGTCTGAAGAATACCTAGGCTGGCATAGTGACTGAAACCTCAGAAAAAACGGAATACCAAGAGATGAACTACAGAGGACGCACGCACGCACGCACACACAGCGCGCACGTGCACTCTCTCTCTCTCTTTCCAGCGTGCTGCAAAAATGGTGATGGGATCTGTAATCACACATGCGCCGTCAAGCCAAGAAATGTCACCGCCTATTCAGTGGATGCTATCTTCAAGATAGGCGATGACATTTCTTGATCCAGGATTTCTTGGTCTTACTTCGTGGTTATGACGAAGGGCAGCATTGCGCTTAGCCCCACTGCTTTGCCAGACAGTCCGTCGCTGTCCTGTCTCCATACGCGTGGAGGAAGGGTCTACGAGAGTTGAATTTCAGCGCGGTGTACTGCTGAGACGAATCTTTCACGATACATTCTCAGAAAATGCGGTGGGAACTGCAAAACTCTGATGACTTCGCCTGTCTCCCTCTTGTTACCAGGAGAGCGTGGACAACTTGACGGCCAG
Source organism: Haemaphysalis longicornis (assembly GCF_048455015.1). Lineage (NCBI taxonomy): Eukaryota > Metazoa > Arthropoda > Arachnida > Ixodida > Ixodidae > Haemaphysalis > Haemaphysalis longicornis. Next base: position 188,351,251 of record NW_027526385.1, on the reverse strand, counting down.
CGTGCACGACTCGCTGCTCTACGTCATGCAAAACCTGCACCTGTTCGCTCACGAGGAAGGCAACATGGCCGTCTTCTACAACAGCTGCCGCGCCTTCCTCGCCAGCGGAGGGCATCCAATGGCGTCGGCCGCCGACATCGCGTCCGCCCTGGGCATCCGCGAGCGCCTGGCGACCGCCAACGAATCGGCGGGCCTCCAGGGGCTCCTCGACTTCGTGGTGAGGTCGAGCCTGCGCACGGGCCTCGCCTCCGTGATCCGCGTGTCTCTGAGGGCCGGCCACGCCTTCGTAGACGCGGGCGAAAGCCTGACTTCCACGTTGGGCGCCAGTCACGTGGGGCTGTTCCTCGCCGCGGCGCTCCGAGAGATGGCGCTCGACACGGAGGATCCCCGCTTTATGCTCGAGCTGGACTCCGTGGTCCACAGGTGAGCTCTACACCAGTTACGCCTTCCACATTCCATGCCGAGTATCGCCCCAAATGAGCTCGCACATGGGAAGGGATAGATTTCGGTACTGTCGAATGATAGCTTTACTGCAGCGAGTGGTTTGTACTTTTCTTTGGCGATTATAAATTATTCCTGCTTTACGCGTCTTGAGCTAACTGTTGTTTTAGCTAAACGAACACCTTTGCAATGTTGATCACTGCCATAGATGAACTCTGTTCCAAAGGAAGCGCTTTTGGAACATCATAAAATTTTTCAACACCTTCACCTTGCCACGGGTTTCGCAATTTTCTCCGTTGTTAATTTGCTTTCTGCTTATCTCATTTAATGGAAGTGCGATATAAATGCAGCGTGCAAAGGAGTAGTGAGTGAGGTTGGGTATTTTCAGTTCCCAGTACGGTTCTGAAGGCCGAGATAGTTGACCTTCTTATGACGTAGTGAATGTTCCAGCGCAGCACTCCTTGTGATGTGGTACTTGGAAAGCATTAGCGTCCAAATGAACAACGTTTTCTATATTATCATCTTCTTCTCTTCGCTTTGCGTTGTTTTAGAGCGAAGTTGTTTCATTCTAGGATCTAAAAAAAACTGCGTGCGTTTATCGCAACGGGTCCACGAATAATTGCATGCGTTCGATCCAGAGCTCGTGCAATACGCTCTGTCTCTCCAAATGTAATACAGGCACCTTGGAAAAAAAGTATACTGAAATTTGTTGCTCAGACGACTGTATCATGGTGTCGAAGTTAGTTTGCGCCGTTAGCTCACAGTGATGCTATAAACGCTACGAGTTCCCGTCTGCTGGCTATACATGTTGAAGGTGAAAAAACCAGCGAAATAGACGGAAGACGTAGAAGAGACGAGACAACACACACGCTGGACTAGCAACTGAGAATTTAATTGAAAAACAGAAACAACCAGAGAACGACCAAGCCTATACGCATGCGCAACAAGAACGCACGGTCTGATAAAACGCTATCGTAGTACACTTTTTTCCGCTCAGCTTTGTAGGAACGCGATCTCTTTATCGCTGAGGGAGATGGAAGAAACACTCACGCAATTTCCTTCTTCCTGTTGGCTGATGTAGAGCGATTCAATTATTTCCCTCTCTGTTTTAGTCCTGCCTCTTCCCAGAATCGTCACTCTTTCAAACAAAGCCTCACATTTGCCCTGACGTTTGCACTGACGACAGTGATAAGAAAGATGACCGGCTCCTTGCCCTCTGATCAACGCGCAGTGCTCTCGTAACCGGTCGTTGATGCATCGACCTGTTTGGCCTATATATACCTTACCACAGGTCAACGGAATGTTGTAAATGACTCTTTCGTCACACATTACGAATTGCTTTTCATGCTTCGTTTTACACGCACCTCTCTTTTTCCCCACATTTTCAATGCGCGTGCACAACCCAGACAGCTTACATGGCGCGGAAAACACTAATCGCACACCATGCCGCGAAGCAATTTTCTTTAAGTTGTGTGACACTTTATGAAGGTAAGGCATCACTTGAAATTTTCTTTTTTCTTTGTTTTCATCAGGCCTTTTTTCACTTTTCTGTTGCCTTTTAAGCTTAACATGGAGGCACTCAGCGACTGCCGTAAGCACTGTGCTGGGAAACCCCGCTGCATTTAGCCTCTGAGCCTGACAGTCCAGGCTTTCCTGGATTGCGTGGACACAGCTTTTTTGGAGTGCACTGCGGAAACATAATGTGGCTATGCCTCTTTTTACCAATTTGGAGTGACTCGAATCAAACGGAAGCAGCGCCTTCTTAGTCCTAGGTGAGTAAATCCAGCAAACGTGGCTGTCGTCTTTAAAAGTTAGCGTTAAATCTAAAAACCTAATGGTTTTATTCTCAGCAAGTTCAAAGGTAAAATTTAGGGTTTCGGAGCACGCCTTAAAATGCTTTAAAATGTCTTCAGCCACTTGTTCCGGGCAGTCAGAGGGCAAAAGTTTTAACACTACTAAAAAATCATCCATGTAACGAAACATGCGAAGCACTCTGACGTCACTTTCTGTGACTCCCTTAAGCTTTTGATCGAACTTAGACAGGAAAATCTTGCACAATACAGGGGCCACGGCAGAACCAATACAGATTCCTGTCTTTTGAATGAAAGTGCGGTCACGAAATTGAACTACAGTCGACGAGAGGTACAAAGCCACCAACTCAAGGAAAGCATCAGCACTGACACCGCACTCATTTTGAAACTTGACCACACCCGTTTCATCAATCAGTTCACGAATGGCAGAGAACAGTTCGTCATGGGGCACAGAGTAAAACAAGTCTTATTCGTAAAGTGTGCCGTAAAGCAATTCGTAAAGCAATTCGTAAAGTGTGACGAAAGAGTCATTTACAACATTCCGTTGACGTGTGGTAAGGTATATATAGGCCAAACAGGTCGATGCATCAACGACCGGTTACGAGAGCACTGCGCGTTGATCAGAGGGCAAGGAGCCGGTCATCTTTCTTATCACTGTCGTCAGTGCAAACGTCAGGGCAAATGTGAGGCTTTGTTTGAAAGAGTGACGATTCTGGGAAGAGGAAGGACTAAAACAGAGAGGGAAATAATTGAATCGCTCTACATCAGCCAACAGGAAGAAGGAAATTGCGTGAGTGTTTCTTCCATCTCCGTCAGCGATAAAGAGATCGCGTTCCTACAAAGCTGAGCGGAAAAAAGTGTATTACGATAGCGTTTTATCAGACCGTGCGTTCTTGTTGCGCATGCGTAGGCTTGGTCGTTCTCTGGTTGTTTCTGTTTTTCAATTAAATTCTCAGTTGCTAGTCCAGCGTGTGTGTTGTCTCGTCTCTTCAACGTCTTCCGTCTATTTCGCTGGTTTTTTCACCTTCAAAATGTACCAACTGGCCCAGCAAGCTGCACTTCTTCGGCTATACATGGCTGACTATGGAGGGGTATGGTCACAGACAAGGGCTGTAGCTCGTTTTATCAAAACTATCCGGGAAGAAATTTCAGACGTAAATTTGAATTATTTTTTGGGAATTTATCTGTATGGGCATTCTCTCGATGAAATTAGGAAGCCACCACACATAAGTCAGTGTAGTTATCTACCAATGCAACTTCAGTGGTCATCTCTTCCATCATCAGAGCAGTGGAACGCATCCAGTTCCCTTCCCACGTTGACAGCCTCGTATCCCACTCTCCCGTTCACGACTTCAGCCATAGGTTGTTCTCTTTGTAAGACAGCTTTTTCAATTAAATTCAATTCATCGCGTCGAAGATTTTTGCATTCGTGTTTTCATTTAAAGAAAGAAGAAAACGTGGTGCAAACTAGACGTGGACGAAGAAAAAAGGTAAGTCAGATACTATTACCTTTTTCTTCGTCCACGCCTAGGTTGCGCCACGTTTTCTTCTTTATTTAAGTATGTACCAACTACCTCAGCAACAAGTCTTTTTTTTTTCATTTATCTCGCTTATCTTCGGCACCGTTTCCAAGCAGTTTTATTTGCTTCTTTAAGAGCGGAACAAAGTGGTGGACGAGAGGTTTTCTTAGCGGTAAACAATATTGACATGAATGAAACACGCCAGCGGTTGAATTGTTCGGAATAGGCTTGCCTTTTCTGTGTTCAAGCATTCTTTTACCTGTTGCATTCGTTCATCGGTCGGCCGTTTTCTCTGCCTTCTCTTGGCCCTGACGCCACATTGTCAACCTAACGACATAACTTTTCTTACATAAAAAACTCATATTTCGCGCCACACGACGCCAGCATTGACGTAATCGGCTGAAACTAATATATCACTGTGTTCTGTGACGCTTAGCAGTCTAGTGATACGTTAAAACGGAACTAGAGGCACCCCTTCAATCACAGAGTTGTATCTCGGCGGTGGGTTATGTCGGCACCCACCAATAGCACAAACAAGATCTTGTGACGTCACATAGACCTGACGAAAAACTGCTTGGTGCGGGCCACTGCTTCATCTGTTTTAGTAACATCTAGAGCTCTTTGGAGTGACCGATAAAAAATAGGTCTCTTAAATGAACCAAACAGTTCCAGATTTTGTTCTTAACCACTGTCTGCGCGAAAGACCAGTCTGGCTTTACCATCGACAGAACGTGGAGTTATTTCCACAGAAGTGTTTTGCAGGCGGGCGACACGACTGGTGAAGCATTTTTTTCCCAACTGAAAAAAAATGTCGTCATTGTTGCTGACTTTCTGACAAGGGATATTCAAGCAATGGTCACTGACCGAAATGTAAATTACGCAGCTAGGGTAATTAGTGTACAGCGAATAGATAATCGACAAGCCGGTGTTTCATATCCGAAAGAGAAAATTTCCAAATTATTTCCTTCAAGTATTCTTTCATGTGTGGTCAAGCGTATAACTCTAAGCGCATTTTAAATCCCGGAGGGTAGGTCGCGTTGAGTAAATCTCATTAATTGCCACCGCAGATGTCTCCAGGAAGCGAACTCGTCCGAGCCATTTTTGAAAGTGCCCATCGGACGCCTGGGCGATGCCTCCTCCGTGGGTGCCAGCTTCCTGGACGCCATGAACCGTGCTCTGCCGGACGGTGTTCCCAGCTACACCCCGGATACCATGGTGGCCATGAGATGCCTGCGCCAGATCGCCGCTGCCCTGACTGCTCTGGAAGCCGCCGGTCTGCACAGGGCCTACGTCTACACCTCTACGGTCCTGCTGGCTCAGGTGAAAACTAATGAAGCAAAAACGCACGTGTGTTCGAGGTTTCGGCGCACGTTAAATATGTTCAGGTTGTGAAAATGCATCCGATGGTCTCCACTACGGCGCGTCTCATAACCTGTGTAGTTCGTCGAGTTAAGCGACACGATCGATCGATCAATCAATCAATCAATCAATCAATCAATCAATCAATCGATCGATCAATCAATCAATCAATCAATCAATCAATCAATCAATCAATCAATCAATCAATCAATCAATCAATCAATCAATCAATCAATCAATCAATCAATCGATCGATCGATCGATCGATCGATCGATCGATCAATCAATCAATCAATCAATCAATCAATCAATCAATCAATCAATCAATCAATCAATCAATCAATCAATCAATCAATCAATCAATCAATCAATCAATCAATCAATCAATCAATCAATCAATCAATCAATCAATCAATCAATCGATCGATCGATCGATCGATCGATCGATCGATCGATCGATCGATCGATCGATCGATCGATCGATCGATCGATCGATCGATCGATCGATCGATCAATCGATCAATCGATCAATCGATCAATCGATCAATCGATCAATCGATCAATCGATCAATCGATCAATCGATCAATCGATCAATCGATCAATCGATCAATCGATCAATCGATCAATCGATCAATCGATCAATCGATCAATCGATCAATCGATCAATCGATCAATCGATCAATCGATCAATCGATCAATCGATCAATCGATCAATCGATCAATCGATCAATCGATCAATCGATCAATCGATCAATCGATCAATCGATCAATCAATCAATCAACCAACCGAACACTAATTAAATTACGGCTGTTCGCGCAATTAAAAACTTTACCATCTTTTCCAAATTAAACTTAGACATTCTGGAAGTTCTTTTGCGGGTTCTAGAATACATATGCACGCTCCCTAGGTAATGCCAAACAGGCCAGCATTGAGACAACTTTGAAGATTAGGTTACCACAGGACGCACAGTTGGCAGTAGTGATCTTAAGCTCGAGAGAGAAATTAGGTGCTCAATTCGTATAGCCCTGCCGTCGGGAAGCGCTATCAACTGACGAGCTGTGGTAACCTGCGTCACTGAAAAGAATGGTTCATGACGGAATAGCACGTCTTCTGGTAGCTTATGGGAAAGAAGGGCAGCTTGTTAAGCTTTAGAAATAAAATTAAAATAAGTTAAAAAAAACGGGAGCAGTATCTTGGTTGTAATGGTCAGGATGAGAAAGAAGCGCCATGAAAAGTAGAATAAATTTGTGCAGAACACGCACTCTTGTTTAAAATAGGAGTGATTTGAAGTTGGGCCGTCAATACGATGGGGGGGACTGACAGCAGTGCGAGTGAGAAGGCCGCTGCTGAGGAACCGCATAAGATTAGTACGAAGGGTATAGTGCAGTGAGGAGAAGGGGAAAATTAAGGGGCTTCGGGGGATGCAGAACCAGGGAGGTTGAAAGCCTTAATCCAAAGGCCTCCGTCCTGCAGTGGTGGACATGGCGATGACGGCGATAATGGAGGCACTGCAGCTGGCCTGGTTCTACTCTGAGCCCATTCATTAGCCCGCTGGCAGCGCAGTGTAGCCCAGGTGCCCCAGTTGAGCGCCATCACCACGGTGTTCACCAGAGAAACGCCGCCACTGATCCTCTGGGTTTTTAAAGCGAAGCTTTGCCTGTCCTCTGGGATTTTCGGGTGGCTGCTGCTGCGGCTGCTGTCTGACAGAATGCAGCGCAAGGTGCTCGGCGACTGCTCCCCGCATCTACACCGGTGGAAACATGGCGCATCCGGGCACCCTATTGATGTCTGTCACATAATCACCAGATGGCGCTGGTCTCAGCGAATTGTATAGTCTCCGAATTATATAATTGCTGGTCTCAGCGAGTTGCTGGTCGCCGCGTGGTGTATAGATTCGTAATGCAGGTGATAACATTAGAAATTCAAGCTTGGATGGAAGAAAATGAAATCATTGGGGAACTGCAGAATGGATTTAGACAAGACAGGCGATTAGATGATAATTTGTTTGGGATAACGCAATGTATTAAAATTGGCAAAGCGCAGAATAGACCATTATGGATTAGGTTCTTGGACAATAAAGGGGCATATAACAACGCAAACTACAACTGCTGTGGAGAATGCTGAAACTCCAGGGATTAGATGACGAGTTAATACAGTTCTTTATAGCAATCTATAAAGATAACATAGTGCACCTTCTATGGGATGGACAGAAATGCGTCCACCAGGTCAACACCCATCGGGGACTGAAACAGGGATGCCCTTTGAGCCCAATACTGTATATGCTTCACATGGCAAGGTTGGAAAACAAACTAGAAGAAAGACAAGTAGGGTTCAACGTAACTCATATGCTGCAAGGCGAAATGGTACAACAGCATATTCCGGGAATGTTATACGTAGACGACAATGTTCTTTTAGCTGATAACCACAAACCGATTGCAACGGCTTATAAATATTAGCCGCTAGGAAGCCACCAAACTCGGGTTAAGTTTTAGCGCAGAAAAATCGGGAATAATGGTTTTCAATGACACTACCACTGAAGCAGTGTCTCTCCAGCATAGCGAATTACCCAGAGTGAAGGAATATAAATACTTAGGAGCGTGGATAAACGAAGGGGATAACTACTTAAGAACTCACGAGGAGCAACTTAAGGGTAAGGGAAAGCGAAACGCAGCTATTATGAAGCATAGAGCTCTGTGGTGGTATAACATATATAAAGTAGTGAGAGGAATGTGGAAAGGAGTATGGTTTTAGGTCTCACAAATGGGAATGCTGTACACTATATAGGTACTTAAAACCAGACGTTCCACCAGGCCTTGAAGTGAACCAGAGAACGGTAGGCCATTTGGCCTTAGGCGCGCATGGAAAAACAACTAACGAAGCTGTGCAGAGAGATATGGGATGGGTGTCATTTGAAGTTCGAGAAGCACAGAAAAAAATTCGTTTTGCGATGAGGTGTAGAGCAATGGATCAACGAAGGTGGGCAGCTAAGGTTTTTAGGTACCTATACTAGAAAAGCGTGGACACGCAGTGATTAAGGAAGACTAGAAGGCTAATGATTAAATACGGAAAGAACAGTGGAGAATCCAAAACAGACGAGGTAACCAAAAAATAGGCAAGGCAGATAGAAACGAATAAATGGAGAGAAAAAATAGAAGCTAAAACGTCGTTAGAGTTGTACAGGGCTGAGAAATTGGCCATCAGAAAGGAAAATCAGGGAAGAACTTTGCTTTTTGAGGCTAGAGGAGATTGCTTGCTAAATAAGAGCTTTGTGCGGAAGTATTCACAAAATGATGGGGTATGTGTGGTCTGGGGAAAAGAAAGAAACTATATGGCTCATAGTGTTAGAATGCGAGGGTATCCATCCAAATCTACATGAGGGAAATATTCGGCCTCTAGAAGCCCTACTATTTAAGGATAGCACAAACGAAGTGAACTTCAAGGCAGTCGAGGCGACAAAAAGAAGGTTAGAATGCTGGTGGTCGAAAAGCAGAGTGGGGAATATTGCCAAGGAGAGCTACCACCTGTAACAGGAAAACAAAAGTATTTTGCACCTAACAAGTTTTTTGTGCATGCCCTAAGCAGCGCTAGTATTAAACCAAGAGTATAAAACATAGGTATATTAGTCCTTTTTGGTAAGATGACACGTCTGCACCCCGCTGCAAAGGGGTTACCAATAGCGATAAGCATCATCATGCGGCTACCGCTTCCGCTGAGGGCCACTGCATAGTTTATGAGTTGCAGTGTACATGTAGTTGGCGGCCGAAGAGCGTACTGGCCACGTATGCAGAAGGAGAACACACGTGAACACACTAAAAAAACAACAACACTCCCACTGCGCCCATGACATTCCGGTTCGAACGAAGTGTCACGCAGAACCGAAACGTCATTGCTAACAACGAAACATGGCGCAGACCACGAATGTACGCTTGGCTCGAATACGTGAGTGAAGGCAACAACGCGTGGCGGCAAAGAAAGACGGCGGGCGTTGGGAGAACTACGCCCACGAGCGACGAGCGGCACAAAACGTACATGCACTTTAGTCTCAACCCACCCACAGACAGGTTTTTCTGTGCGCAGGTCATGAAGTACGCATACACTTTCCGCCGTGAAGTGTCGTCTGCACAAGCTTCATGCGACCTGACCAAGGTTTGTGTCAACATCACGGGGCATCACTTCAAGGCGCTGTTCCCCCACTGGGTGACCAAGAACTTGGTGGCCCAGGAGGTGCTCGTGGCCTTCCAGGCCATGACGAAAGCGCTGCGGCAGGCGTTCGATAACAGCGCCTACTCGCGCGAACTCCGCCTTGTCGCCAGAGACTTGGATGAGCTCAGCGTTTCAGTGATCGGTGAGTGCACGGTAATGTTCAGTCTCATCGCGCACTTGTGGTGTACGTTGGGGACGTCCTTCGTGAAGCAATGCAAACGCGTGTGAAATAGCCAATGCATATACCGTGGTTGGGACTCGTTATGCAAACACGAGAAGCGTAAAATTGCCGTTTTAAAGTACGCTAGTATGCGTTCCTCTAACATCCAAATTCAGATGTTCGCGTCTTACAGTCTAGAAAAAAAGTTTCGCACATCTATGCTCGCTTCGCTGCAAATGTCATGGAAAGGCGATTTTTCCCGGCCGCGCTTGCCACGTGATTGCCTCTCGTCTTCCTCCTTCGCATATCTTACTCTCTTGGCCGCCTGTCTCGGGCTTCCCATGATAAAAGGATTGACGTCTCTACAGTTCCATTTTCCCGCGTTACAACTGCTCGCCCGCCATCTGTTGGGGCATTTTGCTACTGTCGGGCTTGGAGCGCCATCTTGACGTCGAACGCAAGCCCTTTTTGTATTTAACTGTTGAAGATTCGTCGATAATGTTTTTTTTATTTGATAACACAAAAAATAAACCAACTTGTATTTTCAATTAAGAGAACACTGCTAGTATCAGTTCTGTATTGTTTTGTCTCGAATGCGCCCAGTGTTTGCTTTGAGCTGGGAAAAGTTGGCAGGCATTAACGATGCTACGAGTTTTCGCAACTCAGAAAGGTGATGCCCATATATACTTTTGGTTCAAGAATTCTTTAAACTTGCGTCTGGGCGGATAAATTTAGGGCAGGCAGCCAGAGCGACAGGGCTAAAGTTTTGTTTAGATAGGCCCAAAAGAGTATTGTCATTAATTTTAAAAGGCGTCTCGACTGGCTACCAAGGCTAGAAGCACCATAAAAATTAGCGGAATATCTGCTGGCGCCGCTACAGATGTATTCGAAATACGATTGTCTCCTACCACGCCTGCCGAGTAACTTCCTCTACTAACGCCCCCACCCACCCTCTGACGCTTTTTCCTTGCTGTCTCGCTGCTGCTCTGATGAATGCGATAGAGGATTTCTAAAATCAATTCAATGTTCTCGCGTTCGCACTGATGGATCACCGTCTGTTGGTGCCTTTTTCTTTACTGTTGCTCTTGGGGTGCCGTCTCGAGCTCGCAGCTTGAACCCGATACCCTTTTGTATCTTTTGGTTAGAATGTTCTTTCTAACACGTCTTCTGGTTCCCATCAAAAACAGAAAAAAAACACCACGTCCACGTGTATTGGTAAAATAGAGATCACTGCTAGTATCATGTATGGATTGACATTTTGCCTCAAATATGCGTAATGTTTTCTTTTTGCTGAACAATGTCGAGGAGAATGAAGCATGCTACGAGATCTTGTAGCTCGGAAAAATATTGCCTATTAATACTTGCTGATGCAGAGCTCTTTACTTTTGTGTGGGAGACATAAATCGAGGAACACGTGCAGGCAGAAATACAGATAGACAGATAGATAGCCAGACCCGAAATTTTGCGTTCAAGCTTGAACGCAAAGAAACACTGTCTGGCCCAAGAAACACTGTCTGACTTGACTGGGCCCGGTACACCGTTATAACGCAGCGACGCAACGGATGAGTACATGACACGTGGTTTTCTAATGACACGCTCCATCATTGCATTGCACTTCAGTTTTATACTGGTCAGTTTTGAATTTACCATCAAAACAACGTCGACGTATTTTGTCTCTATAGCCGAAAGCCCGATTAACCAGTGCGGCTTGTAAATAATAGCTGGTTTCGATAAATTCTTTAAGAGGAATGAAGAAAGAAGATAGCTTTGAGACTGACTTGTTTAATGTCTTGTTGGCGGCCTTCTGCACATCGACTATACCTTGCTAAAAGACGGTAGTAAAGCGTGATGTGCCTAGTCACATATTCGGGGAACTAATTTTCTTTTTCTCAAGCATAACCATAAAGAAGTCGGTTTTTTGTAGGTAGTTCAGCATTGCAACCTCAGATTTTGTAGACGACTGCGGAAATGCTTTTAGTACTTTCATATTTCTTTCGAAATTGAACTATGTAGTGGTCGATGTGAGGTCTTCTTTACCCTATGGTACGTTATAGTCTTACAAGAAATCTTGCAAATTATCAGCGTCAGCCATCACCTAAAAGTTCGGATAAAGCATAGAAAGTATTGCTAATTGCTGATAGTATGCATAAATTACCTTGTGAGCACAATTCAGTATGGTTAAATTCTACCTTATTAGTTTTACGTAATACCCTGTCCTGTCTTTCAAGCGTATTATGGATTATTTTACACAAAATGCGAGGCCATTGCAGCGATGTTCTGGTTAGCTTATTATCCGACTGTGCAGCGACTTCCGAAATTTACATTGATTACAAAGACAGGTTTCCTGGAAAATTAAATAAGATTACGAGTATTCTGTTAAATGTTTATTCACAAAAAAGGAGGAACGTGTTAAGAAAGAGTTGCGCGATTTTGTGCGCGACTTCTAGGTGAGCGCAGCGTCACAGCAGCAACTCGCGATGGCCTGGCACGCGTCACGCCGACCAAGTATGACCGCCATTTTCTCATGAACGTGGTGCGAGCGAGCGGGGACAGCATCGGGTCCGACTACGAGGAGCACGCCGTGGGGCGCCTCCTACGAGGAGAGATCGCCATCGCCAGCGGCGACGGCAGATCCAGCATCCTCGTTCCGGCCGACTTCCTCGTCGCGGACATGATGTACCCCGCCTCCAAACCGGAACTGAACTTCCCCACGGTGGGCGTGTGGCTGCTTGCCCATTGGATCAAAGCTGCTGCCCTGAACAAAGCTCTGCGGAACGCCACGTGGCCGGGCGAGGACACGCCGAGGCCGCCGAGCGCCATCCCGGAAGCAGGACCTGTCCACGACTGGAGGCTTCTGCGGGGAACACGGGGAATTGAAGCCAACGCCGTCACCGGAAGGAATAGCGGAAGTGGCGATGGGCCGGAAGAGGAAGTGGACCTGCAGCTAGCCCTGGATCGGAAGGTCGATTGCGTACGCGAGGAGGCCTCGGTAGTCCTTGGCAGGCACGTCTCCCGCGAAGAAGGCCAACACCTCTTCTTCGTCGAATGGGCACTGGAGGTGGCCTTCATTGCAGCCGAGGCGAGGCGCCGCGAGGTCGTGTCTCGTTGGTCCAAGGATGACCGGTGGAGTCGGCAGCTGTTCTTTATGCGCTTCTGCCATACCTTGTGCGGAAACGACAGCGCCCTTGACGCCTGCCGATACCAGGCGGCGCGTTCTCCGGAGTTGGCTCGCGCGTTCCAGTGCCGCGAGCCGAATGCCACCAAGTGCTCGTAGTTGGCAATTCTGGAGCCTTACAGCTCTATTCACGCGTTAATTTGAGTATTGTTATACCACGAGCAATTTTTTATTTGTGATTAGTCTCGTTGTTTGGAAGACAGTTTCACGACTTGTCACATTTTTTTTCTTCGTGCGAATTCAGCACGTCCCACTATATAAAGCTTATGAATGCAAACCTGTGTTTTTACTTGTTCGTTTAACTTCATGCCTGTCAGGGATAATTGACGTAAAGGGTTTGTGTTAGCCTTGCACTTTAAGGGCAATCTATTTGCGGTGGAAAGCATTGCCATTACACCGATGTGCCGTTGAAATAAACAAAAACAAGGAACTCCGGCTTCGAACGTTCTTTTCAAGCGGTCCGATTCGTACAGTCCTGCGTCAGTTCAGTTTGCATGCGACTCAGTGACAGCCTGTGCTACTGTGCCGTGAATTCATAACTCCGCGGCTCGGACTTGAGCTGCAGAATAAAGTTTCATCTCTCTCTCTTTCTCTACGAAAAAAGAAAACAGTCGATGGTTCTAACTTTTTTTCTCCCCTGAACATCAAGCTAGGTCCTACTTATTTCAATTGAATGTTATGAGAATGAGATATTTTTCCAATGCGATTCATGATGCATTCGATTTATGTTACTCTGTTAAGCTTCTATTTTTATGGACGGTAATGTTCCAGCGTCACGTGCAGCTCACTTGTGAAGGGGGGGGGGGGTAATTTATTAAGAAAGAAGGGAAGAGAAAACAGCTGGGGATATTGTTAAACTCACCCTCATACAACCCAGTCCAGGGAAGGGAAGGGGGTTTCAAAGGATAGGAAGAGAGAAAGAGGAAGTAATGAAGAGAGTGGGGCACAGTCTATGTAGCGTTCGTTTCGTCCAAGGCGCGACGGCTACTAGCGCTGAACTAGCCCTGTCACAACTACGAAGTTGAGGAGGTGCTGGAATACCTCCCATCGTAAAGCGTCCGATCCCGTGGGGAACAGGAAGTCTTCCAGCTTGTGGCTTGGTACACCGAGTCGCTGGAATGCGGTCCGGAGTTCCTCTCTCGCGGTGTCGTGCTGGAGGCAAGAGCACAGTAAGTGCTTGAGCGTCTCCGGCTCTGGGCAGTCGGCGCAGGTCGCTTCTGGTCAAGAGGTCCAATGAGTCAAGAGGTCCAACGAGACAAGAGGTCCAATAGTCACGTGACAGCCGAGTCAAGAGGTACAACGAGTCAAAAGGTCCAATTTGGGTCAAGAGGTACAACGCGTCAAGAGGTCCAACGCGTCGAAAGGTCCAACGCGTCAAGAGGTAAAACGCGTCAAAAGGTCCAACGAGCCTCCTTCAGGTTACTTTATAAAATCGCCGGATCCACTAAAATGTCCTAGTAATGTCTGGTTTAAGTTTTGCGGTTTTAGATTGCGATAAATGGGTGCTTGTGATGGTTACTGATTGTTCTAGCTATTTTCACGATTCTGTACTATACGACTGCTATATGGTTGTTGGCGAAAAGTAGACAGACAGACTGCTAATAATACCCTACTTACACGGGCGCAGTTAACAACGGTCAAGCGAACCGCGGTTAGACAAAACCGCAGTTTGCTGCGTTACACGGCAGACGGAACTGCGGTTACCCCGCTAACCATGGTTAACACAAACTGAGCTTGGCCACCTGAATTCAGTCACGCTAACCGCAGTTGCCGCAGCCGCAGTGCTCAAAATCGCGCAAGTAAGTTCGGACGCAAGTGGCGGCGCATCAGCGAAGGCGGAAAAAAAAATAAAAAAATCACCTGGCGTTCGGAGGAGACGAAGGTTCTCAAATAGCGGTCGCCCCAAAGCTGTGCCCAAGAGGCGCTTTCGTTCTTCGCGTCGCTCTCGCAGTCAGCGCGACTGCCCGTCAGCAGCGGCTCGTTTCCCGATCCAACCGATCAACTACGACAAAAGCCGTGCTAAATTTGTGAATTCCGCGCGTCGCCCCCCAACAAAAAAAGGATAAACCAGGCAATCGTGAAGCGTTTTCAGCACTCGGAAACGATCGGCGCGCACGTCGGCCGGGCCTGCGAACACGCCGATGCGCCAGCCCGCACGGAACTGCAAGCGGCTCGAACCGGCCCCGGCCCAGACCACGGCAGCAACAGCTTATCGCCGTTCTTCGAAATCAGCCTGGGGCGGTATTCTCGTAACTGTCCCTTTTGAAAACGTCCCTTTTGCGTCCCTTTCATCGTGACGTACTTCCGGTTAAGCTGTGGGCATTTGATTCAAATACCGTAACTGTTCTTGCAAACGCATTTTAAAGAACTGAAACCGTATAAGAGTATTTTTTTATGTGTTTATTGTTCCGCGAGCGAGCCAAGGCGGCGAAAAATCGCCTGCTCCAGATCGCCTGCTCCGAGTAGCCACGGCTCATAGCTCCGCCGTGCTTGCATGGCGTCACATCCGGGTGTACGCTTTTAGCCAATCAGGGATCGGTCAAAAGGGACATTTTTGAAAGGGACACAAAAGGGACAAAACACGGGAATACCGCCCCTGATCGCGGAAAAGAACTTCCACATGCGAGTAGTGGAAGTTAGAAAGTGGAGCTGCGAATTACAATATATAGCAGAATTTTTCACCGCACTAACTTTCACTTTATTGCATGTGGAAGTTAGTGCGGTGAAAAATTCTGCTATATATTGTAATTCGCAGTCGTAGAGATAGCGGCGGTCAAATATCCACCGCGATGCTAAGCCTAAAGTTCACAACACCGAAAAGACCTGAGCAAACCAAGCCGGTTGCGAGCTTTTGGGGAAGCCCCTCGCTTTGCCGCGCGCGACTGCATTGCGTTTGGCTCTGAAGCGCTTGCTTTAAAGATATTTCCTTTTGTCTACACTGCTTCTCTTTTGCTTTTGTTTTTTCGTGAAGCTAAAAGTGTGGTCCTGTACTCACTTCACGAAAGCTGACTTCTTCTGGAGCAAAATCCGCAAGTTTAGTTCACTCTCTCGTTATTGATGGTGTGCCTTTCGTGCATGTTGGGTGTGTCGTTTGTTAATTGATGGTCTGCAGCGTCTGAAACCGCGGTTGAAGAAAGCCGCCGTACCGCCACATAACATTCCTATGCGCATGCACGAGAAGAAAGTGCAGCGAAGAACAAACAGGGGAACGTCATGGTTCTTTCATTAACGTGCTGGTTTCTTTTAATAAATGCTGCATTCCAGTTGCATTTCGTGCTTTGTTGGGTTGTTTGTGCTTCGTTCTCTTTTTTAGCATTATGTGTGATTGCTATTTTGAATATTCTGCTTTTTTTCTTTCTCAAACCCCCACAGGAATGGACGATGTAGGTATTTCTATTAAATAAATGCACTTGTTACTGCGGCATCGTCGTTTCCGACAGCGCGCTGAAAGCACAGAACAGCTGATGTAGCAGGCCCTGCCGTAGAGGCGTCAGCGTTTGATATTTAGTTTCGGTATTTTTATTATTACCTGTAACCTGCATAAACGCCGTTGGAGCTTTCCTTGTAAAGACAGCCCACAAAATTATTATTTACTCGCATTATTCGCACTTAACCCAACACAATTGCGTAAGTGGGAATAACAAAACGCTGTGCATGGTTGCGTCTACCGCGCTCTGCTTGGCGCCTAATATTCGTAAATTGTGCTTGAACAATTGTACGAGCATGGGTGCAAGTGTAGCATCCTTTATAGAACCTGCAGTGCCAACAAACGTTCACGCAGTGCGGCTGGCAGCTTGCGGTGATTTGTTAAAGCTTGGACCTCTCGACTCGTTGGACCTTTTGACTCGCCTCAGCCGCGTCAAGAGGTCCACGGTGAGCCAAGAGGTCCAAAGAGACAAGAGGTCCAACGCGTCAAAAGGTCCAATATTGGACCTTTTGACGCGTTGGACCTCTTGACTCATTGGACCTCTTGACTCGGAATCGGCGCAGGTGGGGGACGCCCGGCGGCCCTGATGGTGCAGGCGGGATCCCACGTTGCAGCAATTAAGCCGCAGGCGAAGCAGGAGCGACCGGGCGTCTCTACTGATGCGGCCGGGAAGGAGCCGTGGGGCCTGACCACTGACCACTCGAGCATCTGGATGTTGACCCTCCACCACTCGGGCCAGGATAGTCCTTGCAGCGTCGAATGACACCACATCCCGAGAGGCTGGTACCCCTGCCTGGCGAGCAGCGCCCTTGGCCAGGGCGTTTGCAACCTCGTTGCCCGTGATGCCCACGTGCGATGGTAGCCAGTGAAGTCGCAGTGGACACCCCTGGGACTCCACTGCATGGAGCTTGGCCGCCAGCGACCGCTCCACATAGCCGCTGGAGCTGGCTGGATGCTCGGCTGTTCTTAGACGGAGGAGAGCGGACCGAGAGTCAGTCAGGATGATGGCCCCCCGGTCATGGGCCGTGATCTACGAGTGATCTAGCAACACCCTTGTTCTTTAAACTCGAAGTGCAGTCGGACAACCCGAGCTTCTTAAATCCCTGATTCAGGTTGTGCCGCAAGCAGAGCTTGTCGCTGTACCATTTCCTAGGCGCTGGATTTAAAGAACAATACGGTACAAGACGCTTGAAAGGAGCTAGCTGTACTTGTGGAAACTAAATGACTTCGTTTCAATGCAACAAAAAATGAAATTTACAAACATGCTAGTGTTGGAGTTGCCCCAGTTTCTTGCAGGGTTAAGGGGAAAACGGCAGCATGAGCACGCCTATGATGGCTAATGTAATAAATATCTGGCATACAACTAACGCCGTCTCTAGAGTGGCGTCCGGCTTTATTATAAGCACTCCACTATATCGACGTTCACCAGCGTTTTGTAATAACATTCCGCGTCTGGCACTACATCGCTTTAGGTAACGTAAAGGCAACCTAACCTAAGCATAACATTAGATGACTTCACGCAAACAAAATATATCATGTAAAACAGAAAAAAATATCCTACGTCATAAAAATTCTAGTTCAATTTAAACATGAAAAAAAATTACAACAAAGGCAAGAGCCGGCCTCCAACTACCGTCCTTGGGATCAAATAGCTAAGATGGATACTTTATGCTACCACGACTTTTTATATTTATTGCCTGTCTTAGACAATTTACAACAAATTACTTTTGAATACTGTAAAAATGCACACATACAAAAGTTGAGTTGCCAGCCAGTAAAGGGCTGATTTTGTCAATTAAAATGCCCTCATATCGATGAGTTGCTCTATTTGTGCCAATCGGGTAGTTCCTGGTGAAATTAAATTACAACTTCAACAGATGAGAGAGAGAGAGAGAGAGAGAGAGTGAGAGAGAGAGAGTGAGAGAGAGAGAGAGAGAGAGAGAGAGAGAGAGAGAGAGAGAGAGAGAGAGAGAGAGAGAGAGAGAGAGAGAGAGAGAGAGAGAGAGAGAGAGAGAGAGAGAGAGAGAGAGAGAGAACTTTCGCTGAGCCCATTTCAGCTGACGCTCGCAGGTGTCAGACGGGGTGGAACCCTATTCACGAGTCCCATATAAGTCCAATAGCTCCTGGACCCTGGACGCGAGCTCTTGCTGCGTCGACAGGTCGGGGTTGGACATCAAGATCTCCCATCGCTCGGGTAGGGGGGAAGGGGAAGGGGGAGGGAAGGTAGGGGATTCTTGAGCTCAGTACACTCCACCAGTATGTGCGGCAGGGTGCCTTTCGTCTTTTTGCAGAATGGGCAGATGGGGTCGTGTTCTGCCGGGAACATCTTGTTCAATAAAGCTGGGTGCGCCAGGGATGGCGCTCATAAACAGCAAGGCAATGATGTTGATGCGCAACGAAGAAGGGAGCATTGGACGATAAAGCATTGGCAAATAAAACATTGGCCGATCTGTTGAAGGTGTTCCGGTGTTTTATTTGCCAATGCTTTATCGGCCAATGCTCCCTTCTTCGTTGCGCATCAACATCATTTTACAGCCTTGCTGTTTATGAGCGCCATTTACTATGGAAACCCAGTGCCATGACTGAATCATAAGGAACTCCGTCCTCATTGTCTATTGCAGGGAAACGTATGCCGTGAGGGTCTAGTTGAAAATATTTATGTAATGTCCTCTGTAGCACATCCCAAAAATATACTCCTTCCCAAGAACGCAAAAATACATGATCTCTCGTCTCAGGCGGTTTCAACTAAAACAATCGGTCCTATAACTATACAAATAACCCCCTTTCTTCCATAAACGTTCGTACTAATAATGTTCCTGTATGTAAACTGAACACGAAGTTTTTGACCCCTGGTAAACTAAACACAAAGCATTTGAACCCATATAGTTTCTTAGTAAGTAAACTAGAGAGGAAACTGCGCCTGGTCATGTCGTCGGGGGTGTTCATGGGAAGACCCCCCTTTTTGGCTAGGGCTTGGCTTGACAATTGGATTCGTAAGCGGTTTTGTGGATTTGCTTTCTTCGCTATGCATTAACACGTTTACGAGCTACAAGGTAGCCGAAATCCTGCCTGTTCTGCGGCAGCCGCGTTCGGTGAAACAGCAGGCAGTACGGGATCGCACCTGACGTTGATCATGCCACAGTCGAAGGACATATGACTGAGCGGGTAATATGCCGCCGCGAAATTTGTACCCGACGAAAAGAAGAAGCAAAACGTACTTGGACGAAAACAAATGCGAGAGATACGGGCGCTTGTATGCGTCCTATATTGTCATCGTCCACGACTGTTTAACGCCAGGTTTTCTTTTTTCTTGTTAAATTAGCTGACGGTTGGTGCACCGGTTCACCACGAAGGCAAAATTTTCATATGCACGCTCAAAAAACTTTCCAAACTCCCCAAACAAATTATATGAAATAATGGTAAAATTAATAAAATCAGAGTCTCCAACGAGTTCCCCCCCTCCCCCACCCTAATATTAACATTGTTCGTAACTACAACCTTGGCCTGCGGTATAGCAGGCACAACCGTTCCGGCAAAAATACGCTTTACTTCCTTTTTCCTTAGTTTGAAAGACCCTGTTTTTATTTTCCAACCCTTTTCTTCGCATTTTTGTGGCTGTTTAAATTTGCGGTCACTAAAACGTTTCAATCCAAGCCAATGATGAAACTAAGGCGAGCGCGATGTATAATGGCGGTCCATGACGACACAGACGGCCTTGACGTGAGCCGCATAGACGCTAGCGCCAGATTCCTCTCTAGGGTATACTGTAAGAAACTCTATGCTTGAACCCTCTTAAGCACATCGCTACCGGGCCTTCCACAGTAGGTGGCTCTGTACAAGGGCACAGGGAACACAACATCAACGATATCATGATACAAATTTTTTCGGGGAATCGTATCTAAATACCCTTTCGAAAGCCTTTCGGTTACAAATTTCACGCTGGCCACAACTTCCTTAAAATCTCCAAAAATACCCCGCGAAATGCACCTAGTCGTACTAGCAAAATCGGGGAGAACCCTGCCTTGCCTTAATTGACACAATGTACGATGAAAAGGGTCACTTACTTCCCTCAAAAAAAAAAAAAAAAAAGAGAAATCTGTTTACTATAGTTGCCGCGCAAATAAATGCGCTAGCCCAACTCCTCGGTTTTTCACACGCTAAAAGCACAAACGCTTCGGCCGGTGCTAGCCTAGTCTTAAATATTTGAATGTCGTCGGCCAGCGCTCTAGCCATGCCTGCAGCGATCAGCTAGAGTGCCGTCAGACGTTGATGGGCAACGAAAACCCCGATACAAAAGGCCACTTTTCTACTAGTCGGCGATTTCTTCATAATTATATATGCTTCATTCCTTCATATATTTTTGCATCCTCAACTTATCTTCTGTTCTATTATTGTTTTGTTTCTCCTTTCTGAACTAACCTATGTGGCAGCCAAATTTCCACACACAAGTTCTCGGCCGATCCCCTGCATAGGTATGTATACGAACTGAGGAAACCAACGAAGCAGCCGGTGCACGAGGCCCGAGGCGACTTAGCCCTTCGAAAGTTAGATTCTACTAAACAACATGTAATAGTAATCACCGACTCTCTCTCCGCTGGCACATCCTATGGGACTGTGCAGCCATACAAGACGGCGTCAGCTTCACAGAATACCCCGCAGATCTCCAAATCGCCATCACCTCAACCAACAAGTCGGATCAAGAGTGGGCCATCCAGCAGGTTCTCAAGGCGCTCGAAAGGCACGGACTCCGCAAAGGGGTTCCTGTCGAGTAGGGCTGCCCAAGAGGATGCAACGCACGGCCACGTTGAGGTCGGCCCGTCAACCGGGCTTTACCTACTGCAGGATTTACACAATAAAGTCCTTTCCATCCCATCTCAGTTTGCACTGCTCTTTCGTCCCCAAATAGCTCTCCTCTACGTAGAGCCCTCAATTATTTATTGCCTACATCTCTACGAGAGCTGCGATTGGTGTGGGTGCCTGGACACGCTGGCATCTGGATTAACGAATCGGCAGATACGTTGGCGGAACTTGCACTGGACGGCCCAGTGGTGGAAATCATGCCGCACATACAGTTCCTCACCTCGGCACGTTTTCGCAGATTAGGCCTCCTAAAAAGCATGGCTGAAACTGCGTGCGTATGTTCTGAGCTCGAGCACCTCCGGTTCTCCTGGAAGTGCCGGATTAGCCAACACACGAATGCGAAGTTAGCCTAACTAACTTTCGCTGTGGCGTACCAAATTTAAATTATTATTTGTACCGCTGTGATCTGGCCCCTTCACCCCTTTGTGTATTTTGCAATGAATTAGAGACTATAGAACATTTTCTCCTCCACTGCCGACGGTTTGCCTCCCTACGAAAAAGATATTTGGAAAACCCTTTTAATCAATTGGCCCACCCACTCACTCTTCCTCTAATATTATCATTCGGGGCGACAGTACTGGGTTTTTGCCGCGGGGATCTTTGCCGCGCTGTACACTCATTCATCTTTGAATCACGCCGTCTGCCGTGCTAGCAGCTAATTCAAGATGGCGGGCTGCTCTTAAAAACATGTCTGCGCCTGTATCCTTTGCCTTCCCGCTCTCTGCCTCCCCTTCGTTGCCGAATCTTCTTTCTTTAATTTTCTTACATAATTTCCACGAATGTCCTT
Source organism: Haemaphysalis longicornis (assembly GCF_048455015.1). NCBI lineage: Eukaryota > Metazoa > Arthropoda > Arachnida > Ixodida > Ixodidae > Haemaphysalis > Haemaphysalis longicornis. Next base: position 188,329,506 of record NW_027526385.1, on the reverse strand, counting down.
CAGCCAATCCTTTCCTTATTCATTTGTGCTGATTTTGTAGTTGGTGAGCTCTATCTGCTACCGCACCTTATTTTCTGGCAGTTTACTTATTATCTTTTTACTCCCGCTCATACTCACCTTTTTCTGTAATTATTCACTTTTCTTCTTTTAATCCAAATTAGTTTTTTCTCTTCTCTCAGTTAGCGCCCATTTCCTGGCCAATCCCCCTGAGTGGGTACGAGCCATTTTTTTTTTGGACCAACAACAACAACAACGACTGCCAAGAAGGCGAAGAAGAAGAGTTGCATCTGTGCTGCTTCGCTGTCGCGCCAGGCCTAGAGAAATGCATTTGCGAAAAAAGCAACACTCGAACCCAAAGAGTAAGGAGTACGCGGTGAATTCAAAAGGGTCGTCATTGGCGACGTACACCTCTCGAAGAACGCCCACGCCCGCCGAGACAACCCAGTGCGATCAAACGATCCCGGGTGCTGCAGCCGGGGCGAGCGAGATTGCTTCCCCCGCCGCGGTCAGGACTGAAACGACCGAAGAAATGTTCCCCCAAGACGGGAATTCCTTTTCGCTCCCAAGCGTGGACATCGCGAGGGGGCTGAGCGGCGAAGAACTTCGACACGACTCCGAGGGATTCGGCCAAGGCGCCGCCGTCTCGACGCCTACCGTGGGGACAGGTCCCGTGCGACACACTAGGTTCCGCAGTTTGGGACAACCGTACCGCGTAAACTTTACAGTCGAAGACGTTGCGCCCCAGCAGCAAACTGACCCTCCCCACACGCATCGCGACCACCACCACGGTTCCCGACGGTGCGACGAAATCGCCATCTCTGCCGGCACCTCGGGCGTTCTGTCGAGGGCGTTTAGCGACCCGGACCCTACTGCGACTCTTGTTGAGAGGCGCACGGTTCGCTCCCCGAGCCTCGGGGATAAGCGCCAAGTCCTGTTCTCGAGCGCGTCTTGTTCTTCGGCGAGGACTTCGACGAAGGGTTCCAGGAGGTCGTCGTCTTCGCTGAAAGCGAGAGACAAACAGCGCCTTTTGCCCGAGCAACTGACGGCCTCCTTTCGCAGCGGCCGCCTCCGCCGGGATGCCGACGCTTCCAGGCCGGAGGCAGGACGGATGAGTTCACGCTGCCACGAATCCCTGGAGGCGGGAACCCCGAGGCGGGCCAGCAGGCCGGTGAAGCGGCGAGCCGCGTCACTGTGCGGAGCTTGCGAAAGAGAAGGGCCGCTCGGGGTCCTTTCGAGCACTCGGGGCTCCCTGGACGTGGGCAACGCCACAACACCGCCGAGAAAACGACCGGTCGCTCTGCGAAGCGTCCCGGTACTCGACGATGCGGGCAACAACGCCGCAAGCAACCACGACGCGAGCCCGACGCCGACGTCTGCTTCGACAACACCGTCGGCGAAAAGTACGTTGACATGCGGATCCGTTCGCATTGTGAGCGCGCTTCCAGTTATTTTATCTTTGGGAGGGCTTATGCTCTATTAGTGAGGTCTGTTTATTATTGCATTAGTGTAAGGCAGTAATGTCGGCAAAGAGGTGACGGTGTGCGTGCATGATGAATACATGGGTGGCATGGGAGAAACGAACGAGGGAAGCCGAGTGTGATTGGTTCAGATGGAAGTGACGTATACAACAACAGCCAATCAGACCCGTGCAGAGAGGGATGGTTCGAAGGGCGGCTACAGCAGCAGAACGTCGCGTGAGGAACACGTACGCTCGTTGTAGTGGCTACTTGAATAAATTGTGTCGCCACTGTACGCATCGACGCGTGTAGTAAAATGGCTTGTCAAGAGCCTTCAGTTACCAGCATACAGATCGGCGGCCTATAGGTGCAGCCATTGTTTGGCAAGGAACTCGGCATTTCTGGCCTTTTTGAAGGCGTTTCTCGCCGTCGCCTTCAATGTGCCGGAGGGCATCCGCTAGCGCCGTAGCGGCTTATGGGCTTAAAGGGGCACTGACACAAAATTTTGAAGGCGAGATAACTTCGGAGATAGATTGGTGGGAACACATATACATCATCTGCAAAATATCAGCGGCGAATACAGCCTAGAACATATTTAAAATCAATTTTAAAGTGTGCGAAACGCAACCGAGCAGCCAGCAGAGGACCACGCGCAATCGACATCCCGAGGATATTGTGTAAATAAAACACGTCACGAGTTTGTGTTTGCCGCTTCCGCACTACCGGCGTTTTTCGCCGGCACGTCCGGCTCGCCGCTCCAATCGGAGGGCCGGAGGGCGGAGCTTCTGCTCTCGAGAACGAACGACCCGATGTTGGCGGCGGAGGCGCCGTGATTTCGTCAGCTCATCGGGCAGCTGGCCGCGACCAAAGTTCTACAGCGATTCCAGGCACTCTGTTTCTATTACTTTTTATTACCATTGGATGCGAAAACGCGCCGGAGGCACGAAAAGCCCACTGAGGTAGCCGCACGGTCGCTGTGCAGGCGGCGGCCACTGCCGCGAAGTGGCCCAGGCCGGCGCAGGTAGCTCGAGTGATAGCTTGTTACCGCTGCCCGAAATTGTCCCGAAGTCCCCACCATGGGGGCTTACATGAGAAAGGAGTTAATGATGCGATGGCGGGTTGCATTAAAAATTGTCATCTGCACCGCTTACGAGAGCGGCACTCGAATATCCGCCGCAGTGCTAAGCCGAACACATCTGTAGGCGGACCTGTAGGCAGACCGGCCGGCTGCTCCCAGCGCGCGTCTTGCCACCCACCGTCTCGAGCGTCGCGCGTCGTTGTTTAGCCGCGGTGGGATTTGCACTCGCAGCGCCTGCGTCACATCCACGGTCGCTTTTTAATTAAGCGCCTCACGAGATCAGTACGTGGGGGCATTCGCAGAAACTGCCGTCGATGCGGATTCGACACTGCTACGGCGGCTCTGCTCTGTGATATCCCTCCGACGATCACGTGGTCAGCTTTGTTCACACAAAATCCACAAAATCCATCGTTTCGCGGCACTCGCTGAAACCGAGACTGTGACTGGCCGCATTGAAAATAAATGCCTCTAATTAAACAACCGTCGCACGCTGAAGCAAATGAGGTTTCTACAGGTTATAAGTAGGTCACTAGCTACTTATCGCAACAAAAAAAACAAGATGCAAAATTTTTGTGTCAGTGCCCCTTTAAGGGCGAATTGTGCAATTGTTTTGGAGTGTCGCTGTGAAGGAGGACTTATCGGAAGCGTATACATTTTGTGCGAACCTTCGGAGTCTAAGGTCCCGAAAAATGATCCACAGAGCTTCTTGAAGGCACACTGAAGTGAATTTGTCAAGCTTCTGTTCTTGCTTGCACTGCGCAGACTGGCTCAAGTAAACACACTTTTCATCGTTTATCCGGGCGATCAGGCGGTATTTAATTTATAAAGCCTGAAAAGAGAAATACTACCATACGCGTTTTTGGAGGCGGCCGCATCAACTTTCAGCAGTGACGTCATTCAAATGTGCTACGTGATTGGACGATGTCCAAGATGAGAATTCAATCAAGTTTAGGTTTCGGTTATGTAAAAAAACATGCTTGGCATCGGATGTGTAATTGGAACTTTTTGGAAGGGCATTCTCGATATCTCAGTAATCGGAACACCGCGCTTCTGCCGTGATGCCGGGTGTGAAATGCTTCAGATATGCCTACCAGCACGGTTTGGAATCGTAGCAATTAGTCGAGGCGTACGCAGTGGATGAACGGCCCCGCGTCACCGCAGTCGCTCAAATGCGATGCGCTTTCTCCCCATCCTTGAAGCCTTCCTGGCTCATGCCTCTATCGTAGAAAGCGTGTTCGCATCAGGCGAAGGGTCTGCTGATTCTGGCGTTGTGCCCACTCCCTGGAAGCAGTCGGTGCTTATGGCAACGCCATGCCAACGAGAACTCGCTAGCGCGTGAGGGTCAGTGTTCGCTCGTTCTGTAAACTCGCTCGCGGAGCAATGAACGATATAGCACAAAAATGGAGCATTCAGTAGAGATAAAGTCGGCGAAAACAAAAAAATAAACATTAAAAAATGCACTCTCCGGGACTCGAACTTGCGATTTGTAAAACAACACACCTGGCGCTCAAGACCACTCGAGCGAGCAGGGATGGAAATATAAAATATATAATATATAGCTGGTGTAAGTTTTTATTTAGTTTTGGCATTTCAAGGAGCTTAGATGACTATTTCATGACTAGCGCTCGTGCAGTAAGCGTCCCCCAAATTCCCACAATATCTCGGGTCTATACTGACTGCATTCCTTAGACGGAAAAGCGTTCGCAGATGTGTGGTCGTGCTGCTGACCACTGTGATTTTTCATCAAGCCTCAAAAAAGAGCTTACCGAACCTTAGTTTTACGCAGTACGAGAAAAGGTGTGGTTGATTTTTTTAGTACCTATATCGACTTCGCTGACTCTTGTTTCGCCTTCAAATGGCCTTAGCCTTTCCTAGTAGCATATACCAGTAAGCTAAGCGTCGCATGTGCGCTTGTGCAGCGCTTGTTTGGAGCAACATGTAGTTAGAGCTTGACTAAGCCAAGCCTTTTTGTCACGTCGTACGAAACGCCGCAGAAAAGGGGCGAAAATACAGAGAGAAGGACAGCATTTCCGAATTAATTGTTCGACTGAATAAAGTCGCGGAAACGCAGTTAGAGGGGTCGAAACATGGCCTACAGACTCCAGGCTACAATTTGCGCCCGTAATCCCACAATGTTTACAAACAACTTCAGTGTTCTTTTAAAACGTGGTTGTGACAGGCGCCCATCGCCAAACTCCTGTTAGGGCGTTTGCTAGCTGTTTGCCGGCATTTCCTTTCTTTTTCTACGTACTTACACAGCAGTATATCAGGGGTGGCAACCTGCGGCCCGCGGGCCGCACACGGAATACATTATGCGGCCCCCGACACGACGTCAGAAGACCCTTCCCTTGTGACTTCTGCAGGCTTACAAGGCAATTCAAACCTCAAATGGGGTTAGACAAGTACAAAGCAGTATTGCTTACAAAGGAAATTGCTTCCCTTCTTCACACTTATAACGCCTTCACATCCTTTCTCTGAGCCGTTCAAAAAAAGAAGAGAACAACTGCCTGTCCGAAAAAAAAAACAGAAAAAGAAAAACGGATTGTTAGAGAGCAAGCAAAGGACTTTTTCTTCGCACTGCGACTGACTCAGCGTAACGGCGAAGCTTAAAGCTGTGGTAGCTTATACTGTTTGCGTCATCGGATTGACTCTGCTTAGCTTTGTGCTGCGGTATACGGGCAATGGTAGTCAACGCGAGTTCCAGCACCATGCAGAGTGGCGGAGGCGAAAGGTTGCAGTAGCTGTTAATTGAGGCACGCGGCGGTGGCAGGAGTGTTATTCCTGTTCCCTTCCCCATCCCCTAGCCCTTAGGGCGTTGTCGGGAGACTGGAGCCTTAGGGGCACACGTCCCTTCTCTTCCCTTCGCAGGCCTTCCCCACGAAACGCTATCGCCTTCAACATCTCCGAGGCCATCGTGGACCTCGATCTTCGCCCGCGACGCCGGCGGTCGCGTGACGCCCAAGACGAGCGCCTTCCTGGCGCTGCTCAAGCGCGTCTCCAAGGACTCGTCCTCCGGCGGCCGCGACGCACTCAAGTGCCTCGACCGCCTCAGCACCGTGTCCGAGATCCGGTGGGCCTGCGACGAAGGCCGCGACGGGGCGCGCAAGCACAGGAGCCCCCCGCGCCACGCTTCCGGGCCCATCAGGGAGCGCCGGAGCTTCTTCTTTTGCGACGACAGAGACGACACCGACTTGCTGCACGTTCCCAAGGTTCCGCTGCCCACCGGCGCCCCGTACAACCGTGAGCGCCGGCCTTTAGTCGGGTCCAGGCCAGTCACGACGCGAGAGGGAAGGGAGGAGGGGGGGGAGGGGGACTGATGTGGAAGATGTTAAATTACCTGGATCAAGACGTTTACTTGGAAGAAGGTCTGCGAAAGGTTAAGCACCCGTTTCCAAAAAAAGAAAAAAGAAAAAAAACGAGGTGGGCCGTCACCCCCTCCTTTTTCTCCTTAGTCTCTCGCCATTGTTGAGACTGCGCATTTTAGAATTGGATACACAGAGAACATGCCGAATTAGAGCGAAAGCTTTCTTAGTGAGACCGCTGGTGTTCTGTCAAAAACCTCATGCACTTCCACATAGACAGGTTGGTGGGCCGTAAATCTCTTCGTATACACGGCGCGTGCTTGAAACCGAATGATTGATTGTAGTGTTTAACGCGCCGACGGAACGCAGGCGATGAGGCGCGCCGTAGTGGAGGGCTCCGGATTAATTTCGACCACCTGGGGATCTTTAACGTGCGCCGAAATCTCGTACCCACGGGCATTTTCGCTTTTCGCTTCCATCAGAAAAGTGGCTGCCGGTGCCGGGAATCGAACCCGCGACCTCGTGCTCCACTGAGCCATCGCGGCGGTGCGTGCTCGAAACGAGGTTTCCGTTGTGTCAAAACTGTTACTTGAAAAACACGAAAACGGAACGGCTCTACGTAAGACAATACACGTACCGATCATGAAGGAGTACAGTAGCATACCTTAATCTCATAAAGCATGGACCGGTATACATTTTGATCTTTCGTAGATGCATTTACTTAGTGCGCAAAAAATTGTCCTATGGGTTCGTTCTTCGTTTGGTATTTAGGTGTTTGAAGGTTTGAATATCGGCTGGTTGCATATTTAGCGAAGGTTGGCGCATTTTTTAGCTTCCACGCTTCTCTTAGCTTTCTTTAGGAAGAGATGGTAATTTTTGTACTCGAAAAATCTTTACAGTATTTATGAACATCGCCGGGGTATCTGCTGCCTCGGAGAGCACTTGGAGAGGTTATCTGAATTCAGAAGACAAGGAGACATTAAGGTTTCTCGGGCTAGTTGGTTCAAAATAAAAGAAGGGCAAACTGCGCGAAAAGTTAGCAGAAAAGAAAGAAATAAAGTGCAGTATAATTGTCGGAACTGTTTCTTCCATTCGTCTTAACCCTTAGTGCCGTTTACCCTTGTTTCAATAGACAACGTCTTCCCTCGAAAATTAGGAAGCGCATTCGTGAAAAATGGCTTACCCTATCTGCTTCAGTAATTTGGGCGCGCACGCTTTAGTTGCCTGCGTGTGAGCATCGCCGAAGTAGACAAGTGGGACTTTTTCAGAAACTGTTCGCACTTCCTTACAGTAAAAATGCTACCAATGATCTGGCTGCTTTGTGATTTCATACAGCAACAGAAATGTATGCTCTTCTAAGGCAACGTTTTCGTACAAACAGGGATATAACGTGTAGTGTATATGGCGACTGAGCACAATAAATAGTTTAAATGGTTTAATATACAAATATTTCCATCATGCGGGAGCTAAATCTTTTAGAAAAGGTCACGTCTATAGAAAATATAGAAAACGAGATTGATTCCGAACTTTCACAAAAATGTTTTCAATAACATCCGAATAAACATTCGTACCTGTTTTCATTTATGCACCCATCGTTCACTTTTAAGCAGGTAATAAATTTACATGTTTTCAGGCAACATCCACTTTTATAAGTGCAGGAAAGAGACTCATATTGCACACGCCTTTTCCGCTATTAAATTTCGGAATAAATTTACATTTATACTACCATTTTTTGCTTCAACAAAGTGCGGAACTTAGGTTACGCGTTTCGCAGAAATTCAACCTTGAAATGGGGTGCGTATATGTATTACAATGCCTTGTATTTTTATTCATCTTTTGAGTAAAGAAAGAAAAGTGTGCACCGTTCTACAAGCGTTTTTCCTGTCTTTTGCTATGCCAGTTTGCTGATGAGATCTTAAACATTGAAACTTCAACAAATCCCACTCCGGATTCTCTCTCTACGTTGATTTGATCACGCGGATCGGTCGTTCTGGAGCGTTGTGGCGAAGCCGCCTGCAGCGATTTCTTGTAGCGTTGGTGGCAGAGCCTAGTGTCGCATATTGTAGCATATTGTAACATAGGCAGTGTAACGTAGTTGGACCTTGGACGAGATAGCTTTAAAGCGTACACACGGAACCAAACCGACCGAACCTGAAAGGAAATACCGAAAGTTCCTGAATGTATTTTAGAAGAAACCGAAATTAAGTGAAAAGTGGTCAAATCACTTCGACTTCTTGAAGTGAGACCCCAAACAACCTAAAAAGCAATGAACTATTGTCGATTGCCAAAATGATTGCATGGAAATCGCCCAGGGTAGGCAATATCAGACGAAAATCCCTTACAAGAACAGATAGAAGAAAGAAAGGGCGACGACACTCCCAGTTTGCGAATTGGCCAATAGGGCGTAGCATTGTTCGTAGGTATTATTAGCAGTTCACCTTAGCCCGCGTTCTTTAAAGCAGGACATTTGAAATCAACGGACTAGCCAAAATGTGAAACGTTGAATCACTGGCGGGCTGCAACCAGACGCTTACTCTACCAACACGCGGACGATTCGTGCACTCTGAAACAGATTGCGTGATTGCTACATGAAACACAACTGGCTCCATTTTTTTTAAATTTCAACCACTGTCCCTGTGGACTAATAGATAATGCCTTCGACTCGTGGGCGCGGGATCCTCCGGTAGACACTGCCCGCTTAGATACCATAGTATTTTAGTGACGCTTGTGGTTTTCAGCACGGCAAAACGTAGACCTGAATTTGTATGGATCTAAACCACCCCAAATCTGTGTTTACTAGCCAAAGAATGTCACGCTTTGAAAATGCCTGCTAGAATCAGACCTGGCTTCCCAGCACGCTATAGCTGACAGATATCTTCCAGTAGCGGAACTTGTCACACTAGGCGGTTTCAGCAGAGCTATAATAGTGTCAAGTGGGCACCAGGTGGCGGGCACTGCGCGAGGTTTGGCTAGGCTGCCTTGTCGAGGCACGCGCGTCTATTCCACGCAGAGTGGGGGCACGTATGCGTTGACGGCTCCAATTCGGGTCACTCGCTCACCACCGCAGCAATACACTGCACCAAGACCGCGCGCTATAATTTTCATTGCCGCGTGGTTTACTTGCGAAGTCTCAATCCTCCTATTTCTATCGCGTTTATTAATGTTGTGGGAAACGGAAACAACGCAGTTGTTTTGTCGCCGGGCCGCTGCACGGCGCAATGTAATGGGTCGTCGTCCTGGCTAGTTGTTACTGCTTCCAGGGAACTGCTCGTTGACCAAAGAGTACAGCTTGAAAGTGCAGCTTACACGACAAACCTGCCCGAAAAAGCGGTACTGCACAGTAATGCACGCGGTGGACTACGTTTTAACGTGCAACTCCATGCGTTGAGCCCTTTGACCCAATATGGCGCTCTTGGAAAGGAGCGGCGGCTCCACCCTGTACGGCGGCGTTGGCATCCAGACACCCTTGCTTTGGCCGGCTCCTGTAGCTGGCGGCCCAGCTGCCTATCCACATCCCCTTTATCATTAGCCTATTTTGAGTCCACTGCAGGATGGTGGCCTTTCCCACTGGTCCCCAACTGCCCTTATCCTGCGAGGCGAAAATCCATTATTTGCCACCAAATTTCATCATCTCATCCCTCCATAGGGTCATCGATCTTCTCTCAAACCTCCAGTCTCGTCCCTCGGTAGCCGCTTCGTTGACCTGATGGCCAACAGGTTGTCGCTTCTCCGCATTGCATTTCCAGCCAAACTGCAGTTTTTGCTCTAGATGTGAGATAGGATACCTTCCGCCTTAGTTTGCTCACAAATCCTATGTTTAAGCGTTTTTCCTGTCATTTCTCCTTGCATAGCTCGTGGCGAGATTGATTAAGTCCTAAAGTTTCTGAGCCATATATGTCACCACTGGGAGTGCAGAGTGTTGTATTCTTTTCTTTTTAATAACAGTGACATCGTAATATTCTTTACTTCAAGGTTCTTGACAAAATCTGTCAAGCCGTTGGGAATTCTATACTTGATTCCGTTCTCGTGTTTTGCAACGGCGCTAAGGACTTGCCCATGACATCTGTTATCATAACGGTGCAACAGCGCGAACAGACAGGACAAAGACAAGACGTGACGACTGGTTGAGATGATCTTGCGGCCATGTCAATCCGCCTCTTGGGTAGTGTGTTATACGCCTAAATATACATTCCAGCGGCAATAATTATACTAAATGCCGTCGTCCTGTATTTAACATTAGCTGCACAAAAATGCACTTATTCAACAATCATTAAAAGCATTCGTTCCAAATAACTGCACGCCAAACAATAGGGCAAGGGTATAGTCTTCGAAGGCGGCAGAAACAGACAACCTCCTCTTACTGGTACGTGTCCAGACTTCATGCTTGTATGAGCACAGCAGTCGTTTTGACCTATCATCCCCTTGCGCTGCAGTTCGAACATCGAAGCTGCCGAGGTTCATGAACCTGAACGAGGCCACCGTCGGCAAGCGTTACCGCAAGTCCACGACGGCCGCCGTCGTCGCGTCGGTGGTCATCCTGGCGGTCGGAGTGCTGGCAGCGTACATGGTCCGCAAGAGCGCGCGAAGCGTGGGCGGCATCCGGAGCGTTCGCTTCTCGGACGACCTCCGCAGAAGCTGCAGGGGTGACACGAGGGCCGCGACGGCCGGCTGCCTGGGAGCCGTGGACCAACTCTCGGACGCCGTCGACTGGGCCGTCGACCCTTGCGAGAAGCTGGACCGATTCGTGTGCGGCCGCTGGCAGAGCCGGAATCCGAACAGAAGGTCCTACCGGCAGGTGAGCTGCCTCTGTGCTTGGCGCCGTGTTTATACGCCCACGAAGGTGTGTGGAGATATCCGTGTTGTCTGAAGTAGGCCTGGGTGTACGGACAGTATTTATTGCGTGCAGATAATTTACTTACTGCACCAGGAGTGCAGCCTACACTTCACTCCACTTCAACAACAGCTACGTGCTGGTAGGTTTTCTGCATCTGCTCTGTCCCACCAGGAACCAGAGGGAAGAGAGTGAAAGAGTGGGGTTCGCGAAGGAGTGAGGCAGCCGCAGTTGCTACTCAGATTGTTTTCCATAGGCGATCGCCGAGGGCCAATTACCTCAGGGAGAAGCCCCTTAGGGGCTCCGGCTGTAGGCGTCTCATGTCGCCATTGTCGCTTCATGTAGTCACGGTACTAAAACACCGAAACGATCGTTTTTCCAACGCCTCGCGCTAAAAGGTAACGCGTACTAAAAGAACACACCGGGGCACTCGTGTTCCTACGCCTCGCGCTAGAACGTTTCATCTGCGTGGGCAAAAACGCGTACTAAAAGAACACACCGGGGTACTCGTGTTCTTACGCCTCGCGCTAGAACGTTTCATCTCCGTGGGCAAAAACGCGTACTAAAAGAACACACCGGGGCACTCGTGTTCCTACGCCTCGCGCTAGAACGTTTCATCTGCGTGGGCAAAAACGCGTACTAAAAGAACACACCGGGGCACTCGTGTTCCTACGCCTCGCGCTAGAACGTTTCATCTGCGTGGGCAAAAACGCGTACTAAAAGAACACACCGGGGCACTCGTGTTCCTACGCCTCGCGCTAGAACGTTTCATCTGCGTGGGCAAAAACGCGTACTAAAAGAACACACCGGGGCACTCGTGTTCCTACGCCTCGCGCTAGAACGTTTCATCTGCGTGGGCAAAAACGCGTACTAAAAGAACACACCGGGGCACTCGTGTTCCTACGCCTCGCGCTAGAACGTTTCATCTGCGTGGGCAAAAACGCGTACTAAAAGAACACACCGGGGTACTCGTGTTCTTACGCCTCGCGCTAGAACGTTTCATCTCCGTGGGCAAAAACGCGTACTAAAAGAACACACCGGGGCACTCGTGTTCCTGCGCCTCGCGCTAGAACGTTTCATCTCCGTGGGCAAAAACGCGTACTAAAAGAACACACCTCACACTCGTTTTTCAACGCCTGCCTCAAAGACACAAAAATTTTGCAGCAAAGCTGTATACCTCTGCCCCTCAACGGTTTTATCTCCGTGGGCAAAAACGCCGAGGCGTCTAAAGTGCACTTACACAGTGCACGCTTCACCCTTCCCTTGTAGTTTTCACGTTAGTGAAGGTACCCCGGGGTTTTTGTTATATTTTTCATGTTCTTTTTATGCACTTTCTACTTATATTCGTCTGTTACTTTTACGCTTCATAATTGTTTTGTTTTTCTTTCCCCTCTTTCTATTATTTTTACTTTCGTCTTTGTTTTCAGTGTTCCATTTGCACATTTATGTTTACTTTACTATTCTGGGCCAGCTGGATTGCTCTGTTCATACTTTTGTTCATACTCTGTTCATACCTTTCGACGGATCTCCTACCGACGCCAAAACACAATAGATTTCGGCATCCAGAGCGTTCATTTCATAAACCTCCCGCAGTTGAAATGAATTATACGGCTGGTTGACTATCTTAGACGAGCCTAAAACCTAAAAGGCACTGAACGTTACATAACCATTCCACTTCAGCTAGCAGGCTGTTCTTCTGTCTTAAATACAACTGTCCAGCTGCTTCGCTGAAATTATCTAGATTGTAAAAGGACATGCGTTGAATGGCTGACTGCCGATTTTAAGCGCCATTAAGCTTTTCAAAATATAAATCCCTACAACACCCCACATCACTTCGTGTGGAAATGCCGTGACGACCCCAATCCTCTCCGTTCCCCGGAGCTGGGAATACGGGCTGACCAGCACTTGACTCAAGGATCAGGCCAACCAGATCTCCCGGCCTAGGGCTATGGCTACGGCCTGCGGATTTTCTGTTTATAAAGAAGCCGCCCACCTTTCTTTTTAAGTTATTTTTCAGGCTCCAGTGAGCGCTATTCAACAGCAATACCGGAACACATCGACGCCGGCTATGCCAACCGTACAATCGCTTTGACCAACCAGTTCAATTCGTTAGGCCGGTTGGTTCGGCGATTTCGTGTGAGGCACTTGTTGACCTAAAAGAAACGTTCGGCCCTCACACCCTTGTGGACAGCGAAGCTGAAGCACGGCCGCCTGTAAGATAAGCACGTACTTATCTGAATGTTTATCACGCCGATACATTCAAGTGTTTCCGAACTGTGTTACGCTATTACGTGTCACTTTACGCGCCCCGTTATGCCGAGCAGTGAAGCCACAGACACATTCAACTGTGGTTTGGTCACAATATTTATTTAAAGGGACCCAGAAAAGCTTTGTGAAGGTGGCAATTAAATGCATTCAGGTGGTAGAACCCATAACTGTGGATTTTTGAGCCTAGTATGAGCCGCATAAGTTGTACGGACAATGTGTAAACAATTTTTGAAGATCGCCTTTCTCAGCCGATGAGCGCGCCGCCGCAGTGAGCCGACCGCGGCTGACGCAACGCCGACCGCGGCTGACGCAACGGCGGAGCGCCCCCCTTATTCGGCCGATCGTCTGTCGCCGGCAACGTCACTGCCATTGGCTTCCGGCTGCTCTTCCTCCTTCCTGGGCGATCCCGAGGCAAAGCCGGGTCTGCAGCGATTGAATCGTGCCTAGGCGCAGGAATGTAGCTAGCGGAGAACGGAAGTCGAGCGTGGCGGGGTCACATGGCTATTCCCAGTGCTTCCAGCTGCTTTGAAAGAAGCAGAGAGGGAGGAGGAATTGATCGTCAAGGGGGGAGAGGTGCACTTAATTGCTTCTGGCGTAGCTAAAACTGAATGTAGATCAATAATTCCAACGGCATTGCATCGCTATATTGGTGCTACGCGATAATAAAGGCCTTTTGTAACTTTTACAAAAGGCTTTTCTGGGTCCCTCTAAATGCCGCCCGTGCGGCTTAGCAAAACCACCATCAATGGACAGGCTAAACGGTCGGCCCGACGTTGAAGCTTGCGCTGGTTGGTCGGCGGCGGTGGGCGCGCTCGCAGTGGTGTTCGCGGCCCCGTTTTACTTATGCAGCGTTCCCTCTCCCTTTGCTCTTTCACGCTTGTCACGTGCGCATTGACCGCCGGCTGCAGACCTTCCCTTTCCGCTTGCTCCTTCACACTTGCATGTGTACAGTCATGGGCCAATGGAATGCGAGCGCGTAACTATGAATGGGAACACGCAAACAGCGCAATTTCTTTCCATCCAAATCGAATTGCCGGATGCCTCCGTAACAGAAATGAAATTTATAAATGGGCTTTCCAAATATATTACAGCCGTGCTCTTTGGAAATCTCCACGAACCACATCCATCGGTTTTCTCTGGTATGATTCATATTTTTGTGTTCGTTTTTTGTTTGTATAAGAACGTAGTCTTTGTAAAAATTTTGTGGGCCAAGCCGGAAATGCGCAGGCTGCAAAAAATTTAATGTACATGCTTACGTCCCGAGCGAGGATGTAAATTTTTATGCAGGAAAGCTAGAGAAAATACCTTTATTTCACATCGGCTTAAAATATCTTGTCACATTTAAAGGTGAAGCCGATTATTTTTATTCTTTGTCGTCGAGAAAGCTTAGGATTGGCCCACGAATTTTTGACAAAAAGTGTACGTCCCCAATACGTGTTACTTCCTGGCGAAGTGCGCAGACATTCCCTTTTCTCTTGCTGCTCACTCCTCTCAGACTCGTTTGTTTTTTTCGCGCATGCGCACTGGTTCCGGCGGAGGGCCCTCCTGGCTAAGGACAGACGTTTGCCGTAGATATATACAGCTTGGCTGTGGAACGCCGACTAAGGAAAGCACAAAACACGTAGTATACACCTGAAGCACACCGATCGCAGTAGCCCACCGTACAATGACGTCAGCACTCTGAAAAAGATAGCGAGAGACAAGCGGCATCTTCAACTCAACAGATTTTATCGCTATCGCGGCCGCTACCGACGTAGGCACAAAAAAAATATTACGGATGTTTTGTAAATTCAGCTGGTGGGCAAGTGTACGGCGAATATTGAAAACGGCAACTTTGAACGGTTTACTTTGAATGTCACCATCGTAGAATACGGCCATGCGTCACCGTCTCTTGCGTATTTCTTCCGTAATATCACCCATAATGCAACCGAAACATTTGAATACGTTTTATAAACACATCGCCAAATCATTCAATGACGCTGTATAGCCCACTTGTTTCGAGTGCTGCTCACATGAGACAGGATACATCGTGCCACGCTAAATTATCAGCCGCAGAAATGCCCTTCAAGACGCGAGAAGGGCACTGATACCTAGGTTTAGTGGGCCATGGCGTTGCCCACAATTGCCGCCTGTTCAATTACAAGCGTGTGTGCTTGAGTTCAAACACGTGCACCTAGAAGGTTTGTTTCTGGGAACGCCGACACGAAAACCAAGGCAACCGGCGGCATTGTGTACGCATCTACATTCTAACAGCTCAAACAGCGATTGCACAGACGAAATGTTCACGTAACCCCCGACTACTGAAGAGAAAGATGTACTAGATCATGGAGAACTCTACCTCATTAAACGTAGAGGCGGGAATATTATTACACGGCCTACTAGTTTCTTTACATGTGCGTATTTAGCGAAGGGGATGCCCGTAAAGAGAATATGAGGCTGTGCGCGCATGCCGCCCACAGGTCGCCTTGAGCCGCGATTGCTTGTTCGGCCTGCTTTTGGTCTTTCAAAAATTGAAATTTTGGGAGTTCAACGCACCGGAGCTACACACGGGCTACGCGGTGCGCCGTAGTGGAGGGCTCCATATTAATTTCCACCACCTGAGGATCCTTAACGTGCGCCGAAATGGGGACGCACGGGTGGTTTTGCTTTTCGCCTCCACCAGAAAAGCGACCGCAACGCCTGGAATCAAACCCGCGTCCTCGGGCTCAGCAGCACATCACCTTGGTCAGTGAGCCACTGCGGCGGCTATTTTCGCGCGTGGGTTTTCGTTTCATGTCGCCGTTTAAGATGCACAACAGAATTGTGCGGAAACATCACTGTTTCAGGATAGTGCACGTGATGCAGCCTTGTCCTCGTATGACTGCTTCGTAAAAGGAGGGGGTTAGTGCAGTGAAATGTCACCACGGCACACTGTGGCAACGAATTTTCCGCGTCAGATTTCCTTAACATGTGCTGTATTACAAAGTTGCGGGTGATTTTGTGGAGCAAGGAGATTACAGGATATCGCGGCGTCTCTCTCTCTCTCTCTGTCGCCCAGGAGAGCGTGGACAACTTGACGGCCAGCGTGCACGACTCGCTACTCTACGTCGTGCAAAACCTGCACCTGTTCGCTCACGAGGAAGGCAACATGGCCGTCTTCTACAACAGCTGCCGCGCCTTCCTCGCCAGCGGAGGGCATCCAATGGCGTCGTCCGCCGACATCGTGTCCGCCCTGGGGATCCGCGAGCGCCTGGCGACCGCCAACGAATCGGCGGGCGTCCAGGGGCTCCTCGACTTCTTGGTGAGGTCCAGTCTGCGCACGGGGCTCGCCTCCGTGATCCGCGTGTCTCTGAGATCCGGCCACGCCTTCGTGGCCGCGGGCGAAAGCCTGACTTCCACGTTGGGCGCCAGTCACGTGGGGCTGTTCCTCGCCGCGGCGCTCCGAGAGATGGCGCTCGACACGGAGGATCCCCGCTTTCTGCTGGAGCTGGACTCCGTGGTCCACAGGTGAGCTCTACACCAGTTACGCCTTCCACATTCCATGCCGAGTATCGCCCCAAATGAGCTCGCACATGGGAAGGGATAGATTTTGAAACTGTCTAACGAAAGCTTTTCTGAAGCGCGTCCTTTCATCATCATCGTCATCATCGTCATCAGCAGCAGCACCAGGCTGTTCAGGTCCACTGCAGGACGAAGGCCTCTCCCGTCGACCTCCAACTGCTCCTGTCCTGCGCTGATCGAGTCCGCACTTTACCCCCGGTTTCCTTATCTCATCCCTCCATCGGGTTAATGGCCTTCCCTTTCTTTGAGACCCATCTCTCGGTATTCACTCTGTTATCCTAATTGTCCATTGGATGTCGGTTCGCCTCACTACATGGCCAGCCCAAGTCCATTTCTTTTTCTTTATTTGAACTATGTCTTGTACTCTATAGTTTGTTCCCCTATTCAGGTAGCTCGTTTCCTGTCCCTGAGTGTTACTTCGGAGTGTTGCGCACTTTCCTTTAGTGATTATAAATCATGCCGTCTTTACACGTCTTTAGCAAACTGCTGTTTTTACAGAAACGAACAAATTTGCAATGTTGATCAATGAACTGTTACAAAGCAAGCGCATTTAAAACATCCTTAAGTCTTTCAACAACTTCACTGTGCCACGGGTTTCGCAATTTTCTCCATTGTTGCTTTCCATTTATCTCATATAGCTGAAACGGGATTTAAATTCAGCGCTCTATGAAGGTGCGAGTGAAGTTTGGACTTTTCAGTTTTCAGTGTCGTTGGTACGGCTGCAAACTGTTTTCAGATAGTCGGCCTCCTGATGACGTCATGAAGCCCTAGTGAAGCACTCTTGGGATGCAGTGATTGCGACAGCATTGGCGTGCAATCGATGAACGTGTCTTATACTCTCATCATCACCCTGTTCCATGAGCGCATTTTTGCAGCGATGTTGTCTCACGCTAGGATCCGAGAAAAGAATGCGCTCGTCCATCGGGTCGCACCCTCGAAGAATTGCACGCTGTCGCTCCAGATATAGTGTAAAATGCTCGGTAGCTCTCAATTAAAATACAGGCACCTTGGAAAAAATGCGCTGAAATTAGCTGCCGAGACGACTTTATTATTACCTCGAATTTCTACTTGTCATAATGAGTTAGTCCACAATGACGCTGTAAACCTCACAGAGTTCCCGTCTTCTGAATACATTGCCGTCTAAGAGGGAGTATGGTTGCAGAAAACGACCGTAGCCCGTTTTATATGAGATTACATGATAGTTAATTTCGTGGCAGTTTTAGGGAATCTATCTGTATGTGTCTTCTTTCTATCAACATGGGAAGCCACTACACATAACTCGATAAAAGCTACCCACAAATACAGCATCAAGGGTCTTCTATCGTCAAAATAGTAGAATGGATCTAATTGTTTTTTTCTTTCTCAACCCGTAGACAGCCTCCCATCCCACTCTACTTTTCACCACTGCAGCCATAGGTCATTATTTTTGCAAAGCTCAATTTGCCGCCCTCGCACTGGTTCCGCGCCATGTGTTAGGGCAGCCCGCGTCTTTTCTTCATGTTGCGCTTGGAGCAGCTCCAGTCAAGATTTTTTTTGTGTTTTCGTGTTTGCTTTGGTCTCACCTATCGTTGCCACAGTTTCTAAGGAGTATTTTTTTTTTAATTTCGGCTTTACAACCGGCCCAAAGTGATTCAGAAGAGGTTTCCCTTGCACTAAATAATTTCGACATCTATGAGACAAGCCAGTGGTGGAGTTGTCTTGCCTACTCTGTATTTAATAATTTTTTTACTTGCTGTATTCCTTTGCCTATCGGCCATTTTCTGGGCCATATCCTGGCCCCAAACTCCAGATTGTCAACCTATAACGACCAAATTATTTTCGCATTAAAATCTCAAATTTCGCGCCACACGACGTCAATGTTGACGTAATAGGCTAAAAATAAAATATAGTCATCAGCGTTTTAAGTGCCGCTTAGCTATCGAGTGATACATAGGCACTCCTCCAATGGCGGAGTTGTATCTTGGCGGTGGGTTTGGCCGGCACCCACAAATTGCGCCATTGTGACGTCATATACGCCTGATAAGAAACTGGCTGGCAGGCGCCGCTTCTTCATTTTTGTTAACATCTAGACGTTTTTACAGTTGGAGATAAAATTGGAGACATAGTTATGCGGAGAAACATGTCTCTTAAATGAATCGAACAGTTCCACATTTTGTTGTTAACCATGACTCTTAAATGAATCGAACAGTTCCAGATTTTGTTGTTAACCACTAGTCTGCGCCAAAAAGCAGTCTGGCTCTTTCATCGGAAGAACAGGGCCTTATTTTGGCACAAGTGTTCTGCAGGCGGGACACGACTTGTTAAACGTTTTTATGAGCCAAAAAAAAAAAAAGAATGTCCTCATCGTTGCTGTCTATCTGCCATTCTTCCATAAAATATTCAAGCAATGAGCACCGCCCAAAAGGAAAATAATTGAGTGGTTAATGGAGGCAAACTGGCGGTGACCAAGTGAATGTGCGGCATGCAATCAATACGATTCCGAAGTGCACATTCCGTCGCTATGATAATAAATTGTGCGCTGGATACATCAGCGGCAGGGCGGTATTTTATATTAAAGAAAGGAATCTTCAAACTTGCTCAAGTATTCTTAGATTCTGTTTAATTTTACGTACATTACAGTCGCCTGCAGTAAATCCCATTCATTGCCCCGCAGATATCTGCAGGAAGGGGACGCGTCGGAGCCATTTATGAAAGTGCCCATCGGACGCCTGGGAAACGCCTCCTCCGTGGGTGCCAGCTTTCTGGACGCCATGAACCGCGCTCTGCCGGACGGTGTTCCCGGCTACACCCCGGACACCCTGGTAGCCGTGAGATGTCTCCGCCAGATTCGCACTGCCCTGACTGCTCTGGAAGCTGTCGTTCTTCACAGGGTCTACGTCTACACCTCTACGGTCCTGCTGGCTCAGGTGAAAACGAACGGAATTACGTATATACGTTTGCGTAATTATAAAAGTTTGGCTTCGCGTTGTAAAAAGATTTTACCCAATCGTTACCAATTTTATTTAAGACTTACTTTATATTGAGAATTATTCAAAGAGAGAAGAGTTCCGGGAGACCGCGTTTACGAGGCCGCTCACTCCGAACCTCCCGAGAAGAGAGAGGTCGCACGATGACGATGAGTACACACGGACGACAATGGCGATGAGGGCCAGGTTTGGAGTGACCGGCAAGCATACCCCTTGGTGCTCACAATGAATATGCTAATGATGATACTGTGTTCGCACATGAATATTCCTAAAGAAAACAATGCTCATGCTTACAATGCGTATAGCTTGTCCCAATGCCGGAATCATTTTGTTCATGCGGCCGTGGGTGGTGGACGCACTTCCGATGATGGCGAAATGTCACGCGCCTGATCAAAGTTTCAGCTCACATCAGCCCCCAACCATTGCTGCGGAGCCTCTGCCAGTTTAAGCGATGTTATGCGCTTGGGGCTTGCGTCCGATGAGCGTAGTGACCTCGTGTGCAGAAGGAGTACGTAAACATGTGCCAACCAAATCGCCCAGAAGCGTTCCCCCTGTGTTCTAAGCGGCCAGGCGCGGAGAAAGTGTCGCGCAAAGCCGCAACGTGTTCGCAAACTGCAAAGGTGGGCGCAGACTACGGATGTATGCTGGGTTGCTGTTTCGAAGATGCGTTTTGATTGATTGATTGATTGATTGATTGATTGATTGATTGTAGGGTTTAACGCGCCGACACAACGCAGGCGATGAGGCGCGCTGTAGGTGGAGGGCTCCGGATTAATTTTGACCACGTGGGGATCTTTAACGTGCGCGCAAATCTCGTAGACACGGGCGTTTTTGCTTTTCACCCCCATCAGAAAAGCGGCCGCCGCGGCCGGGAATCGAACCCGCGACCTCGTGCTCAGCAGAGCAACGCCTTAGCCACTGAGCCACCGCGGCGGGCAAGATACGTCTCGAGGCAACGACGCGTGGCGACAATGAAAGACGACGAGCGTCGTGAGGACTACGCCCAGAAGCGACCAGCGGAAGATAAGAAAACTGTCACCCGCACTTTCTTCTCAACCCAGCATGCCCGATCCCCATGCAATTATTAAAGTGAAAGCTTTGTTAGTGGGACTTAGGGCGTCATGTAAAAAAAAAAAGGTAATGCAGTACCCCATAGACCGGTCGGTCGAAGGAAAAGCTCCGATACGATCTTTGGACACACGGCGAATGCGTAAAACAGGGCTTCCGCTGTGTCAAAATGGTTGCTCGAAAAATTGACCACATCTTTCCGCGGGGGAAACCATGGGGTGATGCGACGCATCTGGGCGGTGCTTGTTACGGTTGCGCCGACCATCGCGGTAGCAGACCTGTTAGTCTCCATTCAAATAATCGGTGGTCATCGGATGTCATCGGAGCGGCGGCGGTGGAGCGACTGAGCGGAGCGGTGGAGTTACCGCGTTTATATGTACCGCGCGTTAACGGTGAGGGGAATGAGAGTAGCGCATGCGCATATGTGTTAACCGAGCGCTAACGGGCGCTGACGCACAGCTGGCATGGCGAGGGGAGCGAGCGCTAACGCAAGATGGCGCTGCGGTGAGAGCGGCGTTACCGCGCAGCTGGCGTGGCGAGGAGAATGGGGGAGAGGCGTGCGGATGGACGCCGGATGCATGCATGGAGGGACAAGGCGAGTTAAAGAGATGCGTCGCATCTAAAATTGCGAAAAAGGTACGGTACTAGATGACACAATACACGCATTGATCATGAAGGAGGAGTACAACAACATACCTTTATCTCATAAACCATGATTCCGTATATTTTGGATGACTCGTAGGTGCGTCTACTTAGTGCGGGAAAAATTGTGGCATCGGTTCCTTCTTTGTTTGCGATTCGGGTCTTTGGAGGTTTGAAGATCGATGGACGCACCTTCGGGAAAGGTTGGACGCACTTTTAGCGAAGGTTTTGACAAACGTTTGACGGAGTTTCGATGTGAGAAAGCTTTAGCGCTTCTCTCAACTTTGTTTACGAAGGGATAGTAACAGTTTTTAAAAGGTGATACTTGAGCTCCCCTGTGCAGCTGAGACAGCTGACGTTAAGCACTAGGTAAAGGTCACTGAAAGCTGCGGTTTACGATGCCCACATGTGCATAAGATCCGCAAAGGTTTTTGGCTTTGCACATAGAGAACGTGGTTTCTTTTGTATAATAACTAAGGCTGGCGTTTATATACTCTGGTTTAAATTCTCGTGTGGTCACGTGGGCGTGTGTTCATTTCAGTACACACACAACGTGAACGCGCACACGGACAGTACATACAGGAGCATAGATAATGTCATATCAATTGGTCTGATGGAATGAAGTCCTGATTTAACAAGCCTCCTCTGGCGATGACATGGGTGGCGATTATAAGGTCAGTTGTTATCACATGTATTATGCTGAGGTTGTGACATGGGACGCGACGAACGTCTTACCATTGGCAGCGCGTGAGAAGAACGTAGCAGATATTGTTGAACGCTTTTCAGCAGACAATTCGTGAAACACCTACAGATATCGCTTTCTGTGCGCAGGTCATGAAGTACGCATACACTTTGCGTCGTGAAGTGTCGTCTGCACAAGCTCCATGCGACCTGACCAGGGTTTGCCTGAACATCACGGGGCATCACTTCAAGGCGCTGTTCCCCCACTGGGTGACCAAGAACTTGGTGTCCCAGGAGGTGCTCGTCGCCTTCCAGGCCATGACGAAAGCGCTGCGGCAGGCGTTCGATCACAGCGCCCACTCGCGCGAACTCCACCTGGTCGCCAGAGACTTGGATGAGGTCAGCGTTTTAGTGATCGGTGAGTGCACGGTAATGTCAAATCTCATCGCGCACTTGGGATGTACATTGGGGACGTCTTTCGTGAATATAAGCATGCGTGACGTTTCCAATACATATAACATGGCTTGGACTCGTTATGCAGTCACGAGTAGCCTGAATTTGCTGCGTTGAAGTTCGGAACTATGTGTTTCTAACATATCCTGACGAAGGGCCTCAGTGGCTAAGGCATTGTGCTATCTTCTGAGTGCAAGGATTCGGGTTTAGTTCCGGCGACGGCGGCAGCCTTTCATATGGAGGCAGAAGCTAAAACGCACATGTGTCGAGGTTCCGGCGAGCGTTAACGATCCACAGAGGATCAAAATTAATCCGGAATGGCTCAACCACTGCGTCGTTCCACACAGCGAAGGTGCAGCTTCGACGGGTTGAACCCCATAATTGTTTATTTCTAACGCTTCGGTTCAGTTTGCTGTCTTTATTTTCTAGAAAAAAAAATGCCTGTGTTTGTGCACCAGTGATAAAAGTTAGGACGATAGGTTCACTGGGTCCGGTAGACCGTTGCAAGACTGTGAGACCATAGAACAGTCGGTGGCACTTGGTTTTTCAATGTTACACTGCCATTGTTGCACTTGGGTTTCATACCGGTCACCTTTAAATTCCCCACAAGGATACTTATCAATACTAAGGGCCGTATTCTGAGTCCCTCCTCCACTCCATTTGCTTCCTCTACTCGGCTGAGGAGAGGATTCTGCAATGCTAATGCATGGGCAAATAGATTTCAAGGATCCCATCCACTGGAGGGTCGGGTAAAGGAAGGAATCAGAATACCAGGGTAAGTATCGACCGCCGAAAGCCCGACGAGCCAATCCGAAATATCGCGATTTCGGTGAATTCTCTTTTAGTAAGATGTGAGAAACGAAGTAAGTTCATCGAGTTATTTGCTTGAATATTAGATTACTAGTCGGCGCCCTTCTGTGCATTGTCTAGTCAGTGGGTGTCAACTGGGACCCCTTTCGGGCTGTAATAATGACGCGGGAACCTACGACAAGCGACGTCGCTTTGTTTTAAAACCTTAAACAATTTGCACTTTCGGGTAATGTCGCCCACATACTGATTCAATGTCCGCCTTTCATGTCCGGCTTTTATGCTGTTGCGCACCATATCGTCAAGCAATTTTCTTTTGCAGCTAAAAATGACCAAACTCATATGGATCCCTTTGTGTGTCAGGCGTTTTTGCATAGCTCGTGTGTTATGCAAAAAGCCAAACTTAAATCATGCGCTGCGCGGAGAAACGAAGCGTGCAAGTCATGCACCGAAGCCACCTTTGTGCATATCTAGCAGGGTCTGGCAAAACTGAAAGATTTGGGGAAGAGCTTCAGGTAGTGCTTCCCAGACCCCTTAAATGGCGGAACACATTTGAGAACCACTGGCCTAGATGACTGCTTAGTCTGTGCTTCACTAGAAAACCGTAGTGAAGGGTGATGTACTACGTACTCACGTTTTGGCCTTGAATCGTACGTTTTCAAGGGACTAAGTTTCTTCCCGTGAAGTTTTCTTGTAAGCAACCATCAACAAGTTACCTTTTGCAGTTAGCTGAGTATTATAAGATCAGATGTTGTAGGCGATATGGCTGTAGTACCTATTCGTTTTTGAAATCGAAATAGACATTACTCGATGATAGAACTTCTTTAGCCTTTTGCCATTAGTAAACTACAAGGCTTACCAGAAGTTTTGGAAATTTTCCGTGTGAGTTACCGATTAAACGAGACCGGGTGATTGGCCGAAACATTAAATGTATTGCTAAATTGTAAGAACTTGTATAAATGTTTTGTGAGCACCGTTTGATTGCGTTCATATTTACTTCGTCACTTTTACGTAATAACTAAACCTGACTTCTAGAGGGAGAACTCTCACAAGCATTATTTCAGCCAGGACATACCATTCGCACTTTACGATATTCTGTTTAGTTTATTCCAGAGCGAAATATGTAGTAACTGAACACATTTGTCTTTCTTATGTTCACACGTTTTTTTTAGGAACAGCAATAAACAGGGCAGTGAGGTATTCTGTTTAATCTTTATCCACAAAAACGAAGTTCGTATTAACGAAGAGTTTCGCACTTTTATGCGCGACTTATAGGTGAGCGAAGCCCCGCAGCAGCCACTCGCAATGGCCTGGTACGCGTGACACAGACCAAGTACGACAGCAATTTCCTCATGAACGTGGTGCGAGCGAGCGGGGACAGCATCGGGTCCGACTACGAGGAGCACTCCGTGGGGCGCCTCCTACGAGGAGAGATCGCCATCGCCAGCGGCGACGGCAGATCCAGCATCCTCGTTCCGGCCGACTTCCTCGTTGCGGACATGATGTATCCGGCCTCCAAACCGGAACTGAACTTCCCCACGGTGGGCGTGTGGCTGCTTGTCCATTGGATCAAGGCTTCTGCCCTGAACAAAGCCCTGCGGAGCGCCACGTGGTTGGGCGAGGACACGCCGAGGCCGCCGAGCGCCATCCCGGAAGCAATACCTGTCCACGACTGGAGGCTGTTGCGGGGAACACGTGCAGTCGAAGCCAACGGCGTCTCCGGAAGGAATGGCGGAAGTGGCGATGGGGCGGAAGAGGGAGTGGACCTGCAGCAAACCCTGGAGCGGAAGGTCGAGTGCGTACGCGAGGAGGCCTCGGTAGTCCTTGGCAGGCACGTCTCCCGCGAAGAAGGCCAACACCTCTTCTTCGTCGAATGGGCACTGGAGGCGGCCTTCATTGCAGCCGAGGCGAGGCGCCGCGAGGTCGTGTCTCGTTGGTCCAAGGATGACCGGTGGAGTCGGCAGCTGTTCTTTATGCGCTTCTGCCATACCTTGTGTGGAAACGACAGCGCCCTTGACGCCTGCCGATACCAGGCGGCGTGTTCTCCAGAGTTGGCTCGCGCATTCCAGTGCCGCGAGCCGAATGCCACCAAGTGCTAGTAGTTGGCAATTCTGGAGCCTTACAGCTCTACTAAAGCGTTAATTTGAGAATTGTTATATCACGAATAATTTTGTTTGTAATTAGCCTCGCTGTTTGGAGGACACTTTCTCGACTTTCACAGCTTTTTTCTCTCGGCGTGAATTCAATACTTATCGTTACATAAAGCTTATATATCGAAATCTATGTTTTTACTCGTTCGTGTACCGTCTTACTTGTCAGTTATAATTGACGTAGTGTGTCAGGCTTCTAGTTCGTTTACGGACAATCTCAGGCGATGTTCTACCAGACCAGCTATCCTATCTTTCCTTTTTCAGGTATAGAGGACCACCATTGCATCAATTTGCCGTCGGAATAAATTTGGAGCTGCATCTTTTCTCTTTTCAAGCGCTCCAATTGGTACAATACTGCTTCAGTGCCTGATATTGCATATTATTCAGAGCCTGTGCTAATGTACAGTGAAGACCTTTCTGTCTATTCAAAAAACAAAACATTCCAGGGTGTTCAATTTTAAATAGCACGTTAAGATCTATGTTTTCAATACGATTCATGATGCAATCGATATATTCTGCTTTGTTGCTTCTATGTTTTTGTACGGTGACAGCCATTGTTCCAGCGTCATGTGCAGCTAGCTCTCTTGTGATCTACGAGTGATCTAGCAACACTCTTCTTCTGTAAACTCGAAGTACAGTCCGAAGACGCGGACGTCTTAAGGCCTGACTCAGGATGTTCCCCTGCAGAGTTTGTAGCTGAAACGTTTTAATAACTTCTGGCTCAAAGGAACCATGTGCTACCACACGCTTGAAGGAAGAAGCTATTTGCATTTCGGGAAACTCAACAGAACGAGTTCATTTCAGCGTAATAAAGAATAAATAGTTTATAAAAGTTATGGAGCTGGAGTTGTCTCAGTATCTGTCAGGGGTTACTGGAAAACTGTAGTATCGGCGAGCCTATGATGGCTATGGTAACGAAGTATCCGGCACACCGCTAACTAAACGAGGGGCTAGGTACAATCATGCAGTAAGCATTTAACTAGGTGGTCAGAGCCAAACTAAAGAACACGTTATCGGCCGAGAATGCCAGCGTATACGTATTTCCGAGATAAAAGGTGGTGGTTATTTTTGTTGCATCATCAGCGATACCGGAAGGCAATTGCATGTTGCAAGGATCACCTGAGTAGTAAAAGGTATACGACTATTGATTAGATATCTGCTTCAAACAAAAATGCCTGATTAATAGTAAAATGATTTTCAAACTACAAAACTAAAAACTGCCTGGTGTCGTAAGAAGCAGTAAAAATAGCATACACTACATTGCACGGTGGACGATCTGTACGCTCTTCATAAACGTGCAACATGGGGGGGTACTGAAAAGATAATTACGTGGTTGACCAGCTTTTTCTGGCATGCGGCTGCCACGGAAAGCGGTTTTCCGACTAAGCAGCCAAAACTCGTTCTTGTGCGCGCAGAATGTAGAGTATCGTCCTGTAGCTGAAGTGGAACGCACTGGCCTGCCAGAAGAATAGTTGCGCCATGTCATTCTCCCGCATGTTTAAGTTGGGGAGGTAATATTTGGCCCCTTATTTCTAATACCAGCGCCGTAAGCGGACAGT
Organism: Haemaphysalis longicornis; assembly: GCF_048455015.1. NCBI lineage: Eukaryota > Metazoa > Arthropoda > Arachnida > Ixodida > Ixodidae > Haemaphysalis > Haemaphysalis longicornis. The sequence continues at coordinate 188,302,704 of NW_027526385.1, read as the reverse complement.
TACAATGTCAACGAGAACACTGAATCGTGAAGGGTTTGTGTGCATAGTACGGTAGTCGTGACAGGGAAAGAACTGTTGCACCTGGCTAATTCTTCGCGGTCTCAAAGCAGAAAAAATCACGCATTTAAACCTAAGCCTCTTATACTTTCGATTAACGAGCGCAATCACACCTGTGAACCTGTACGGAGGGTGTATTTGCGGGCTGCTTCCTGTTCCGTCCGCCAAAGTGACGTCGCATGGGTAATCGTTGTGGGTGTCGTTTATAGCTTCGCAGTCCAACCTCCCCACAGCGTGGATTGGAGGAAATTTCGTAATAACTCGAGCATGCACAAGCCGCTGATTATGGGCCGGCCCCGCACTTGAACATTCGTAATAAAAAAATAAAAAAAATGCACTATAAATATACTTCAAACATTTGTCACAGCAAAATTTAATATTGAACTTTCAGCTCCAACAGACATTAAGGATATCAACCACTCGTGCATTTCCAAATATGCATTCTCACCACTTTAAAGCGGAAGCTCACTCATACACGTACTAGTCAATCAATTACGCTTAGTTCCGAATTTCTGGTTTGGTCGAATTACATGTCACCAAATCTGCGCTCACTGTTGAGCTAAGGTCGCATGCACTATCGGCGCCGTGCCTTTTGCTGATAAAATTTGGCTTCAAATGACGTGCTGTTTTTTTTAGCGGTAAGAAAGCGAAATAGTCCGTTATCTGTCATCTTTTTTCATCCCCACACGTTTGAGGCAACATTCTCGAAAGAGAAAGACTTTTCTTCAAACCTGGCCAGTTTATTGCGGCGACAATGTATTTCTTTGGTGTAACAGCAATGGTGTCTTGATAACAATGTCGAAGTTGCCCGAAAGGTCGAGTGGCAAAATGTGCTCGATCCGGACTCCGGCGGCGCTTCTGGAGTGCCGAAACAGCCCTGCGAGGCTGCGATGCCCAAAGCTGGCCAGGATGGAGGTTGAGCACGATCCGCAGGCTGCGGGCTGGAAACCTGGTGTTCATCCGGCTTTCGGGGCGGTGGGCCCCTACTGAGCAGAGAAGACCGACCATGGCCCGCCGTCTCCGCTGCGTTCGAGGATCCTTTGGCGTCAACGGCACCTACCGCGGCATGCGGGGTAGACGTGGGCGTGCTTTGTTTGCCGCCCATGGTGGTGAAGACCTCGTCGTGGCTGCCTGCAGGCTACAGTGGTGTCACTGGAACCCGCTGTGACGTGTGGCTGCGTTGGCCGACCACGACGCTGCGAGACCACCTATCGTAGTGGTCCGCTGCTGACGCATACCAGAACGCGGGGTGCGAGACGACTGGCGTTGTCCGTCTGGTGCCAAGAGGTGCCACACCATGCGCACTGTGTGCGAGGGCTCCAGGGGTTGGCCGAGGAGGCTGCCGCACGGCGATAGCTTCGCCCCAAGAGGCGCGGTGGGCTCGCGTCCGGTCCTCTACAGGGAGGGCAGGTGTTCCGAAGGGGAAATTGCGACGCAGCTCCCCCCTCAGCTGACTGCCACACGTCATGGAAGGGTGCTGGCAGCGACGTTTCTCGTGCGTTGTGCCTCTTCTTCTCTCTCCATGACGGGGTGGTAGCTTACGTTTAAAAAAATACTATAGTGATTCTGTATTCGAGTATTTTGGTTGGTGCATTTTTTGGTTTCCCCTATTTATTCCATTATTTTATTCAGTGGAAGTCCAGAAATCCTTTCTGTAAAGTGCCGCGGAATGGAAAACACCGTGCGTCGTTCGTGGCTGCCGCACGAACTAACCCGGCGGCGTCACATTGGCTTTTAGTTTGTTTGAATGCCACCTCAGCCTTCGAAATTGTGACTTGAACCGTTTACGTAGTCACTTTCAACTTCTTTGTTCTCACGCAGGTTGCTACGACTGAACATGCTGGCAACGCGTCAAATTTAGCCCTGCAGAATTACGAGTGTGTGGTCATGTCCATCGTCAGCAAATCGGAGGGGAAGTTGGTGCAAAAAACTTCGAGCATGCCTCCGCCTTCTAGGCTTAGCCTGTTAAAAAAAAGCAAGAAAACGTTAAAGTAACAAAAGAACAAATCTCGAGCTCTGGGAATTGAGAAAGCTGAAGCGACTATTAGGTAAACAAACCAAGAAAGAAGAAAAAAAAGAGAATAGTGGGCGGTTTGCCTCCTCTAAACACTGAATATCTGGTGAAAGTAGCTTTATTTACTTATGAAGCACTGGCCAACACTGCGGGTAGGTTTTGCTCTCTTGGTGTGTAACACTGACATTTTGTGTCGTCTTGTGCCAAAGCAGACCGGCCGCCTGAACGGCTTAGCCTTTGGCGACAGCTTCTATGCGAATTTGGAAGCAATCTACAAAGGGATCGTGACCTTTTCTTCTCTTAATTCTACTCAATCACTCGTAGTTGGTACCTTTCCACAGGCAGAGAACGGTTGGCCGTTTCCATCTCCCCGCCCTTCAAGTAGGAGCCGATGGTGTGGTCGCGGTTGATAGTCGAGTATACAAAAAATAACGATTACAACAAAAGATGGTTATCTAGTCTGGTTGGCCCCATTGCGCTGTGGAAAAAGGGGAAGCCATAACAGAGGCGCAATGCAACACAGAATAAGGATAAATGCAGTGGCAAATGAATACCACACACACACACAAAAAAAACGTGACCACATCCCAACATGGAAAGAACGAAGATGAGATTGCGGGGAGCGTGTATGGAAATGTCTGTGACGCAGCCGCTGCGGGGAGCAGTAAATACCGACGTAGTGTGCCGCAATCCGTCAGGTGGCGCTATTGGCCACGCTTTGGGACGCGCAAGCCAATTCCGATGGCGTCTCCCGCATGACTAAGCTCATTTCCATGCGCCATTGGCTCGCAATATGAAAAGAAGTACGGGAAAACGGAGCTACACCGCGCTGTCTATACTCCAGGGGTCCGTTGTGAGATGAGGGCATCTCTGCGGGAGGTAGGGAAGAAACAGGGGAGTAGAGGAGTCGGTCAGGGAGAAACGGGAACACGGGGTCGAAGTGGTCGAAGATCGAATTACCTCGTCGGCGGCACATCGCTTGATTCGGGTGGAAGGGGCGGGGGTTGCCCCTGCGACGTGGGGCGAATGGTAAACGCAAACCGTTGCGAATGGGCCACGTAAGCCGTATGAATTGTGGGGTCCGCCCGAGGGAAATTCCCGACCAAACAATTAAAAAAAGGAGAAATAGCAGTGGCGAATCGAAACAATGTTGAACACGTTGTACTACGCGTGTACGTCAGCTGGCGAAGTCACTGGTGGCGACATGAAGTTAACGAAAAGTTGAAAGTACAAATACGGTGATGTTAAGGAAAACTGCAGACAGCCTAACTGTTCCGGGAGCAACTGACTAGGGCGGCCTTTTTACTTGATGGGAAGCCTAGGACCGGAAGGCCAAAATTTGCAAGAACAGATAGCGCACTTTGTGCGTGTATCTGCAGCGTTCACAACGAAATGCAGGCAGTAGGTTCTTGTTAGAAACAACTGTAGTTTTATGTACACCTTTTTTAGATTTCCGTGATGTTGATCTTGGGCAAATATGAATCCATTAAGATGACATTTTATCTTCGACAAGGCGGAAAATACGGTACAGACGAAGGTTGGCGGATGAACAAACACGGCGCCATGTTTTTTTTTCATCCCTTAACATTTCTCCCTGCCTTTTTCTGCATCTTTTCAAAGATGAACGTAAACCGACTCGCCCAGGTCTCATTTTTGATGTGTCATCATCATCATCATCATCATCATAGTTAAATACGATAATTGACAATAAGTGTACGATAATTGAAATGTCCAGCTAACCATAAGGGGAGAATCAGGAGATAGGGAGACGGATAAGTTTTATTAACCGTAAATTAACCTGGCAGAAGTGGTCTTGTGCATAAGAATAGAATGCTTTCCCTACTAGACCCATGCGCTCTCAGCAGATTCTGGTAAAGCGAGAATATTGCGTGCAGTTCAGGAGAGAGAGGAGGGAGGTCCAGGAGGTCTAAAGAAGGGGATATGGGTGGTCGGCTGCGACTATACATGCTATTCATTATCCCTGCACACCGTCCCCGTAATCGATAACTCCGCTTATAAGACCAAAGGTGTTTGCATTGACCACTTGCAGTCCAATGAACACGCAGTGAAAAATGCTGCGAAACAACCACGAAATTAAAGCGATCCTTCGGTTCGAGTTAACCGTGAAAGTTCGACTGGTGTCTTGTACAGTGCATGTTTTCTGCAGAACCATAATGGCTTCCAGTGTAGTTTTAGCATTGTCGCTCTTTAATGTGTGTGTGTGTGTGGGGGGGGGGGGGGATTTCGTCCAAGTAATTTTAATCCATAGCCATTCTTATACAACCTCCACCATAAAAAAATTGGCCGCGTTTCTACTCCTTTCGTTGCAAATGTCGTCAAAAGCCGATAGTCTTTGTAGCCATTTGCCAAGGAAATGCCCCCCTTTGCTGTCCCGCTCACCTCTCACGCTGTTCCTGTACCGTCGCGCAAATCCCAAGGTAAACACACTAATGGTTTGCGCAAGGCGATTTTAATTTACCGCGTTCCACTGCTACAGGCCGGGTTCCTCGATGCCAGCGCTGCAGTACGGCGGAGACGCGCGTGAATGGAGGCGGCTGACTACAAGGTTTATATAGCCGCGTGGCCGTGCTCCACGTGCGTTCCAAGCAGAACGTGGAACTTAGCTAGTGGAACCTTTCGTCGCTGTTGCCGCGTAATTTTTCATATGCCGCCAGTAGGCGGCGGTTTTCTGCAGTAGATGTAGAATATCATTTTTTATAATAAAACAACAAAAAAACAAGCATCCATGAATTTTTCAATAAAGGAACACTGTAAATATCCCTTGTGTACTAATTTCCTGTCTTATATTTGCGTAATGTCTTGTTCTTGTTCAACAAAGTTGACAAGTATGAACATTTAAACCGGGGTTAGACGTTTACATTTGGCTGTGAGTGTATAAGAATATTGCGCACTATGAATTTTACTTTGGCCGGGTGGCTGAATCGAGTTACAGACACACACAAACTGGCATACAGACAGACCAAAATTTCTGGGTTTAAGTAGCTCAAGAAAGACTATCGTCTTTAATATGTATCTTAAACAGAGACGCAATGCGCTCCATGGTGAAGAAATTCAATAAAAGGTCCCAGGACCATCATATTGTTACGGGGTGGCCGGACCGAAGGCAGTAACCACTATGGATGACGCGACGCTTTAATGAGCGGCTATGACTGCACGCACAGCTCTCGTATGCGCCATTCGGTTCGCCGTCTTCTTTGGAGTCCGGTCAGCATGGCGCAGTGCTGTCTCTCTGTTCATTGCCTCTCCTTTCCCGCATTCTCTTTTTGTGTTACATATTTACGTACTATTCACGGCTCTCCTTCTTTCTTTCCTTCCCCATTTCATTAGTTCCTATATATTGCAGTGCTTTTTGTTTAAGTTGTTTTTATCAGCAGAGCTGCTTAGGCCTACACAAATCCGTACGGCGAAGACAAAACGCCGAGCGCTTGTGAGCGCGTGCCTGGTGGCGATTTCCCGACGTCGTCCAGGCTTCCTCGTGGGCTTACGCCACATTGTTGTTGTTGTTGTTTTTCCTTATATAAATGGCGCATACCCAATCAGGGGATCGGCCAAACATCAGTCGTTAAACCGAGATTACTGACGAGGTACATTATTCGACGAAAATTAGAAAAAAATTTGCAAGCTTTTTTCTTCTTGTGTTGGAGGAATCGAGTTTGAAAATTAGTGATTATTAAAATAATAAGAATCGAATTACGTTGTAGAATTCCTCATAGAATATAGGGATATAATCCACCAGACGAACGGAAAAGGACCAATTTAGGGAAGGGGAAACTATACCTATTCCGGATTTTTCATCTCGTTGAGAAGCATCTGTAGATATGATAGTACCTTGCTGAATTGAAGCCAAATGATCTAGTCGGATACCTTTGAGCAGTCGGGCAGGTAGCATTTTAGCATTTTGGAGAAAAATGTTCCGGAAGTTGACCGTTAACGTATTACCCTTATCGAGATATTGAAGTACGTTATTGACCGCAACCCCTAATGGAGATGGCAAGCTTTGTGCTAGAGTAACTTGCGGCCGATAGGACCTGGGCCACTGGACCGCCAGAGACACAGCTGGCTCAGCCGCAAAGATAAATTGTGCCCGGTTAACCCCCGCGCCATAGGCTCTCAGAAAAGTATCCACAGTCAGTATTAGAAATCGGTGTAACAGAGGGCGAACTCGGGCTTCCAAATAAAGTAACGCATTAGCATCATTTTTAGGTAGCCCTAAACAGCAGCGAAGAGCCTGGCGTTCCAGAAGAACTAGGCGATGAAGCTTATACGTTGCAGCCCCCGAGAATAGCACACACCCAAACTCTAAAATAGGGCGCACGTACATTCGGTATACCATCAGAAGAGAATCACGGCGCATTCCCTTCTTTCTATGGCTGAGACGTCTCAACATGCCAACAGCAAGTGCTCCTCTAGTAGCTATACGCTCTATATGTAGACTCTAGTCAATTTGGCTGGTGTTTAATACCCCAGGGTATTTTAAAGAATCAACCTGGGGTATGATGTGCTGATGGTAACAGAGAGTGATATTAAAGAAAAAAGTGGGCTGAAAAGCTAGAACAGAGCATTTGCTGGCATTAATTGTGAAACAGATACTGCTAAAGTATACAGATACGACTGCATTTATACATACAATACAGTTCGTGTATGTCAGAAGCTGACGCGAAAAACGCGATATCGTCGGCATAGACGTAAGTATGGACACCCGAAACCACAGGGACCGAGCTTAACAGCATATTAAAAAGAACTGGCGAAAGGACAGCTCCCTGTGGTACACCTCTTTTCTTCGAGTGCCAAGAGGAACATATGTTGCCCCTCACACTACAGAACTGCCTGTCCTTTAGGAATTCACACAGACATGCCATAATGTATCGAGGTAAATTTAACTTCTGTAACCTAGACATTAACACAGGGTACTCCACGCTGTCATATGATTTTGCAATATCGAAAGTCACTAGAGCCGCAACATGTTTATATCGACGGGCAAGTTTTATACGACTTTCAAGGTCGATGTGGGCACTCCAAATAGAACAACCTTGGCGAAATCCAATTGGACTTGTGCTGAGGATATTATACCTAGACAAAAACTCTATAATTCGGTGAAGCAAAATCCGCTCAATTAGTTTTACTACGTTGGAAGTCAGAGAGATAGGCCTGATATTATCAACGGTGAGGCCCTGACCAACATTCTTCGGTATAGGAAGTATTTTAGCTATCCGCCACACATCGGGTACCCATGCATTCCTGAGAGATAATTGATCATACTCAGCATGCCATCCGGTGCCTGATCGTATAGTAGTTTTAACATTTCAGTAGTAATGTCATCGGGACCAGGGGCCGCAGTTGGCATTTTCGTCATAGCACCAGAAAGCTCCGCATGCGTAATTTCTACAAAGTCCTCTATCACTATAGATGGAGGAGACCAGGTAGCTAGAGCAGACGAAAAACGATTTTGCAGACCCCTAGGAATCAACTCTAGAGACTCGGAGATTTTACTGGAAGATAGCACTATAGAGTCTGAATTATCAAATTGGGGAACCGCTTTCCTAGAAGGAAGAAATCAAAAAAGGGCCCGCTTATTAGTGGGTTCAGAAAGAAGTAAGCAGCGGTGACACTCATAGGCATGTTTGGCATTCGAAAATACTCGTTTGAACATCGCGGAATGATAGTTATAATTGCTACAGTTCAGCGAGAAATGGTTATAGCAAAGCTTCTTCCAGGCTGCCTTCCTGCGTCTAAAGCTGATTGTATATTCGTCGTTCCACCAGGGGCCTAGGTGATACAGCTCTCTTAGACCGTACTTCAAATAACGAGGACTGCGCCGAAGTGGTTAGGGCAGCACAAAGAGTCGTCGCCCGTTCAGTTGTGTGTTTCTACGGTCAGAGAAGATATGGCCTCCTTCAGAAGGACTTGGAATTTCTTATAATCTACAAAAGTGAAACTTTGCCCGATGACAGGACGAACGGGGCGCTGAATATCAAACAATATTGGAATGGGGTCACTGCTAGTCCCGCTGTTAACAGTAGACCATGAAGAAACTTTAACACCCCTAGAAGTAATGGTTAAATCTAAAACAGATCGAGTTAGACCCTGGATATAAGTAGGAGAAATCGAATTTATACACGTTAAATTGTTGTCCGTAATGCAATCTAACAAGCGAAGACCGCAGGAATCCGTTCGGTAACCCCAAGAAATATGGTGTGAATTAAAGTCTCCCGCAACAACAACAGGAGGCACAGCCGAAGCAAGAGCAAGATCTAGGGGTTCTGAATCAATTACCACAAGTGGAAAGTAAACGTTCGCCACAGAGAAAGGAAGACAGCCAGGAAGTCTACTCTCCAATACCAAAATTTCACAATCTGATGTTCGAAGCTGGAAGGACACTTTGGCCTTATGAGCGAATTTAGTTGAAACTAAAATCAAGAGGCCACCCCCTCGGGAAAGTCTGTCTATTCTGAACGTGTGGTAATTACATAGACTAAAGCTTTGATTACCATTGAGCCAGGTTTCCTGAAGCGAAATTAGATCTGGAATGAAGTGGGAGCTTAGGCAAAGCAAGTCCGCGAACCCGGCTGTAACAGAACTGCAATTCCATTGGAGGACTTTAAGGGACCCTATGACTCAGAGAGACCCGCTGGTGCAACTGTAGCCTCTAATATACTTTCTTTGATCACTGTCCGCGGTTTATTTTTCTTGTTCTTCACGTTTGCAGAAGAGACTGGCCGTTTAGGAATTTGACCTGCCGAAGGATACGTCAAGAATCTAGGGACCCAGTACCTGGGGATCCCGAGCGTTTACTGGAGTGAGAGACAGAACCCAGAGGCCAACTTTTAAATTCCATGCCCGAGTCTGAAGAGGGGGGGAAGGGGGGGACCAGGAGGTAAGCACTGCGAGCCAGTTTTGAGATAAGGCGAGGAGCCTGCATCTGAACAAGGAAGCTGCTCAGGTTCATCTCTTGGAGGTGTGACAACCGGTACTATGTAAGCGGAACTGGGGGCAGTACACTCTGCTGGGGGTAACCAACTGTCCGCAATAGAGGACACCTGCGGAATGATATTTGGAGGAGAGTTGTACGTGGCCGGAGCCAGCTGCAGGAATGGCGCCATCTGAGCCACTACATGAGGAGCTCCCGTCTTCGTCGTCGTTGTCCTCTAGCGACCGGCGTGCCACGGGTACACTGCGCCGAAGACGATGGCGACAAATCTTTCCAGCAACCCCTCCACAAACCACATGTGGAAACGGCCACCGGACCAGCTAAACAAGAAGTGGAGGTCCACTGAGGCCAGGATGCGCTACAAGAGAATTTGCCCTACGCGGCTGTGCCACCGGAAGACGATGACAACAGGGATGACAACTATTGCTGCCGAATAAAAGAGTGTACATGCTTTAATGATCTTTGCTTTACAGTGCCGTCCACAATAGCTTCGCATTGCTGTGGTCCACCTGCTCCCTCTCTCGTGTAACCCGCTGTCAGTGCGGGAAGAAGCAGGTCGAGGCCTGGCTCCACTGTTTCTCCAGCCTTGCACCACTAGTGCAAGCTGCGTCGCTTTTTGTCTTTGCCTTATTCAGGCGGTCTATTTATGGTTTATATGTGTTTAAATTTCTTTCTGTTTATATTATCTTTCTTTTACCCTAATCGCCTACTTCAAATGAATTCTTTATGAAGACTTCTTTAAATCGTGAGCACAGGTTCTCTTGGTCAACGCCCCTTTTGTTGCCAATCCCTTTGGATAGGCGTGAGTCATTCTTCTGGCACCCCCAGCACCACTACGTGATTGGCGTCTTCTCTTTTTATGTAGGAATTTTTTATGTGGCAACTTAGCAGCTCAGACTAACTATAGGAGGCATTCATTGAAAAGTTTATCGGGCGATTTCTCCGCTTGGTAACACTGAAAAGCGCCGTTTCGGTGGCCACTGTGCCAGCGCATGCGCTGTGCGCACGCGTCTCTCAGAGAAAAAAACACAAACCGGCGCCTATCGTCTGCTGTGTTTGAACCCCATTATCGGAAGTGGCGCAACAGATATATTATTAATCGCACTCACAATATGTGGTGGCGCTCTAGCTGCCCTCGAGCACTTCGCATCACCGGAGGATGAAACCCCGGTTGCGAACGGCGCGCATAAGTCTGGCTCTGCAGTTGGCTCCCCCTGCGGATGTCGACGCAAGTGCACCCGCACCGTATACTTAGGACTTTGTCTAACAACTATACTATAATACGTGGTTGAGTACGAAAACCGAATAATTTTTTTGGAGAAACGTTTCACGCGTACGCCGATTTAGCGCTGGCTTTCTCTTGCGCTAAACGTTTCACGCACAGCAAAACAACTTACCTCCGACATTGAAGCGCGGCGGCTGGCAAATCAGCTGATCGGCCGCGGCGACTCCATACGCGTCTGGCGATAGGTAGGTCGTACTGTGTCGTACTCAACAGTACTCGGCGTCGAGGTATTTACGTTCGGTGGGAAACAGTTTCGAAATGCTGCAGTTCCTGCTAGTCGACGGACCACTGCGCGCACGTTGCAACCTTTGTGCCACGACCGACTCGCACTCGCTCGTAGGTGTGCACAAAGGCTGTGGTTGAATTGCAGATAAGGTTGTCGCACTCATGAGCGGAAGCATGATTTTTCGCGTAATTAACGCTATCGCGGCACAACTGACTATCGAATCACTCGCACACGCCTTGCACGGAAACACAAAGTCACGTCGCGGCCTGCGGCCTGCCTGGCCGCCATGAAGGCATGGAGGAGAAGATGGGTGCCTGATCTGGGGGCCGTGTGCAAAACGTCGCCTTAGGAAAAGACGTTTGGCCACGGATATGGCGACGCACTCGCGTGGTTGCCTGCATGCATTCCAAGCCGATGAATACCTCCTATACTGTTCTTTCAAAAATATTCTTCCACAAATGTATTTATGCAGTGTAGTGGAGTGGACTTCAGGGGTGCTCCATACGGATACATGTGGCCTTTTGAAGGTATCTGAAAAACGCCCTAGGCTCCTCGTATTTTGATATGAAACAATTCGTATTTCCCAGGAGAAGTGTTATTTTCAGCAGTAAATTTTTGTATAGTAACGAAGCAGGCTAACAGCGCCCGGATTTATACTATACTCGGTTACAACTCAAGAACGGCACCACCTCATGTAGTGTATCACTCCGCCAAAGCGCCGGACCCGTGACGTCAGTGCGCGCCCGTTTTGAAAGGGGTTTGCTATGAATGCGTGATATCATCTGCCTTGTCTCACGCAGTTTGTTTGTCGTCACTGGAGTCATTTATAAGCATATTAAGTAAAAAAAAATCACGGGAACGGCTCACGCCATGTTCAAAATATTCCCAGTAACGCCCTACTTTCGCGGCGCGGAGAAACATCCGGCTACGGTGATAAGGCACAGCGGCAACTTCCGGTGCCGCTATTAAGTTGTCACCGAGTATAGCAATGCGTATTTGTACATTTGGCTTTCCCACTTTGAACGTGTGTGTTGCAGTGAAGTTCTGCGGCAACAAGGAGGACAGTGCGTAAGTGCGATGGATTCTTCCCAGCCATCAAAACAAAAATAAAAGCAAAAACAGTCATGTTGAATACGCCGAGGTGTAGGCCCCAGTATGAGCAACTGGAAATGATTCTGACGCACGGTTCCACAATTATGTCTTGGGAGTTTCTGGACATTTTGTCGGGTATACGCGGCGAGGGCCTGACGGGTGAATGTTTGAGGAAGCCAATGTTAGTGATTGAAGCTAGCCTACCAGTGGAACCTTACCGGTCTATCTTAGCTAGCTTGGGAAAGCTAGCTAAGCTTATTCGCTATTAAACTAGGCGAATGAAGCCGTTGAAACACCACAAATTCTTAGGCAGACAAATAACAGCTTGCTTCTCTGGTATTTATTCTGTTAACGTGATGAGCCCTTATGATGCCATTAGTGATCATAGTCATCGGCTTGCGCCAGATTAGTTTTGTTGCAGTATCACCCAGTTTCAACATTATTTTCAGTTCTCATCTGATATCAGCCATCGCTGACATACAAAACTCAAGTGAACTTCTTATCGAAGCGGACCTATATTCCACATAAATAAAACAGAAGAATTACAACCCAGAGGAGAGTGAAATTACACTCGGAAACAAGTAAGAACGGCAATGAATCAAGTACGATATCACTCCGCTAAAGCGCCGAACCCGGATGTTAACGGGCCCACGCGTTTTGAAAGAAGACTGATATGAATGCGTGATGTCGCATGCCTTTTCTCACGTAGTTTGTTTGTTGATTGATTGATTTGGGGGGTTTAACGCGCCCACGCAACGCCGGCGATGAGGGGCGCCGTAGTGGAGGGCTCCGGATTAATTTCGACCACCTGGAGATCCTTATCGTGCGCCGAAATCTCGCACACACGGGCGTTTTTGCCTTTCGCCTTCATCATAAAAAATTCCCCCGCATTTCCCCGAGGGAGAGAATGTGAAAGTGCGAATGCACGGTTGTCGGCCCGCTTGCGGCGCTTGCGCTCGGCCCCCGCAGCCCACCGCCTCGCCGCCTTCTCTTCCATCTCTTCCATCGGGTCTGTAGTATCACGTGTACACCACGCAGTTATCAAGCCGCTATAACGCCGCTGAGTCGCCAACGCACGCCGCTGACGACGTAGTTTGAATGCGTTAAAGATATAAGGCGCGTCACTAACACTAATATCAGCGTCGCGTCCGTGGCTTGGTCGGTAGAGCGTCGCGCTGCGGCCGCAAAGTCCTCGGGTCGAAACCTGGCGCCGGATGCTGTTTCTTTTTTAAATATAGAGGAGCACTGCGGACGCCGCCGCCGCCGCCGACGCCGCCGCCGCCGCCGCCGGCGGTGGATGGTTTGGGGTCGCTTATAAAGTGCGCACTGAAAAGCGACCGCCGCGGCCGGGAATTGAACCCGCGACCTTGTGTTCAGCAGCGCAACGCCTTAGCCACTGAGGCACCGCGGCGGGTGTAGTTTGTTTGTCCTTGCTGCAGTAGTTTATAAGCATATTAAGTCCAGAAAATCATGAAAGCGACTCGTGCCATGCTCAAAATATTCGGAGTAACGCACAGCGGCAACTTCGTTGCCGTTCTTAAGTTGCACCCGAGTATAGTGCAACATTGCAATGCCACGATACAACCTTAAATAATTGCTCAGTGAGCAGACGCCGGGCGCGGCGAATTACGTGTCGCTACGAGGAACCACCGGGCTGAGGGAACATTGAGTTTAAGAGCCAACAAGAACAAAAAGTAAATGCAGAAGACTGATGGCAAATAGATGTCCCCGTCTGCCCCCATCCCAGGTTGTGCGTCACCTGATGACCTCTCCTTCTTCACAAGTGGACGGAGGAGGAGCGGGAAAAGAAAATGGACGAGGAGGGGAACGGATGACGCAAAAGACAAGTGCGCAGTCAGGGAATAAGTTCCCGGCGGGGAGGCAGGCAATCGTTTACGGTTTACGTTGTGGTCGACTGTGCGAGCGCCCCTTAATTGTCTGCAGTACTGTGAATACGCAGCAGCTAACGAGAGGGCGCGTACATACGGATCGATGTTTTGATATGATAGGTCATCGGGTCAGCATGTAGATTTGGAATACATAAACACAAGAGCGTTGCAGATCAAGTATGCAAGCGGTGGCGTGATGCGCTTTTGCAGTGAAGAAATGGGTCAGGCTTAACACTTGCAAACCTAGTTATCGCTAGCGAAAAACATCCCAAGCCATCTCCACTAGCGTGAAACCTGAGGAGGAGCGAAGCATGCAGTGTATCAGTGTATTCTTGGCGCCTTGGTGTTTTTGTCCACGGAGATAAAACCGTTGGGGGGTAGAGGTATACAGCTCTGGCTGTAAAAGTCTCTTGTCTTTGAAGCACGAAGCTCCCTAGCGCGAGGCGTAAACCAGTGTCCCGGTGTTGTTTTTTTTTTAGTCCGCGTTACGTACTAGCGCGAGGCGTAAACGAGTTTTTCGGTGTTTTAGTACCGTGGCTACATGAGACGAACGACGATTACGACGACGACTACAGGAGACCCCAACAGCCTCAGCCCCTAAGGGGCTTCACCCCTAATATCTGATTGGCTTGGTTTCGCAACGACTATGCATGCAATGTTTCATGAAAGTTAGGCTACTGGATGATTGAATTCAGCTTGTCGCTTCAACTGAAGCGCACGCACAGACAGCTTAGCCGGCGCGCCGGCGCTGGCGAGGCTGAGCGACCAAGCGCCGTCGAAGCAGCCGTTAAATCCTCGCCTGCAGCTGCGGGGTACCGCAGCGTGGAGGCTCAGAGCGAGAGCAGCTGCAACGCCTTTCGGCAGCTGGCCTCGTAGCGTGACATCCCACCAGCAACCTTCGCGCTCCGGCAGCTCAAGGTCATTGCGACGCGATGAATGACACTGAGAGACACAGCGTAGAAGAGCTATTGCGCTAAAGAAAGGCTTGTGCGCTAGGCTCTAAATATATGCAGCGAAAAACGGAGTGTGTGGCGCGTAGCGCTTCTTTCGTATTGCGCTGAGCTCTGTTGTAGTGTTTTCGCTTGGTGGACTGGATGGGCTTGAAAGTTGGAGCCTCACGGTGCAATGCACTATAAAAAATCCGGAAATAAGGAAAGGTGGTCAGTTGGTTTAGCATGAGAATTTTTGGATCAAAGGTACACCAAAAGCATAATTAGCGGGTAGTGAAAGGGTGCGTGTGTGAGGGGGAACCCAAAAGCGACACATGAAGAGAAGCGTTCCAGCCCACTTACTTACACTAAATGTAAGCGTTAAAACTCATCGTTTCTGTTTCTGTTTTTAAGGGGGAATTTTTGCCCAATTTGAAAGATCAATGATAAAAGGTGAACTGTGCGCTGGAATGACACTATTTCAAGCAATTATTGTGTTTGCTGTGTTTATTTTTCGAGAGTTACAGTGACGGTTGCCCCTTGGTTTCCATGAATGGTAACCTCCCTTCCCACCGGTGTTATGAGACAGCGCCTATACGAAAATTCCTGTCTTGCATTAAATATTTTTATTGAATACTGACCAGATTGAATCTACAAAGGTTACGGAATATTTTAGAAATTGTATTGTAAGTGAACTGTACTCAAGCATGTGCTTCAAGGCCAGCCGTATGACCTTTATAAAGCTTTCTAGGTATGCACGGTACTAACTTGCCGCCCAAAATGAGCACTCTCAAGCAGCCTTGCGGGAAAGCTCGCCGCACCGGGCGCCGATCCCTCATCCGGTGGATACACCGCACAGCGTTTCCCGCGAACCCTTCACCCGCCTCATTCACGCGGCTTGGCCTCTCAATCTCCCGTGTAAAGGAGCGCGACACCGAGGCTTGTTAATTCCGGTGACGTCACCAGTCCCAGGAGGACGCCATGCCGATTGGCTGGACCGGGAAGAACCACCGCGCTGGGGTGTTCGCGCGCGAACGAGTAATTTGCATATCAAAAGGTAGGCGGAATGAATAGGTGCAGGGCGCGAAGTCAGCTTCGTTTTATAGCCCGCGATTGCTTTGTTTCCGGAGGGCAGTCGGGTGACGCGACAGGTTAGGGGGGAGGGGGGGCGGTATTGGAGAAGGGGAGGTTGGGTTGTTAGGGGGGACTAACTCATCTTCAATGCAAGCGAGGAGAGGGGAAACAAAAGGAAGTATCAGCTTTTGTGCGGAGGCGTTAAGCGATGCGTGAGTGAAAGTAAGCGCCACGACGATGGCCTTTTTGTAATGAGCGCTACATTCAAGCAACAATTGCATTATTAAACCGCCGAGGCACTCGCGGTTGACGTCGGCATTGGTTCACGAGGGCTGGCGATGGTTGTGAGAGAAAAGAATGGGTGCTTCAAAGCACAACAAATTGAGAAAAAAAGAACGGTTCATGTCCACGGCCACGGGCGGCAAATTTTATTGTTCCACATTCTTTATTACGCTTAGCTTTCTTAAAAATACATTTAAAACATTCACGTCAATCATTTCCTGCTATCTTGTACTATTGTAGTTTGTCTGATCTGTTTGTTTTTTTAGTTGCAAAAATGTACACTTAGCTTCAATCACACTAAGGACTTGGAAAAAAGTCAACAGGTAAGGTTCAAAATCTGACCGGAGGTTCGGAAGAACAACACTGACGAACAAATACAGTTATCCGCTGCATTGCCAGCGATTTTAAGGTTACATAAATAAAAGAAAAAAATGCACAGACGGACCAGTGATAAGAGAGATTGACAAGCAAAATGGGAGAACAAGTGAGAGAAAACACCGATTTTTTCTTTTAGTTAAGTTTTTTAGATAAGTTGGTGTGTTTCAAAGTCCACAGTTATGTTATGCCTTGTGTCGGCTGCTTGCTCTTTTTATGCTTTTTCATCTATCCCCCTCACTCAATGCCCTCGGGCCTGTGAGGTATTTTAAATAAATAAAATAAATAAAACATCGCTTCTGTAGTACCAGAGTCCTCGAAGGACTCTGATAGTACGAAGAACAGGTGAGCAGCGAGCCGAACGCTTCAACGCTTAATAAAATATGGTTAACCCGAGTGATTCAATACATGAGCGAGCGTCGGCGAATGAGTATATGTGCAGCCATCATAAAATAGCAATAAAAGCAGCAAGGAAATCAATGCAGGGATATACTGTACTTGATAAAAGCAAAAGCTTACCGAATGAAGAAACATTGGAGAGCTGTGACTATTGTCGCCGGCTTTATAGAAAAGCGTATGAACAGACGGGGTCTGTGGACCCCATGCGTTAGTAACTCCAGAACACTACGGATCGTATGGTAGCCCCATACGAACAAACTTATACATTTCATTGGCCAAAACCGCAACGACCCGAGTGAAAGCCTTGCTAACATGGATGATCTCGTGCTGAATTTCTCACCGCCAATTGACAGCAATTGGAATTTCATTCGTTTATTGGTTTACGCCACAGTGAACTAAAAGCC
The DNA here is from genome assembly GCF_048455015.1 of Haemaphysalis longicornis. Taxonomy (NCBI): domain Eukaryota; kingdom Metazoa; phylum Arthropoda; class Arachnida; order Ixodida; family Ixodidae; genus Haemaphysalis; species Haemaphysalis longicornis. The sequence continues at coordinate 188,285,729 of NW_027526385.1, read as the reverse complement.
ACGGCAGTGTAGTGTGAGGCATTTTTGTCGTTCAGCTACAGTAAAGGAAACTGTCAATTTCGCTGGTTAGCTCATAGCTCAGAATAGGGGACACGCAGGATGTGGAATGGAACAGTGATGACTGGGCGGCATTATAACTTTGGTGGCCATCGCAGCCGTCAGTTAGATGCAGATCAGGTCTCCGTACCCCTCCAACACGTGCCAGCTGGAGCGCAAGTCTATGCGGGAGAGCAACAGGCGCACGCATAGTAATCGTCGTATGTCTGGTACAGAATGCAGAATATGCGGAGTCTCTAGAGGCCATGACGATAGCAGCAGTCCTATTGACTAGAAAGACTGTTCGCCACGATGAGGTTAAGAAAAAAAATACAAACTGCCGGGGGGAACAGTTTTCCGACGACCCGTTTAGCTGCTGCACCCGTGCTAACGGCAAATACTTTGTAGCCAACTTTCGCATACAATGAAAGTTCACTGTAGAATGCGCGCCTTGGTGGGGCGGTTTTTATGGTTCAATATCCGCAACCATCGCGACTCGGTGTCTTCGGAAGTCGAGCAATAGACCGACTTTGACGGTCTCCTCAAAAAATTCGAGGGTGGGATGTGGGCTCTTCGTTTCCTCGATGTCGTTCACTCCAATGACTGACCGCATCACCCGCTTCAGTGTTCATTAAAGCTTTCTCTCTCTCGCATCACCCGGGCCTCTCCCTTTGAGGTGACTGGTGTCGATCCGGGACCTATCGTGCCGTGGACTTTACATTAATGACACCACGCCCTAACGTCTCGACAACGACCCCATCGCACAAAGCTTGACATGGCTGGAGCAGCAGATTAACGGCAAGACTGTCCAGATGAAATTATACCAATTGTCATTTATTATATTCTATAGCTGAGGTATTGTAATTTATTTAACACCGATACAGATTTCCTCGCTATTAAGTATGATTCTCGAACTTCCACGCAGCATGAATGAACGGTGTTGTAGAGCTCTCTTTAGAGGCAAGCCTCAGAAATGATGATTGTGGCACGTACGGCACATGCAGCCGAAATCTCTTTCGTAGAAGATACAGCGCCATATAACATAATTCGCAGTTTTGAAAAAAAAAATCGTGCCGATAAATACGACAGTGGCATCTGTTGGTGGCAAAGTACGAGGGTTGCGCCTCGACGCCCAAAAATTAAGAAAAATAAATGCGTGAACGCTACTTATTCTAGCGTTGTGGTGTGTTTTTGTGCAAGTGGTTGTGCTCATAAAATTTCCGAATTTTAGCTATTCCGACCTTGCGCGATGAACTACCAAATTTCAGTTACATTCGTTTGGTACGGCAGCACGGAACAACACCGTAGAAGGCAATCTCTCATGAAAGAAGCTGCACGAGGATGCTAAGGGCACGAAAGCTCTCAGTGTACGCTTGAGTTGCAACGTTATCAGCATGCCCCTAAAATACCACGATCGTCACCGCTACTGAAAGCGTGAAGGGCGCCACGCAAAAGTACGGGCGGTGATGACGTGCCATCAGCGCTGTGTGTTTGGGGAAATTTCGTTCATGCTGCCTCTATCAGGAATGAAACCCAAAAAGCCCCAAATTGACAAATTCGCAAATTTGTTTAAAATTTGTTTTTGTTAACAAAGTATCAGAACGAGAAATTTAGAGCTGTCAAAAAATAAAATTACACTTTTTATGGGTTAGAAGATCAAGATCTGCATGCCCTGCAGTTTATCATTCCCGGTTGAAAAGCCAGGTTTATCAACTATTCCCACGTAAAGGTAAAAGTAGCAGGAGCTGTTGTCGCCCGCCTTAGACTTACTGATTATAGAAATAATTTTATGGCCCTGTCGTTGGCACCTGTACCGGATAAGTGGAGACAGCTTCTTGACGCGAACTCATAATTTGGCACGCCAAAAGAAGAAAATTATTTAAAACGCCATAAGGCACATGGGGACGATTGACAGAGCACGAGAGACAAGAAACTCTGGTCGAACCTGGATGTCTACATTGAGCATAATTTGTATAGTTTGAAAACGTACTATGGTTTTCCAGAAATACGAAACAAATGCTGAAGAACTACCGTGGTCCAAGCTTTTTTTGTGGAGCTGTTTTTTTCAATGTCGTTTGAGTGATCACAGCGGCAGATGAAACTAAACAGCTTACGATACATGAACCAATAGCACAACTTAGGTAATTTTTTTTAGAAAGCAAGCCGCGGGTAAACGGAAACAGGTTCACTGTTTTGAGATGACTTGCAGAACAATTTTATATTGACCCTTGGCCTTGGAAGAGGTACGTGACAACACTAGTATTGCGGTGTGTTACAAACCCTCGGTACAATTGCGTGAGGCGCCCCGCCATCCAAACTATTCCAAAAAAAGCATGAAGCTCTTACCCAGAACAAGAGTAATTCTTGACGTATCCTTCGGCAGGTCGGTCAAATTCCTAAACGGCCAGCCTGTTCTGCACACGTGCGGTGCGTGCAACACCAACGCGCAGCGCACACACTCTTGTACGTACCACTGCACGGGGCCACCGATTACAGAGGACGAAGAACATAAGAGCAACGTGCTCCACCTGCTTGTCCCCGGAGCGTCAAGAACAGCCACTTCGGCGCCCGCAACAAGCGGCCAACGACAGCGACACCGTCGAGTCACCTTTCCAAATGAGCTTTGGCATCCGAGGAAAGGAAAAGTGGGCGGGGCGCCCATGGGATCCGGGCAAAAAAGAAGAAAAAAGCAAATACGGGGGAAAAAGAGGGAGACCGCGATGAAAAACGGCACCGACTTGTATCGCCGCCACGTGGTTCACGCGCGCGCGCCTTCCTCCCTGCTGGGCCGGGAGCCGTGCCCCGGTGCCTCCTCCCTGGATCAACAGCTCTTCTCCCAGCGTTCGCCCGCAGGGGTCATTCCAGCCCTGTTGCTCCTTTCCCTTATGCACGCTTCAGGGGAGACCCCTCTTCCCTTCCCTCATTCACAGCCTTCTTTTTTCTTGTCTTCTTGGGCTAATCTAAATTGGGGACGGAATACGAGAGGTAAAGTTAGTGGTGGCGTTGTGGAGCGCCGTTCACCATTAATTTCCGCTAGCTCGTTTGAGATGGTTATCTGATAGTGTTGAATCTTGATATTTTTGTGTGTTTTGGGCACTGCGTGTCCTCGTTGCCCTCACTCAATCTTCCAATGACACGCAGCGTGGAGACCTCTACCGGCTTAGCAGCATTTGTCTACCTCTTAATCCATACGTCAAGTTTGAACGTGAAATCTCAGCGAAATGTTCAAAATTCATGGTTTGCATAGTCAGGTTTGATAATGACTTCAACTATACAGCAACTATTAACTTCTTGCAGGATCCTGCTGGCCGTCTTGTTTCTATAATTACACTTGTGAATTCAGCATAGAGTCATGCACTCTCTACCACATGGTATGGGAGTGCCACAACACACCATCCCTTGCCCCAAATCCCAATCCCTCATTTGAGCAGTGGGACGGTTGACCAGCTACAACCCGGATCACCAACAACAACTGGTAGACCGGGGCGAGACAGGCTGCCAAGTCCCAGGGCTTCAATGGACTAAGGAGGTGCCCCACCTGCCGGTCAACCCAACAACATTGACTGCTCAATTAGATGTTTATTCCTCCTCCTTACACTTGACCGGAACCGAGCGAAGACAACCGTATATTATGCCGACTGAACTATCTCTCAGCTTTGATTTCGTAACAGTGATTGAGTAGGATGATTCTAGTGATTTTCAGAATAAACGAGAGCGCCGTGACTGACGACATCATGTCTCCGTAAAGCTTAAAAGTTGGTGCACTCTTTCGCGTATTTTTACGTTCGCGTTTTGTTTTCCCCTAACCGACGTTCGTATTGAGGATTCATAGAAATTTAGCTGCGAAGGAGATTTAAAAACGAGATAGCGTGAAGAAAGGCAGTATTTGACATCATAAAAATGTCCGCATTGTATACCAGCACCGACCAGTGTACGTGCAAAAAACATTATTTTTTCGTATTTTGCATGTATTGTTGGTATATTTTAAGGCTTCAAAACAAGTTCGCGTTCTGTCGTTTTACTGGTGATAATAGTATGCAATTCGTAGAACCCAACTTTACTACTTTTGCACAGCTTGTAACAGTTTTATATTTCATTGTTGTTTTGAACTATATTCCACTGTGCTGGCTCACCGAGCCAGAGTTTTTACAGATTTCTTGTAATTTAGTAGTAGTGCTCTGTGGCTGCGGTTGTTGTGGCGATGCGCTGACAGTTCATTGCGAAAGAGAAAAGAATTGCCCGAAGGACGGACTCGCAGTTTAATGTAGAAAGCAATGTAACACATCGGGGTGTCCCCCCGTTTTACTGCAGAATATTTTACTTGCTCAATACAGAAATGAACAATGCATCAGCGCAAACGCACAGCGTTCCACAAATTAACCAAGAACAAACTTATACGAGACGTGTATTTATTTGAAATATAGTTCAATGAACGTAAAAAAGATTATCGCAACGTTTAGAAT
>NW_027526385.1:188264066-188281130 GCF_048455015.1 Haemaphysalis longicornis | reverse complement strand
TGTTTAGCGATGTCTAGTAATTTAGTAGTAGTGCTCGGTGGCTGAGGGTATTGGGGCAATGCGCTGACAGTTCATGCCGAAAGAGAAAAGAATTACGTGAAGGATAGACTCGGAGTTTAATGTAGAAAACAATGTAAAACATCGGTGCGTCCCCCCATTCTACTGCAGAATATTTTACGTGCTCAATACAGAAATAAACAATGCATCAGCGCAAAAGGCACAGAGGTGCTCAAGTTAACAAACAGCAAAATTATACGAGACGTTTTTTACTTTACATTTAGTCCAATTAACGTAAAAAATACTATTCGCAACGTTTAGAATAGCATATCGAGCACTACGTGTCGCTCGCATACACCAGATGACGGATTAACCGCGCTGTCGTGCGTGCACTAGGACCCAGTAAATATCTTTAAAAAACTTTCGCTCTGTTTGTTTTTGTGATTATTTTTGTACTCTCGTTTTATGTTCCCACGCAAGGCTGTCGCCTGCTTATGTCGCCAAATTTAAACTTCGAATAATCGTCGACTTTGCGGTCAACCGACATGGTGCGTTCCTAGGAAAAGACATGTTCAAATTACCCCAACCACCGCTCTCTCCTGGCCATTCTGCGCGAAACGAGAGTTAACATGTATTTGTAAAATACGCTTTATGCCAGAGTGCGTATTCCAAACATTTAAACATTACAAACATTTAAAAATAGCGACTTCCTGCTGACTATCATTTCCAGTGAATTTTGTGTGAATTAATGCAAGGTACGTCTCTCCAGCCTTGCAAACCTCAAGGCTTTTGTGCCAGGCCGTACTGTCCCACAGGAATGCAAAGGGCGGTGTTTTTCACATCTTTTGTAACACTGCTGTAAAGAATTGCCGGGCAGAAAAGACAGAAAAACGTGCCGCGTGGAAAAATCTCAGATCGTTTTTTTTTTTTTTTTGCAATTCTAGGAGGATTAATTACTGGGCTTCCTAACCGAAATTCTCCGCACACAAGCATTTCCGTTAAGAAAAGCCGACTAGAGGCGAGGTTATGACCCTCCCTTCCGTCCCTAGTATTGCCGAAAGTAAAGTCCTGATCACCACGTTAAACGATGCTAGCCTGAAAAAGTGGATGTGCGAGCATCAATCACACATTTCTTGGCTGACAAAAAAAAAAAAAAAAGCGCCGTTCGTATAAATACACGTAAGAGGGCCCTATTAGTCAAATTTTCATGCTCTTATAAGGTAGTCAGAAACGCTTAATCGTAATTCCCATTGTCTCTGGCGGCCTCACAACAGACTCAGCGAGTTGAATTGGATGATTACAGCAGCCTTGCTCACCGCCAATCCAACAGCAGCCATCTGTCCCCGAAAGGAGCAGACAAGACGGTGGTGGCTAGCGCGACGCCGCTTCGTCACTCACGCTTCGTCCGCCTCCTCTCCTCGTTGTTAGTAGTAAGCTCAGTGAGCATGGCTAGCATTGCCTTGTAACACAACTTAATTTTAATCCTGGGTGTACTTTTTGATGTTGGCCTAATCTTCATCACCAGTAGTCTACAAAGTTCATCTCTCTCTCTCTCTCTCTCTCTCTCTCTCTCTGGTTAATTGGCCAGTGACGAGGACAACAGCCGTTCAAAGTTCACGTCCGTCCGATTCACGATTTTTCATTTCATTAGTTGTGTGGAGTGTGAGAAGAAAATTTATTATAAAACCACATATCAGCACGCAGCGACTAGTGGTAACAGCGCTGCCCGAAAAACAGAAAAACAAAATCCAATCAGTTTCCTAATACTCCGGGCAGTCAACACTTTGCACGACAAATGTCTATGGTGGTAAAACAAGCTGCTCCGAAATCAATCCATAAAAAGTTCACATGCGTTCACAGAAAGAGTTCATAAACTCGTTGAAAGTCAATACGGCACAATAGTGATGCTCAGGATGTTGTTCCTGGCCACTATGAAACGCGTGGACCAGCGTAACAGGAAGGCCTCTTCGTGTGGAGTGCCGAGCGGCAGGGCTTTAGCTCAGCGCTGCAGCCATGGCCAAAGTGCCGTCAGGGGGCATTTTAATTTCAGACTAGGCTGGCAATGGGCACAGTGTCTGCTATTGTAGGAAATAACAAGTAGGCTTCCTGATACCAAGATTGGTGTTTTGAGTCCGGCTCTAGCCCCGTTTTTTAATTTTCGTTTCATTTGCAATTTCATTTTCATAGGGTAATTTTCGGTGCTTTGTATAATTTCTTTCTGTTCCTTAGGCTAGGTTATGTTAGGTTAGTATACGTTCCGTTAAGTTAGGGAGAGGGAAGTAGTGCCATCCGCGGAATTTGTTTGCGAAACGCCGATGGATGTCGTTTTAGTGCCGTTTTTACAGTACAGCTGGACGGCACTTTAAGTACAGCCATTTTAATTGGCTGCCACGTCAATGTATCCACCCAAAATTTACACGTCCCACTAATGGGGATTGGCAAGTGACGGTGTCAGCTGCTGTGGAAATCTCTAGGCCAGTTCAAAACCGTCAATTTGGCTACGGAGTCAACATACATCCGCGCCTAAATATCCCACACCCACTCTGGGGGGTTTCCCAGGGACAATGATAGCAGCCGTGGAAATCTCGCAGCCGATTCATCAACACCCACTGCAAAGAACTCAACACGCCCACCCAATCATACGATTTCCCAACTCCACGAGAACCGATGCTCCTGTATTCTGGGATCATAGGAGGAAGCTTAGAAGCCTATGTAACTTTATTAAGTTACTCATCGCGGACTTCACAAGTAATTAGAAGAAGACACGGCTGATATTTCGCATTATTTTAACAGTGAGGAAACGACCCCGTGCCTGGCCGTCATGCCTAGCTTTTAAGGCCTCAGTGGTACGCCATATGGCGAGGCCTGCATGAAATGACGCAAGAGTTAGATGAATTTCCTGCCTCTTACTGCAGCCTCAAAAGTCTTGTAGACTACTAAACCAACAGCTTTGCTCGATAAAATACTTTACGTAAATCCGTCTCCTTTTGACGCCAACTCCACAGACGACTGTTGCTCTAAGAGCAGCAAGTCCAATGCTGTGTAACTGCGTGTAGTGTTTCTCCAATTCCACCTTGTTCGACGCCTGTTGTTCTGCCCTCGATCCAAAAGTCATTCCAAACGAGGCACGGGGGCGCAGGGAGCAGAAAAGTGGCTCCCGGCATCGAGAGTGACGCCCTCTGTCGAGAAAGCCCCTTAGAGTGAACCGCCGCTGTGACCCCTCGATCCCGCCTCGCAAGCTCTCCCCGCACTCCCGCCCACCGTCCCCGCATTACACCGCTGGGTGATTTACGGCTTGTGGCTGATTCATACCTACGCAGAAGCACCGGCAACAGTTATCCGGCTGGCGGTGCCAACCCGTGGTTCGAACTCCCTGTTGAGCCGCGGTGGCGAATTCTCCGGGCAGCGGCGACGCGCTGTGTGCTGTTATGTGGGCTATCCAAGCGCTTGAGAAAAAAAAAAAAAAGAAAGTCATGACCTCTACAGAGTTCTTTGGTTGCTGAATGGGGACACTGCGTACGTTTATCACCGATAGGGAAAACCTGGCTTAATTTGCTTTTTTTGTTTGTTGCCTGTCGGCCCTCTGCGAATGACGTCATGTTAGCTGAATGCTTGGAAGGCTCTCTCTCTCTCTCTCTCTCTCTCTCTCTCTCTCTCTCTCTCTCTCTCTCTCTCTCTTTCTTTTTACGCTCTGGCATAATGAAACTACGTTGCGACATCTAAGTTACGTCACTTAGAGTCAATAGCATTTTTAAATAAGTAGGCTCGAAGACACGTTCTTTACGTGCACACAAAACGAACATTTCCCGTCATGTTGAGAACGTTTGAAAGATGTGGGTGTAATTCCCGCTCCCAGCCGTATTGTCCGTTGCCTTTTTGCGCCGGTGTTGTTAAAGAGAACGTGACAGGGATACCCCAAGACATGGAGAGAAACTGCGCGATACGGATGGTAGGATACTGTAGATAATACGACAAGGAAAAATTGCGCAGAAAACGAGAAAAAAAGAAGGCGACTACACTGGGTGCAGTGCGTATACAGTCATATCCTCCTTTGTCCTCGTTTCCTGCGCAGTTTTTCCATCTAGTAATGTACCAAATAGCCCAAGTTTGCATTCTACAGTCAAACCCGGCTATAACGAACCCGGATAGAGCGAATTATGGTATATATCGAACAAAAATATTTCAGTTACGGAAATATATGGGAAATATATTCCTTATAACGGAGTTCACATCCGATATATCGAACTCTTGGCGCCTAGAATGGCCGCCGAAATGCATGATCTCGGAGCGGCGGTTGAGATGTGGATTGGCCGCGACCACGAAGCAAGAGCCGCGACTGAGACATGCGCCTCGCACTGAGCGACGGGACACGTAATACTTTCCGTAACCGTTTCCGAAGCGCGGGACTCACGACGGAACCCGCCCTGTCAGCGAGTCCGGACCAAGACAGCAGCATCGGTGAACTGTGGGAAGAGCTCACCAGCGTTCCCGATGACTTCGCGAGTGAAATCCGTCCGACGCTTATATAGAAGCGCTTTCGGCAGTCGATGTGCTCCGCCAATGCTTCTTAGATTTTTGAGGACGCGGACTCGAACTCGTGCAAACAATGTTTCGTGTAGAGAATGCTATGCTAGTTGAAGCCGCCAAAACGCAAGTGAAAACAAAAATCACCGTTTTTTTTTGCAACGTGGGCAGTTAAGGCGGAAAGTAGCATTATTACTTGCAATAAATGGATTATTTTGGTATGGTAATGGCTACTGTACTGTGTTTGTTTCTGCATACGCGGACGGGGGGCTCCCGCGGATGGCGAACTCGTAACAATGAGCTCGTTATAGGCGGGTTCGGCTATATCGAACTATTGGATATATCGAACTAATCACGGTGCATATTGCAGTTCGCTATAAACGGGTTTGACTGTACTGTATATATAAATTATGATTCCTGCCACCCGCATAGTACATTATTGTTTTTAAATAATGGCACGAAGACCTGTCTCGCAAAAACCTTTCCTTACACGAAAGGGAGACTGGTGCCATCGATAACGGATGACTAAAAATTGCAAATCTTCGTGCTAGTACTACTCTTATCCATCATTTGTTTCAAGACAAATGTGTCCGATTATGTAAAAAAAAATCATAGCTATGAAGAGTCTCTTCCTCCGGAACCTTGAAGCCCCTCAGCACACGTGTTGCAGCGATGGTGATAGTAAGGACGCAAAAGTAACGCTATATTGCTATCACAGAGAGAGAGAGAGAGAGAGAGAGAGAGAGAGAGAGAGAGAGAGAGAGAGAGAGAGAGAGAGAGAGAGAGGGGATAAACTTTGCTGAGCAATGTTACCAGAGCTTTTTTTTTTGGAAACAATGTGTGGCGTAAGAGCAGTCTCTGTTATGAAAAATGACAAATTTGGCAGACACTTAAAGGAGCCATGAAGAGAAAATGCAAGTTGGTTTTATTCGAAAGATTTCGTGTTTTATAGTGCCCCCAGCGCTTGTCCGGATACAAACGGTGCTTTATTCACTGAGAAATTAAACAATCTAGGTTAACATCTTGATTTTCCCGCTCAATCGTGCGTTTTCGTGGTCCCAAATGACATCACAGGAACCGACCGCTCTGCAGCCTAGAGTACCTTCATTCACGCATCCGCCGTACAGGGTAGAGACACGTATACGCTGGCGCCGCCATTTTCGGTTGCTCGCTCGCCGCCGAAGCAAGTCATTGTGTCAAAACCGCGCTAAAATTATCGCCGCAACGCGGTTTACTGAAGAAGTTTGAATCATATTGTCTGTTTCGCGTTGCTAGGTCTCGTGGGAAACGAAAAGAATAACGTGTTGAGCCCGTTGGCCCAATTGCGGCGGCACGGGTCCGTTCAAAGGTTGTCTCCACCCTGTACAGCGGTGTTTATTGTTCCCGCGTTTCTTTACGTTCCGTAACCTAGATGGCGCCACCATACCATGACAAGCGTTTGGTTTGTTTTCGCCCGCATTTAAACCTGGCTTGTTTTTGTTCTGGGAGAAAATATTCGTTCCCTGAAACAGTGCTCGCTCGACAAATGGGGTCACGTAAGACACCGTTGCTTGCGTCAATCGGCCAGTGTCGTCTGAGACAACCCCAAGCCCCGTAGTGCTGTGCAGCGAAACCAAGCATGCTGTGCGCAGTACGAACAGCAGAACGCATCAGTACTTCTATGTTTACATGTGCTTTCGTAACTTCCACTGTTTGTTCCATCATTCTTATTGCTTTGTAAAGAATGTGCCCTAAATTTAAGCGCAAATCGCTCGTTCGTCTAGTTTGTAAGCTCTACCTAATTTGCGTCTGCTTCTGCCAGCCTCCGCCAATCGCAGAGCTTAGCTCATGTGACATCACAGGTTCTGTTGCGGGAAATGAGCTGGTGGGTCGCATGACCATTCCCGTTTTTCCTAATTATGTAGCTTATTTGAGCGAAGTTTACGTTAAAAGTGGTGTCAGTATGATTCTAACGAGACAATCTTCTGAATGAACCAAACTTGTGTTTTCTCTTCATGGCTCCTTTAAGACTGCTGACCTGAGGAATTGCGAAAACTAAGTAACGGTGCGGGAGCCCTAGCGTGCTCCTCCACTGCGCTATACGAGGCGCAGCGGTCGCCCGAGTTTTGGTGGCATTCGTGTTGATGCCGCCATCGTCGACTGGGACTTTTCGCAATTGGAGCGGGGTGTAAGGCTGCCGCCTCAGTAGCTTCACAAAAAAAAAAAAAAAAAACACATCGTTCGTACAGAGTTGCAGACTGGCCCTACTAACAATAATTTTCAAGACAATAGCTTTTCGCTTCTTCATCAGCAGCAGCAGCAGTCCACTAGGTCCAATGCAGGACGAAGGCCTCTAGCAGTGACCTCCAACTGCTCCGGTCCCCCGCCGCTAGATTCCATTCTTTGACTCAAAATTCCCCTATTTCATAGCTCCATCGCGTAATTTGCCTTCCGCTTCTTCTAGACCCGACCCTCAGTGTACACTGTGTCACCCTGGTAGTCCACCGATTGTCGTTTCGCCTAATTACGTGTCAAGCCCAAGTCCATTTCTTTTTCTTTGTTTGAACTGCGACATCTTCTACTCTAGTTAGTTCTCTGATCCAGGAAACTCGTTTCTTCTCCCTTAACGTCATTCCGCTCATGATGATGAAAAAACTTTATTATAGTCGTCTCTGTTAAGACGGAGTTACTGCTTGGGAGTGGCAGTGTCCTCGTGCCTTCAGATGGAGGTCAGGAACCCAAGGGCCCTGGCGGCGCCTTCCGCCAGCTGGACGACTGCTGTTTGGACGTCGGGTTGGGAGCTAAGCAGCGCGGCCTCCCATTGCTCGTGCCTCGTAATGCGTAAACCTGATGAGGGTGTCTCCGGTTTACTGGGACACGCCCAAACCACGTGTTGGAGCGTGGCGGCTGCGGTGCCGCACCACTTGCGCTTATCTGTGTATGTTTCCGGAAAGTTGCGGTGGCACAGGGCGGGGTGTGGGAAGGTGTTCGATTGTACCCCGCGCAATGCAACTGATTGCCTTCTGCTAGGTGTACGATGAGCGGCTGGAAGTGTGCGTCGGCCCAATATATAATGCTGGGTAATTGCTTGATATGTAGCCATCCTGTCCCTCCCTCCTCCCGTCGATGACGGCACGTTGGCTTCGAAGTTGGCCTGGTAGCTGAATCCTCGGACCACTTCGTGTGCCATCTCGTTTACCGGGAGAGACGAGTGTGCTAATGTCCATATCAAATGGATATGTCGTGAGGGCAGGATTGGTTTGCTTTGAATTATCTTGGCTGCAGCTTTGGATATTCTTCCTCGTGAATAATTTCGTAGTGTGGTCTTGGAGTCGGAGATAATGGTCGTGGCCGACGTGCCCGCAACCTCCAGAGCGACGGCTACTTCTTCCCCAATTGCGGGATTAGCCTCTGTGACGGAGCATGATGCGACCGTATTGTCCTGCTGGTTTACTACAAAGCCACTGCCGCTGATCGTCTGGGGTAGTCCGCCGCGTCAACGTAGCAGACCTCTGAGTTCGAGTGGTACTGCTTGTGAAGTGCCGTGGCTCGGGCCAGCCGCCTCTTTTGATGATGCTCCAGATGCATATTTTTAGGTAAAGGCCCCCACACTGGCTTGCGCGCGTAACTCATCCCCAAGCAAAATTTTTGTTCCGTGTTGCTCTGCGTAGGACATGCTGAGAAGGTCTAAGATGGCTCTTCCGGTGGCGCTTCCGGCTAGTCTGTTGTACTGTGCTGTGCGCTGGGCTTCGACGAGTTCGTCTAGGGTGTTGTGTATGTCCATCTCCATCAGTCGTTCGTTAGAGGCCGAGATTGGGATGCCCACTGCCAACGTGATGGCTTTGCGTATAATACGCTCAACGTTTTCTTTCTCTGTTCGAGTGAGCTTGAGGTACGGGGTGACGTAGATAATTCTGCTTATAATGAAAGGATGCACGAGATGTAGGACGAGATGTAGGATGTTGCCTTCTTTGAGCCCATGGTGTCTGTTGGCTATTCTTGCAATTAGTCTACTAATTTGAGTAGCCGTGTTTTGCAGGGCCTGTATTGTGACCGTATTGGTCCCCGTTTCCTGTATGCGCAGACCGAGAATACGCATACACTCTGTTTGAGGTATGCATCTTCCCTGTAGCTGAACCTGTATATCTGGTTCATTTATCGGCCTCCGACCGGCTGTGGTGGGTCTGAAGAAATTGATCTTTGACTTCTGAGCCGAACACGCCAGTCCGCGTGAGGAGACGTAGTTTTCAACAATCGTGGCAGCCTCTTGTAGTTTTTCTTGAATGTCTCCGTCCCTGCCTCCAGCGGTCCAGATTGTTATATCATCAGCGTAGAGGCTGTGATGCACGTCAGGGATTTGCTGTAGTAGGGGAGGTAATTTAATTATGGCCACATTAAATAGAAATGGTGATAAGACCGACCCCTGTGGGTTTCCACGGCTACCCAGACTTATAAGGTCAGATTTGAGGTCCTGTAGCGTTATTCGGTCGGTCCTTTGGGACAGAAAGTCGGCGATGTAGTTTTACGCCTTGTTGCCCACATTTAAGTCACTGAGATTATGAAGGATGACACTGTGGGCCACACAGTCAAAGGCTTTAGTCAAGTCAAGCCCCATTACGACTCGAGAATCAAGTGGGGACACGCCCGGGTTGTCAATTATTTGATGTTGAAGTTGTAATATCACGTCTTGCGTTGATAGGATTCTTCTTCTCATGTTCCGTTGAGCTGACCTAAGTTTGCTTTCTGGTTGTTTAGTAGGGCGCCAAGTTTCCGCTCCATATGTCATCACCGGCAGGACGCATTGGTTGTATATTCTACTTTTCAGGGACAGAGGTAGATTACTTTCAATTATTTGGGAGTGTTGCCGACTGCTCCCGAGCCCATACTTTTGCTGCGCCGGCTTTCGTTCTCGTGGTTGGGATCGGCACAGGTGACCTGACCGAGGTAGTTATAATCTTTTATTTGCGTTTGCATATTGCTACATAAGCTAAAGAGGGCGCTTTCGGTATATTTAATCATGATCCCTTCAGGTTTATTATATTTATTTTTAGCCCCACGGCCATGTTTTGAGCTTGTATTTCCTAAAGCATTTTTTGCAGGTGTTCTCCAGACTCACTTCGCAGGCTACCTAAAAACGACAATCTCTTTCTGTCTGTCTGTCTTTCCGTTTGTCTGCTACTCAATCAACCACTTGCCTCCCGACCGCCGTCAAAGAAGGACGCAGTTCGCGAGCTTCTGCAATATGCCCACACCCTCGCTTTTTTCAAAGGCGGTAGTTTTTGTTGGGGCTCCTTAAACGCGAAAAGTTTGGATCGTCGGTCTGTATGTCTGTCTCTGGCCATCGATCCACCCTTCCCGCCCAAAGTTAAACTATTTGTCACAAAGAAGTTTATATAGGCATAAAACGTTAAAACAACAACAACAACAACAAAAAAAAAACCTGGTCACTCAAGTCGTGCACGTCCCCTTTTCTTAGCGCAAACAAAACCTCAGGTACATTTGAGGAAAAATGTAACAACATAATCCTGAGTTTTAACGTTGTTTTATTCAACGAAACACATTGGGTTGGGTTATACGGTAGCAAGAGAAAAACACCATGTTAAAAACTACGGAGATAGGCCCAGCTCGTTCGAGATAAAAGCAAGACGGAAAAGGAAAGAGGTCACACACTCGGGCTGTACCAGGCAAAATTAGAAACAAGAAAAAAAAAATGCGCGCTGTCCCGACAGATTGCACGCGAGCTGAGCGAAGGCAGAAAAATTGAACTTCATTGAACAAATCTCCATTCCATTTATCACGTTCGGAGGAGAAAATAACGGAGGGTGGGAGCCCAGAGCGGAGAAGAAGTAACGTGCCAGAGGCGGCAGACGTCTATCGTCTTTCGAGGACATTGGCAATGAAGGAAGCAGATAGGCCGCCACTTTTTTACCGACTCTTCCTGGCACCATAACATAACCCAGCTTTGTCGTACCTTAGTTAAACTAACACAAATCTGCGCATTTCGTCAACTCCAAAGCAATATCACGGTTTTGCAGCGAAGCCGTCTATTGCTAGAATTCAGTAGATCGTCCCCGTCGACAGACCGAGCGTAGACGAACAATTTTCAGCGCATCGAAAACATTAGCTAAAAGTAAAAGGAGTTCCTAGGGCCATCATATATAGGGCTGATAGGGCCACCATACAAGGTAGCTTATGACTTCGGGAAAACGTCTTCCCAGCAATGCATCTGTGTTCAGAAGTGACGCCGACTTCAAGGGGGTCCGAGTAAGCTTGGTCTTTGTAATCTGGCTTTTCCACATTGCGTGTTGCGCAGTGAAGCACGGCCATCTACGGAGGCAGCTGCTTATATAGACCCACTTTGTAATGCTCTCCACTGCCGCCTCTTTCCAAAGTTGTGTACTCGCCTCCCACCGCGCGGCGTATCTTGCCCTTTGTACATTGCGCAATGCTGTGCGCTCTTTGGCGGCCACCTGCTCGGCGCACTAGCGACGTCATTGTTCCTACCCACCAGTCGTGTGTGTCCTTTGTCTGTGACGTAAACATCGCGCCACTGTCCTTATAATTCGACAAAGAAAATTCCCAATGTTGCTAAACCCGAACCTAGCAAATCCCACTAGAGCGGCAGCTTCTTTGGACTTCCCTCTTCACAAGATGGAGGGGCAGTGGTTTTTATTTAAATCAGAGGTTTGGTTTCGAAATTAGCGTACAATTTAGGAAATCAATGTAACTCCGTTCCCTAACCGCACCGTTTAAATTTAATGAAAGTATATTAACCGCTATCCCAATGTCACAAAGACCACATATTCTTCAAAACCGGCTTGTAAGTGTTAATTTTACAGGTTTTCCCTTAAAAGTTTAAGTTCTGCAGTGAACTTCTACCCATTCAAGCTTGGCCTACACACTCTCAATTCCTTAACATATAAACAAAGTAATCTTTTCATAAAAAAGTACAACCACTATAATCCCCGAAACCATGCGCACCTCACCGCATTAAACACGCTGTTCACTCGGAAAACGCCGTTTAAGTTTTAAGTACACGTGGTTTGGTGGGGCTAACTCCGCATGCTAAATCATTATCTCAGCACAAATAATTTCATTGTGTTACTCATGGTAGGAGAGAGATCGTAGGAAAAAAGCATAAAGGGTGAGAGGGGGCGATAGGAGAGATAGTTTGGTGGCAGAGGTCCTGCAAAAACCAAGCTTACACTAATCCCCTTAAAGTTGTCTTCACTCCTAGGGGATCAGTGTAAGCTTGGTTTTTGTAGGATGGCTTTAAATTTGTCGTCACTCCTACATGCTCAGTCACAGAACGTCAACTACGGCTACCGAACTTGCAGCTCTGAGGGTGGCTTTCGCTCATATCGTCAAGCAACCCGCACGAGAGTGGGCCATCTTCACAGACTCAAGGGCTGCCCTTCAATGTCTAGCGTCTTTTCCAAAAGACCAGCTTGTGTCTGACATACACGCTTTACATCTTCAAGCTCTACAAGCGCACCATCACATTGCAGTTCAGTGGATTACAGCCCATTGTGGGATAACTGGCAATGTGAATGCGGACATTGCTGCATCCGTTGCGCATAAGCATCGTGTATCGGCAATAGCTATACCATTCTCAAGGAAAGATTCATCTGTACTTGCATCCAGCGTGGCATGGAACATGCAGCGTGCAGCCTGGGATGACGTATCACGTCATTACGCGCCGCTATCTTTCATCGATCCCAACTGCAAATTTAAAATGCCACGAGGACTTTCCAAGCGGGTAGAAGCAATTGTACATCGCATGCGGTTGAATGTCGCATACACGCGCAACTTCCTTTCCAAGATAAAACAGGCTACGTCGCCCCTCTGCCCACATTGTGATGTGCGAGAAACCCTGCAGCACCTGCTCTGTGAATGTGCTCGGTTGAGTGCTCAAAGAGTGTCCCTCTGAGTGGCTTTGGGACTGCCGCTTTCTGTGGACATGCAGCTAAAGGGCGTTTTATGACCATGGGCTTGTCCCAAACGTGCTTTACGGGCTACCAAAGCCCTGATAGAGTACCTGCAACACACAGGTTTAGACCAGTCGCTCTGAATAGCTCGCCGTCTCTGTGGACATCAAGTTCTTGAACATCATCGCCGACATGTTCATCACGTCATCAATTGGGTGAAGCAAGTTAGGCATTTCAGCCCAGCTAACATCGCCAGAATTCATTAAAGATCGCTTTATTTCTCTCTCTTCACTCTTACAAAAGAAATGCATGCCTTAGAAGACATTTTTAAAGGGAACTGTACGTCTTGTATCGAAATATGAAGCACAGGGGGCCAACAGGCGACCGAAAGGAAATAATGGGAGCGGCTTTTCAGTTCCTACAGGAGGCAAAAAAAAAAAACGGGGAATCAGCTTATGATAAATTTATTGGAAAAACAAAAAGTTTTGTCATTGATCAACAAAAATTGTACCGTTTGTTCGAACGTGTTCCCCTGAACTTTTCACAAACCCTCAAGAAGGCGCTTCTGGGCTGACAAGAAAATCTATTCCTCTTCGACGGGGCCACCGCGCGATGACGTCAGCAGGGGGTGCCGAAATTGTACCCGTGAGGCGTTGTAGCACCGTCCAAATTGCAAATGTGAAACAGGGCACGGAACGCCCAACCATTGGCGATAGACGCTGCTCGTGGTGGCGGCTAACCAAATTGACACTCCCATCACGTGCGCGCCATAACAGCGCTGGAGCCGCGCGGGCACGTGCCATTTTTATGCGTCGCTCGTTCTCGAATTTCTCCTCCACACTGGGAGGAGAAATTCGAGAACTACGCAACCTCGTGGCATTCCTGGGTGGAACCCGGGCCCATTTGATTCAAACAAGCACAAACACACAAGGCTTAAAAACCAAACAAGAGCCGAACCTGGGAAAAATAGCTTCCTTCGCCTATAGTGAGAAGCCCACAAATCTCAATTAGCTCCGGCCGTTTGCGTCACATCCGCCACGAGCGACGACCGGAATCAGTTGTGTCAAAAGTTGGTTTGGGAGCAGGCTCCCCATTACGCATGCGTGCACTGAAGGAGCGCTTTTTTGGGTGTGGAGAGACTGCTGAAGAGTCGAACCTCGATGCGCAGTCACCAATGCAATTTAGCCCCGCGCAATTTGCTTGGTACCATTTTTCAGATTGAAAAATTCTAAAGCGAAGGCGGCCGAACGTGAACTCACGTAGATAGCGAAGTTGAGTTCCGCTGTTGGGACTACTTCAGTGAACAATGTGAATGTAGACGAATTAAAAACAAAGAGAGAGAAATGCAAGTTCGCTCGGGTTACAAAACGTGAAGATATGAAAGCCTCCAGGCTGCCAGTAATTGGCAGGGTGTACACGGCCATCATAGTTGGGGCCTTCGTGCTCTCGTGCAATGGGAGAATGTGGGGAAAGCAGATAAAAGATTACAGGTGCTCTTTCGAACGGCTTCGACCAATACCCCAGATATTTTCATTGCAGCAGTCGTTATCAGTATCCTATCAATTGTACGAAATAGCACAATTCATTTTCGTGTTTGAAAGCGAGATGAAGCGCTTCTAGTCTCTAATACCTCATTATTACGGTCACACAATCCTCAGCGTAATCAAAGATGGCGCGAGAGACATTGCTCTTGGCAGCCCTTCACCGAACGAAATATTGTGTCATAACTTTATAGAGGACAAAGCAGTTTAATTTACTGTTCCTCGAAAGTGTGCGACATTATTTCAAATGAGTGGGCACAGTTTTTCTGCGAGCAAGAAAGGAGCTGGATGGGAGCAAATGCGTGGGCACATTTCGTCACGTGAAATATGGAGTTAAGTGGTCGAAGAATCGGCATTCTGTGGGCATAGACATTATGATCGTGAGGTAGCGTGCCCTACCAAACTTAAGTCTTCAGGACTAGGAGCACTTACGTTAAGGTAAGCGTGCTCCTATCCTCTTGACAAATGCTCCACCCGCAGCGTGCGCACACCGGCTTTACGGAAACCAGCGGTGACGAACAATCGCTCTCGGAATCAAAGGACAGCGCACCAGCGCATGTGATCGGCTTCCAAATTCCGTGAGCTACAATGCGCGATGATCTGCACATGGTCCATGCTGTCGAAGATGCATCCTAGAAGATGGAGTGCTCCACTCGCGTACACTTCGAAAGGAAGTGGCTGGCGCCGGTCTCGGCATATTTCTTGCTAACAGCTGGTGCGTTGAAACGTTGATCAAAGTATATTATCATTCAAGAACGTGCCCCTGATGGAGTATAGCTCACCATTTGGTCGTTGGTTTTGGGCTTCCGGTTGATGTCGGAAACCCTTACTCCAGCTGGAAAGGAGGAAAACCAGAGAAAGGCAACATGAAACCAATGATACACGGATCTTCTCAACTAAGGCGGTAAGTTGGGCGAGTTGGTTACTGACTAAGGAAATCATCGTACTAGCGAACACTAAACAGAGACAGAGGTAAAAGAGGCGACGAAACACATGCACGAAAGTATCTTCTCATGCACGAAAGTATCTTTTGGAGGCAAAAAATGATTTACAGCAAGTTTTTAAAGCAAAGCTTTTTACCTCTACCCCCCAAGGGTTCTTTCGCGACCGTTGGTGTCACCAGAAAACTCCAGCGAAGAAATAAAAGAATTTACTGGTACCGCCGGGAATCGAACCAGGAACTAATAGACTAACAAAGCGAGAGCACGTTGTCTTACCGATTTAACTACCAGCCCACGCGAAGACGGGAAGGACAGGTGGAGTACTCACCAAGCACATCTACGAGTTTACCCCCTGCGTTCACGCTGAATGCCACGTGAAAGCGCCACGTGACCACTCAGGCCCGTCTAGCGGCCCTGCGCGCACCTTGCTGATGTGCTAAGAGTTACAAATATTAAAGGAAGCGCACACCAATGCTTGGCATCTCACTTCTAGTACGCCAATGTGCTAAAGCATGTGGCCTCCAGTGTGCACGTAAAAAATCACAGCTCCTTGTCGTTCGCCCTCACGCCAAATCAAGGAATACATTCAAATACTCCTTGATGGCCAGGCCATCACTCCAAGCCCCAGCATCAAGATCCTGGGCCTACATCTCGAGGCTAACACCAAGAGTGACGTCTCCTTGCAGCGTCTCAAAAACAGCATTAATCAAATCATACACACAGAGGTCGGCAAACTCACTCATGAGTCCACTCACTCAGACTCATTTGGACTCAAACTCACGCGGGAGTTTGAGTTTGAGTGAGCGCGAGGCTAGTGTGGCATGGTGAGTTTGAGCTTGAGTGAGTTTGAGCCGAGTGATCACGACTGAGTTTGAGTCCGATTGAGTTTGAGTCCATTTTGAGTTCTGAGTACATTTTGAGTTTGAGTCCATTTTGAGTTCTGAGTACATTTTGAGTTTGAGTCCATTTTGAGTTCTGAGTACATTTTGAGTTTGAGTCCATTTTGAGTTCTGAGTACATTTTGAGTTTGCGTCCATTTTGAGTTTTGAGTACATTTTGAGTTTGAGTCCATTTTGAGTTCTGAGTACAATTTGAGTTTGAGTCCATTTTGAGTTCTGAGTACATTTTGAGTTTGAGTCCATTTTGAGTTCTGAGTATATTTTGAGTTTGAGTCCATTTTGAGTCCTGAGTACATTTTGAGTTTGAGTCCATTTTGAGTTCTGAGTACATTTTGAGTTTGAGTCCATTTTGAGTTCGAGTACAATTTGAGTTTGAGTCCATTTTGAGTTCTGAGTACATTTTGAGTTTGAGTCCATTTTGAGTTCTGAGTACACTTTGAGTTTGAGTCCATTTTGAGTTCTGAGTACATTTTGAGTTTGAGTCCATTTTGAGTTCTGAGTACATTTTGAGTTCTGAGTATATTTTGAGTTTGAGTCCATTTTGAGTTCTCAGTACATTTTGAGTTTGAGCACATTTTGAGTTTGATTACATATTCAGTTTCGAGTACATTTTGAGTTCTGAGTAAATAGGAGTTTTAAGTCCATTTGGAGTTTGAGTACATATGAGTAGCCTAGCAGGCAGCTATGGTTGGCTGTTAAGTTTCATGCGTCACTGTGGGCTCGGAATTCAAGTTACCTGCGGGTATGGCACCAATCGCGATCTGCATGATCGGTTGGGAGGGAGGTGGTGTCTGATTTTTTTAGTTTCTTGTTGAATTTTTATGGCCATAAGCACTCTCTGTATACCTAATTTTCGCGGCTGGGCGCGTGAGTGATAATTGACTGGTGAGGTCATAAAAAAGGGTTGTCTTAACTTTTCCTCCTGACGGATCCACTAAGAGCGTGGGAAAGGGTGGTGGGAAAGCACACGGCGGCGCTGGCGTGCTGGTTGTTCGCCTGCTACTGTTAACGGGTTGATATACTACGGGTCACAAAGGAAGAGGTGAGAGCCGAGGGAAATGGGGGCGGGGGCTGTCCTTTCTACTGTTTCAAATGAATTAGCTGAATTGACTGGGCAGCGCCCCTTAAGACAGAATAATGACCACATTAGATTGGGTGAAAAGTGAAACTGATGAGGCTAAGGCGTGTAAGGTATCAAATGAAAGGTCCGGATTAACGGAATCACGCGGGGTAAATAAAAAAAAATGCTTCCTGA